>NC_048417.1:8248651-8267273 GCF_013103735.1 Etheostoma cragini
CCCCCCCCCCCCCCCCCCCCCCCCATGTTTTGCTACGTACGTCGGCCAGGTTTCCTGATCTCCCTCGTGATGAGCGTCCTCAGCTCGTTGTTGACCTTTGAAGTCTCGATGTGGATGTGCTTCTTCAGAGCTGCAGGTGTCAGGTAGCGAGGTGGCTGGTCCTCCACCAGCACCATCTCTGCTCCTCCTTCGCTGCCCGGCGATAACTCACTTGCCTGGGGTTGCCCGTTTTCCTCTTCGTCCTCCTCCTCCTCCTCCTCGTCCCCGTGCCCTTGCCGGAGGTCCTCTAGTTCAGCGGCCGTGTGGTACTCCTGGTGGTTGCTGGGCTCCGAGGGTTGATCCATCTCAGAGTCTGAGCTCTCATCTGAGCCATAGTGGTTCTGATTCAGGTGGTTGATGATCAGGTCCGGTTCCGCTGCATTGTCATTCATGTCCATGTCTGCAGGTTCAGAGATAAAAAAGAAAAAGAAAATACCATTTGTTTATTTTGTTCAGCACTGAATTACAATAGACTTTGACTGACATGAGCCATGTTTTGTTTTTGCTTTTTCAGGCATTTCTCTATTATTTGTGCTAAGTCAAATACACTGAAGAGTTGGATTGCATAGTTAGAAAGATGTGTAATTGTACCTGTTGGCCGAGGGCTGGCAGGTGGTGTTACTGGAGGGGTGTAGGCTCTGCCTAGACGCAGCAGAGGCGACATGCAGCGACGTCTCTTGGGCCCTCCGCCTGTCATGTTGCTGCTGTCTCCTGGTCTCTTACCCTTGTTCTGAGGGCTGGTTACAAACTCATCTGCCTCGTCGATCATCATGCCCTGAGAGGGGAGTGAGGAAGGTGCTCAATTTACATTTTTCTAAATTAACCATTTTTGTCTGCTACTCATGAAAGAGGACCAGGGTTGCCAGATATATATCAGGGCCAATATGTTACCTTCTTGTCTAATTTGAAAGGGTTGCCAAATGTGTGGAGACGTTTGGGCTGTTCAGGGTCTGCGTCTCGAAGAGGCTGAGGAGCAGCTTTGAGGAAGTCTTGATAGTTGCCCATTTGGGCTATTGGCACGCTGTGGAGCTGGTCTGGACAGGAGACAGGAACATTCAATACAAACACACACACACACACACACACACACACACACACACAGAAGCTGTCAGTCTTCCTCTATAATAACATTAGAATTTCATTTGTTATTTTTTTTAAATATTGAAATATTCAAATATGTAATGCTCATTTGCAGCCTGCTATAAATATGTACTACACTACTCAGACTTATGCATTGTCAATACCACTATAAGCATGCGGTTGTTGTTACACATTCTGTCAACTAGAGGGACTTCTAACATTAGCCTGGCCTTGAGGGGGATCTACGTCATGGCGCATTGCATTTCTGGCCGCTCTCTGTTTACATTATTTTCCGCCATGCACACAGTGACAAACACAAATTAGCTGACAACTCTGTATTGAACAATTATCTAACAAGTGTATTGAAGCGGCTCTGTTGTAAAGGCTAGCGTTCCTCGGTAAGAACAATGACATCATGTAAGAAAGCACAGCCAAAACAACTTGTCATAAACTAAGTAAAAAAATAGTGTTAGCCACGATGCTAACGGCATTAATAACTAGGGCAAACGGTGCTGTCACTACTCTTTTAGTGGTTTAAAAGCAACCCGTTTCTGGCAGATCGAGACGTTACTTAGAATACCGCTGTTAGGTAATACGGTAATATGAAGTCGATGCTAACTCTGACAGCTGTAGAGCAGCTTACATTAATTTTAGCTGTCTCCATGAAGCTCCCAGCTAAGTTAGGAAACCAGAACGAGCCAACAATTGATAACATAAGCATTTTGGCTCGGTGGATGACAATTTTAAAGTCCTGTTAATACCAAAAAAAGAAATATCGAATATTAATTTCAGCATTTCGAATAGTATTGATTTTTTTACTATTCAAAATTATATTCTACTTTCGGAATTTGTTTCAACAGCCCTAACACACATAGTTGTACAATTCTCGCTCTTAAGTCAGTGGTTGATGTTTTCACCATAACATCAGTTTTGGGTGTGGTTACAGGAATACCAGTGCATAATTATGACCAAACCCAACAGTGGGTGTGAGAAAAAAGTTTTGGGACAGTGACTTACCTGAGTCCTGCCCTCTGAGAGTACAGACGCTAGTGTTGAGCAGGTTCCTCCTCATTCGGCTGAGCTGATCCAGCAGATGGCTGCGGGGGATGTCGTAGGGATTCCTAAAGCTCTGCGGTTTCAGGCCCTAAGACATGAGACAGGGGGCATTGTAAAGACAGCAATGTGAGTTTAAATTGGGCTAGGAAATGTGGTCGTTTCTCAGTTGCACTTTGGCTATAACAGAGAGGATATACAGTGGATACAGTCTGAAAGAGATGAGCATTCTTCAAATGACAAAGCCCTCAAGCAAGCAACCAAACACACTTAATCTTAATAAACACCTCAGGAGGAATGTTGGCTGGAAAGCCAGGAAGGCAGAGAAAGTCTAAGCAGAAAGTGAATGAGTAAGACTTTAGCAAGGAAGAAGACTATCACAACTGTCAGAGTAAAGGCAGCTCAGTAGACAAGAGTAAAGAAAATGTTGATGTGTGCAACCATGACTGAATAACTCTTGCTTATATAATCTGTTTATCTTTAGAACAGTGTTGATTGTAACATAATTAATAATTCAATGTTACCTTGTTTAGCAGTGCCAGCTGAAAGCCCTGAAACTCTTTGGGGTTGAGCTCTAAGGGCAGAGTCGGACCCTCCCCGGAGAGACTCTGCAGCTGCTGGATGAAGTCCCTGCGCTGGGCCAGAGAAATACCTCCACCTCGCCAACGCACCTTGATGCCGGCCTCGGGTGGCTGTTTCTTACCAATCAAGGCAATCAGGCGGTCATACTCAATTTTTGACTGGAAATGTAAGCAAATAAGTAACATGAATAGATGCATTTGGAACACAGTCACATTCAGTCTCTTACCTAATGTATAAACAATTCGAAAATATGTACACTAGGATTCAGTATAATTTTTTGATACAAGGGTCAATATGTTTTTTTTGGCAATTTTTGGCACCCACATCAAAAGCTAACGTTTTCCTTACTTTAGATTTATTTCTATACAATTATATACTTTATCTATTCAAAAGAATAAGTAACCAAGAATGTAAATCCCACCATGCATTTTGTTACTTGACTGTTTTAAACACTTTTTGTCTGTTATTGTCAATTTACTTAAAGGTTTACTCAAATAGGAGTAAATAATGCCTTTGGGGACAATTTTTAGCTTTGGATTTGGGTGCTGGTGACTGATTGTGGCAGCAGGACAGTGGATGTGCGAATGACTACAATTAGATATAATAAGGTGCATAAGGCAAACATACAGACAGCAGATAAACACAGATTTTTTGTGATACTATTGCGCCCAAAGGTAGTAAGACAAACATCCCAACTTCTTACCTGTTGGCTGAGCTTCTTCAGGTAGGAGACAACGCTGTAGCTCAGACCATACTCCATGTTGTCAGCCAGCAGGTTTGGTGCTCCCATGATTCTCAGAGCCTTCCTCAGGGACTGTGGGAAGAAGAATAACAATAAGACCAGTGCATATCTTTTATGGTTTTCCTATTTAGCACAAATAATACAAAAAAAACTTAAAGATGAAGAATGATGAGCTCAAGTCCACTGACCCCGATATAATATGGAGGCATGGTCTTCAGGTAGTTCTCAAATGACTGCCGCCATTTGATGGTAGGCTTGAACTTGTGCACTTTGATCAAGTCGTCTGCAAGAAAGAAAACAAATTTAGACTAAAGAATTACGTTCATATGTACTGTATAAAAGTAAGAAATTTTACATTTCTTACTTTCCAGGGATTAACTTTATTTTCTAAAGCTTGTGACCCTCTTACTATAATGGCACATTATGCACATTCTTATTTACATGTGCTGAGGAATGTGGAGGCATGCATAACACAAAAACACAAGTACAAAAGACTGGTCCTATATCTACTGCCCTCTAAATGACAATTAACGAGCTAGTACAAGGAAGAAATGATGTCACAGGAGCACAAAATGACAGTAAAAATGAGGGAGATTGACAAATGTGACATGGACCCGCCAGTCTTACCCAGAAGTGGCAGAAGCACGGGGTAATTGTAGGGCATCACAAACAGGTTGACACAGTTGAGAGCTGTGCTGGCCTTTAAGTAGCCAAAGGGTTGGCCCAGGTCACTGTATTTGGCACTGTTACACACAAACACCTAAAAGACAACAAGGAAATTAGTCAAAGTGTGGTGACATTAGATCTCTTCAACCAGCAAACACAAACATATGACATGCAGAAGGTTGTTTACGTTAACTATCTCAATAAGCTGCTGGTTCACTGCAACAGGACCATGAACGTGATCTTTATACTGAGCCATGTCCATGCACCTATTGCTAAAAAGTATGAACTATCTCTACTTCTTTAAAAAGAAGACTGCACTCTAATCACCCACTTTTGAAGCTAATGTTTTCACCTCAACTAACCTCTGGATAAGTAGAACACTTTTCTTTTTTCGAATTTATTACTGTTAAATGGATTAACCTGTATTTGTAGAGGGCAGACAATAACAAGTCAAGTAAATGTTTACAGACTGGTTAGCGGCCCCCTGAGGATGTACAGCAAGAAACAAACAAGTGGGATGAATGACAAATAGAGAGACAACTAGAAAAAGGATAGAAAAATACAAGATTCACTTGATTGTCCCACATTGTAGATAATTTGGTTTGGGCCTTCACCCATGATGCTTCCATAAAACACATTCCACACACATAAAAGAAGAGGTTAAAGCTGCTGCAGGAAACCAACATTTCCGAGGACATACTAATTGAACACACACTGATGCCAGGATAGATGGAAAAAAAGAAACCTATAAAAAGCAAAGTAGACTGCAAGGATAGAAACCTATCGTCTTCTACTTCCACTGCACAGAGGGGTTACCAAACCAAGTGGTGATGCCGTATTTTATTAGGCTCTCAAAGACCAACTCATAAAAGACAACCGTAAACGTCTTCTGATCAACACCATGAACCCTGAGTTGCAAGAAGTGCAGACGTTGTTGTTGTTGTCTGCTACAGAGACCCTAAACGTTCGAAGTAAAGTTTGTTCTGAAGATGGCAGCAGAGGACACACCCTGCTACCTAAATCAAAAGATGTTATCTTCTTAGAATGAAAATATTTTGAGTTAGCAACAAAAAACATCTGGATGTTAAATGCTGATGTTTAGCGGTTTTCTTTGTTTATATGTTTGCGCAGAGACATGTAACGTGCTAACTCGTGCTGTCAGTTAAATGTCTTATTAACGGCGTTAACGCAAACCCATTTTAACGGTGTGAATTGTTTTATTGCGGGATTAACGTTCTTTTTGGCCTAGCAAACTTTGCAGGGTTTTTTCCACATGCTGTTGCAACTACTAGTAACATTAGAAAAACTACAACACCACACCGGATCTAGCTAGACCAGATACAAAACAACAGGTGCGCTGTGCACACTTGTTTGGGCTTGCGAGCCGGGCAAAGAGTAGTAACGTTATGTCTTGAGTGGATGGCGAGCGTGAGACGCCAAAATGGATGCCAATAAGATTCTAAATGGAAAGTTTATTTTTTTTAAAGTTGCCAAATGGTTCCATTGACAAGACCAAAGTGATCTGTGTGTTTTGTCGTTGTTAACTGAGCTATCATCGCAACACGTCCAGTCTGAAATCCCACTGAAAGGCCAAGCACATGGCTGACGCCAATTCTCCGTCCCCTTGTCAAAATATTTCCTTCACCCTTTTATTGATCGACAGAGTTACAATTTGGAGAGATTATTTGCTCCGGGTGAGAATGTTACGTGTGAAATTGAACGCTACAATAGGTTCTGTGCCAATGATTGTTTTCAATAAAAAAACAAAAAAACTAAGCAAGCCGATCCACTTTACCATGTTGAAAAAGTGCATTAAAGTGAGAAAAAAATAAAAATAATGGGACAAAAATAAAAACAAGGGACATTTAGAATAGATTAAAAAAAAGTTAGGACATGACATTATTATGACATTGATATGACATTAATGCGATTAAATATTTTAATTGTTTGACAGCACTAGTGCTAATGTTTAGTGTGCACTGTATCATTTAACATTTATTTAGGTGTTTATCAAAGTTGCCGTGTCAGAAATCACCCGATTGTTCACTTATTCCCCTCATAATATGCACTCAGCAACTTTATCTCTTTAATTGAGATTTTGGAAAACTATGAATAATCATTTGGATCAGGGTTTGAATGGGGAATTGCCATCCAACAATCAGGTGCAGAGGTTAAAAACTAAATGGATTTCAGCTTTAATGTTGAAGTCCTTTCCCACAAAGGTTTGGTTATTTTTCTTCTGCTGTGATTGTGGGGGTGCTGTACCTGCCAGCAGGTGTGCGGGGACTTCCTCTCCAAAATGTACTGGGTGAGAGGCGAAGGCTCCAGCTCATACTTGTCAAAGGGCACCTTGTCTATCACCATGGGCTCCGCGTCCAGACAGGAGAAACGAATGTGGGGGTGGGCTGAGCGGGGGGGCTATGTGAGGCACAGAGGGAGAGGTGAATACTGTTAAAATACCGTTATGTTACATTACATTAACATTCTGCTCTCTAAAAGACATCATGTGGCTATAATAACATATACAAAATACTGTAATTGATTTCCCATCTGAACTCATGATTGTTGGTTTAATTCATTTTTATCAGCTAACATTAGGAACATAAGATGTTAGATGTATCGTTTGTGTTATAAATGAGATTACTGTTCAGTTATGTTTCTGTTTTCTCAATAGTTTTCGTGATATTTTATAGTATAAGAAAACATGTTTTCACTGTTTCTTTATAAAAGTCCAGTAAATTAAAAATGTAAAGGTAAAAGACAAGAAACATACTAGATATTGCCAGATTCATATCTGCTATATTGCGCTGCTTCCTGCCCTTCCTTTATTTGCTCTATTGTGCAATATATTTTGGCAGTGAAATGCTTTCTTTCTTTACCTTCAATACTTCCCTTTTTGCATTATTTGCATAAGAACTGTCTGACTTTTTATGTTGAGTGCCACTGTGGACAAAAAATATACTTTTGTATGTCTTTTTTCCTTGTATATTGCATCTTCATTATGAATTTAGTTTCTTTGGGACACAAATACTTGCATCCAAACTTTGTAAAACAAAAAAAAAGTTGAATTAAAGATAATCTTTGTAAGGTTTTGCAGGACTTATTCCCCTGTTGCTCTAGGACCTAAGTGATGAATACAACTGTCAGTTACAGTATATAGAGATATACTGTAAATGCAAGAAATTCAACAGAGGCTGTTAAAAGGTACCATGAAAGATGCATGGTCAAACCATACATTTTTACGATTTGGTGATTTAGCTTTGTTGATTCTTCCACAAGTTTCTTACCAGCGTGGGGGAGTTCTGGTCCGGCCAGAAGGCCTCAGGGATGGGCCAGTGACCAATGGGGACACCGGTTTTGGGGTTGGGTCTTACGTAAATCAGCTTGTGACAACAATGCCAAGCCTGTGGACCGGACTTGACCACCTCAGCTGGAGCATCTAGACCGACAGTAACACAGTTACTTAACAGGTAGAACAACCAGCAGCCATTTAAGACAAGAAGGTGTTTGTGAAGTATGAAACACAACATGATGATGATGATGATGATGATGAGGATTAACAGTAACAGTGTGTGGGCACTTTAAATATTAAGTTGGGGCTTTAAACCATGACATCCACCAGTGGCTTATGAACCACAGTAAAGAAAAGCTCAGGGGGGGGGATTAAAAAAAACAGAGAAGGAGAGAGAGCAAAATGATTCTTTACCAATCAAACGGATGCAGTGCAGAAGTTGTCAAAAAGGTCTTTCAGAAAAAGAGTCAGCACTAAAATGTCTTTAAACAAAAGGTGTCTCTTACCCTCTAAAGGAGGAGGGTCAGGCCCAGTCTTCTCAAAGTTTATCACCACTCCACTCTGGATTTTCTGCACCAGAGACTCCAGACACTGATTCAACATTCGCTGAGAGAACACGCTGTAGGAACGTCCTGCAACACAGACACATGAAAATGAAAATGTGAATTAATTAAACCGGATTCCAATGGCTTTAAATGAGCAGTATGTAGGATTTGGGGAATCTATTGACTACATTTTCACAAGTGTGTATCACCTGAAACTAAGAATTTGTGTGTGCGTTTTCTTAGAATGAGCCCTTCATATCTAAGGAGCAAGTATTTTTCCACAGAGCCCGACATGTTATACTGCCATGTTCTACAGCAGCCCAGATGGGACAAACCAAACACGTTTTTACGTTGCCTGAGGGTACCAAAGGTTCTACTAAGCAACCTCATTGCTAGTTGCCACTAAATACGACACACTGGTGCTTTAACTTAACATTGAAAAGGTATTGAATCCCCTTACGAAAGATGAATCCTTCCAACTCTGTTTATGAGTTTTATCTAACACTCTTCAGGCTGCACAAATTCATTTTGGGCCACAGGGGTAAAGTGGAACAAGCTGAAAGAACAATATTTTACATTTCATCAAATTTATTAGTTGTTTTAGCGTTAACATTGCTATCAGAAGACATCCAGCTGACATTATCATTTACTAGATCATAGATCACGACTGGTCACCAAATGAATTTAAGGCCAATATTCACATTTAGCTCCACCAACTCAAAAAAATGTCTGGCTCTTTAGCTGCTGGATGCTCTGCTCCTCTCCTTTTCACCTAGTCACTAACTTTGTCTCTCTAATGTTTGCTGCTAAATGGGTAGAGTGCAGTAGGTTTATCCAAGATTGTTAACAGGAAACAGCTGCCTACTGCTGCTGGAACAGGGTAAAGGCTGAATCCCACACTAAATGAGCCATAAAAAACTAAACACTGAGCTATACAGTATACTGGAAGCTAAATACTGAAAAGAGCCTGAAAGGCTCCATGAAGCTGAGGGAAACAACAAGAGATGGGTGATAATTATCTGTGGGTTTGTTATAACGAGCGACCACTTTTACATAACATGTCGTCAGAGTCATTACACATAGTTTGGCTAGTTATAAATACTTTTAAAATCTAAAGTAAACTAGTGAAGCTCAAGTTTTGAAAGACAGATTACATTTAGATTTTCCATTTAGTAGTCCTGGGAAAAACTGTTCAAGATTAATCTTTGCATCATTTGCTTTTACTCAGTGAATATGTGGCCATTTGCATAAAATGTTACATGTAGACTATGGTGACTCATAAGAAATAGTACAGGATAGGCTACATGATGTGTAAATGATTATTTTTGTGGGGAAAGAAGTATGTGATAGCTAGTTGCTTGTGAAATGAAAAGAAAGGTAAGTTTCAAGTATACATTCTGGGAAGCACTTTGACTTCTCGTAAGAAAAACCAAATTGACGCAAAGGGAAAATAAATGATGAAGATCCGTGCCATTATCCATCCCAATTATTTAGATAAAACAACTATCTGAAAGTTCTGCATGTTGCTTTTCTTGTGAGGGAATACAGATTTGAGACCCAAAGCTTAAAAGAATCTGGATAGCTCACTAACTTAAAACCAGATCTAAAGTGGTACCATCTTTCAGAATCCAAACCTAACCAGGAATTTTTCAACCACCAGTTAAAACTACTAATTAATCCTGGTTAATTGAATGTCGAATACTCTTAGTTTAATTCAAAATGCAGCGCTGGACTGCAGATACAGAACAAGTGCTCTCGACTTAACACTGTACTCAATTTCATGGGTCTCTCTCACTCCTTTACACTCACTACATGTTACCTGCATGCAAAGAGGTACATTTGCATGAAACATTGCTCTCTAAAGCTCGGAATCTGCTTCAGTTTATTTGTCACAGCATCAGTCACAGGGCAGCAAAGGTTGCATGAGTAAAGACCGTGAATCAGACACACTGTCTTACAAAGCTACAACTGATTAGTCTAATTCAGCCTTCTGAACATTTACTGCCTCAAACTTCACCTCTGATGACCTTGTTATGCACCCATTCACTCACTCATTTTCAATAGGCTGTGGCTTTGTGTCAGGTCTGCCATCAGCAGTAATGGACAGGCAGCATGCACTGTAGACTGTCACTGACAATGGAGCTGTGTCATGTTCTCTTTCAGCTTTGGCGTGCTCTGTCTCTATCTCTGTCTCTCTATGTGTGTTAATCTTAACCTGCCATCAGCATCATTCTAGTCTTTTCCTCCTGCCATCTGCTTCCAACACCAGGCAGCATGAGGACTGGAGACAGGAGGGACACAAGTCTACTATAAATGGATGTTATATGAAACTGGTAGGTGGTAGGTACTGTAGGCCGCCACGGTTGGCCTGGATGGAAGTATTTTGATGGGTTGTGAGTAAGAGAAAGGCATTTCCAATCCTGGACCAAGAGGGAAAATCTGAGCTTTCTAACCTTACATCAACAATTGCTCCTGAAGAGCACTTGAGCAAAGCACTGAACCCATCCACAACAGCTATAGTACAACCGCTCAGTGGTTGAAACAAGAGCATACTGTGTTCGTATTGTGTTTTTGTTTTTTTCCTCCCAATGAAAAACCTGCAAACACAAGTAACTCTGAATGTTGAGCAAGATGGTGCAGAGACGGAGCTCCGGGGTGTTTGCGAGTGAAAACCAGCTGCCAAGGCAAACTTTACTGGCCTCACAAAAACAAAATTCCCTCTTAAAAAGCCAAAACAATAAAAGAAAAAAATCCAGATTTATTGTTATTCTCCTTCTGTGTATTGATAGATATGATTAATCAGCTGGTGTTAATAAACACTTTGAGCTTGTCTGTTATTTACATACATGCAATATGTTTCACTGGGCTGTGCTGTAGAAATGAGGCTCGGGTCACTCCCAAGAGGAACATGCCTATGATGTTTTTCCAAGAAATGTTATAATGACATCCATTTAGAAATAATTGGCCATACATGTAAATAACAACAAGTAACTTAATTAAATATCCTGGTGTACACATGAACAAAGAATATTTGTTGATGTCTTTATATTAGCCAGCTGTTTGAGATGATTGAAAAAAGGTAAGAAAGTCTATGTAGTAGAAAAGGTTATTTCAAAATGTATGGGCTAAATGCTGGATCTGGTTTACATTTTTTGTTGCGTCTTCTAAGTCTATGCGGGTTAGGGTTGAAAAGTGTTGTAGTTATGATACATTAAAAAAAAAACTAAGTTACATCACCAACTTTACTAAAGCAATTAATTAAGCAATCTTTGTTTTGAGACCCTTAGTAAGGTCAAGAAATTATCAGGATTACTACATTTTAGTAGTATAAATAGTAATTCAATAATAAATCAAGTGTACACACACAAACACACACACACACACACACACATACACACAGTATTGATTTATTATTGCACTTTAGTTGAGAGGTTGAGATATCCTGGAAAACACTGGACTCTAGTATTCCTATTACGCAACTCAATAGCATCGTTCATTAAACCTTCTCATCCCTCATCTTTAAAACTACATTTCCCAAATTTATAACACGTCTTCAGTCAAATATTTAAAATCTAACTCAAGAGAACTCTTGATACTTTTCAGACTTGACAAAGCTGCTCTAGAGCTGCAGATATTACACTAAATAAGTACTTCTCATTACGAGTAAACCCACCTTTATGTGTAAAATCTGTGGTGTCCCTTAAGCATTGCACTCTAAACCAACCTCTTAACCAAACAACCCCAGCTTTTGCTTAGTCCGCCTACCTCCAGTGACCTCACACATTGGGGTGATGGGAGAATCGTCAGGTGGGACGCCACCGAGGGGTTCGGGCTCCACTGAAGCGTTACCAGGGATGCGCAGCACCAGAGCAAATAGACGCTGGTCCCAGCGGAAGGGCTCCTTGGTCAGCTCACTACCTGGCAGCGGGGTGGTCAGAGGCAGATGGAGCTGAACGGTGGAGGAGAGAATGTTATCGACACAAAGACACATGGATCATAACTAGGGACAAAGTGTTGGACAATATACAGTTCATACACCAAGAGACAGAACTATGTCAGAGATTTTGCTTTACCGTTTATACCAAAGTAGCTTTTTCTTTAATATCGCAGGTTGCTTTAGACTGAAATTGAAAATCAATCAACAGGAATTTTATGGGAATTAAATGCCTTAATTTAACAAATATTTAATTCCCAGATATAAACAGATATTCCCATTTGGTTATCTTTAGACATCTTTTTCAAACAAACTTGCAGAAAATGTACTACATCCAGAAAATATTGCTAGTACAATATAAATAAAGATATAATCTATATAGTGTCACAGAATATTTAGTTCATATTGCCTATATGCCATATATATATATATATATATATATATATATATATATATATATATATATATATATATATATATATATATATATATATATATATATATATATATACCTATTATACAACAAAGATGAACTAACTAACATTTAAGCAAACACTGAATGCAAACTGTGCTATTGGTGCCATTGTAAGATGTCATAGTGTTGACGCATTATCCCTTCATGGTAACAGGCTTTTATCCATCATACTGCTCCTCAAATACAGATTCAGATTTTCTCATAAATGATCTTTTCAGACATTTCTTAGGCAGCTCAAACTTTTAAATATAGCCAGAAGAGCCTCGATTAAAGTCAAAACTTCCCAACAAATGTCACTCTGTAACTTGTGCCCAGCCTGAACAAGCACATGCCTGGAATTAGCACAAATGGCATAAATTAGACTGCGGCTGGAGAATCAAGGATTTCAATGGTGTGTGATTGACCTCCACAAGTTTTGCTTCTCACGCTACAAAACTGAATACAGGTCTTAATAGAGTGAGTGCTTTCTATCTCACAGGGAGTAGAAGCACAAATATTCTACATGGATGACATGACAACTTGCAGATGGAGGCAGAATTAAATTAATAAGGCAGAATAAGTTACTGAGTCACTGGGAGGACAGCTGTTCTCTGACTAGCAGATTTCAGAAGGAATAATCGTCTCATCATGGTGTCTTTGGACTTCTGTATCATAACTAGAGCTAAAACTACTTTGATAATCAATTAAGCTACAAAGATTTATTTTTAACAACCTATTAATTGTTCAAGTCAGAACCAAGCAGAACTGTCCAACGAAATTGATTGTTTCAGCTTTTCAAATGGGAAGAATAACATTTGTTTTTTATATTACGGTTGATCAGACAAAAACATTGGGCTCTGGGAAATTATGGTGGGCCTTTTTACACTATTTTCTAACATTTTAAAAGCCGGGGAATTTATCGATTAGTCTTAAATCTGACTATTTGCTGATTTGTTAGTACTTTATGAGAGTCAATTTTATGTAGATATGTATGTGTGTTGTTGAATTGTGGTCACATAAAACAAGCAATTTCCATGTATCGACTTGGGCTTTGGGGAGTTGTGAGGGGGTATTTTCTTTAACACTTTATAGATCCAACGATTGACAAAATGGTCAGTAGATTAGCTGATAATAGAAAAATATCATTAGTTGTTGGCCCTACCACAACATGACTTCAAAGCTAAAACTGACTAGCATTCCAGTTTCTTTTTTTCTTCTTATAATGATAATATTAATATTTAGTTAGTGATAGCTCACAGTAAGACAGGCACTATGCTGTGAGTGTACAATATTCCAGTTTTGCTTTATAAAGTCATGGGATGATTCTGACCTTAACTATTATAAATGGTTTGTAACAGTAGTTGTACTGTGACTTTAATTTTAGCCTCTGTGGTGAGAGATCATAGGGAAGGGTTGGATGAATGCTTGTGTTAAGGTGAACATTGTGTGATCAGACAGGCTCCTGAGTTGTCATCCAACTAAGCAGGAAGCACTCCTGATGTTGGCTGACCTCGTCTTGGACTCCACCGCTGCTGGTCAACTTGTTGCCGTCAGTGATCGTTATTATAATGGCGGGTTCGAGGAAAAAAGGATTTCTTCCCTGCAAAGAAAAAAGGAGACAAATTCACAATTAAAATACTTAACCAAATTGGCAGACAAAACGCAATGACCAAAAAGAGCCAAGTGCATTTACAAAACAAAACACATTAGGATTTAGCAGGTGTATATATATTGCTTTCTAAGGGATAAATGAGTGCAAATAAAGTATAATCATATAGATAAGTTATAGGGGATCTATGTTAAGTGAGGGGCTAGAAGGAGAACCTTAACTCAAGGGAATAATGCACAGAAACAGTAAGAGTACAGTCTCTAGCTACATCTGAACATCTATGACGAGTATTAGTGTGTATCAGCACTATATGACCACTCTATCCTCCCCAATGGCAGTGTACCTGAGGATCTATGTGAAATCAAATTTTTGCTAGACCTCACATAATATTTCATGACACCAGCACTTCACACACTGAAAAAGTGAAACTGGAGCAGCACTGCATTTATCACTGTGAATCAGTCCTGTGGGATTGCCAAAGAATAACTTTGTGAGTGAACAGTGTAAAACCTCAACGCAGTCCCATCAGCAAACAGAGCACTGGACCTCACTGCAGTCATACAGTTTCCATAAAGGCCATCCTATTCCGCCAGCTCTGTGATTATTAATGGATGTGGACCCATTCAGTTTGGACTCAACCTGTAGGCTGTGGTTTCTGCTAAAGGATGGCTCTGTCCAGTTACACAAACAGCCCAAAGAAAACAGAGCCGCATACTACCGAGATCCACAGTACTGTAGGTATCCATGACAACCTTTTTTTTTACCCCAAAATCCCATTATATGGAGCACTTTCTTAGCATGCAAATGAGTTGGGGATGAGGCTAACTTGCCAGACGATACGACGGGATGATTTCATCTGTGTCACATCTGCTCACTTAGCTTTACTGTTGCTATGCAATTAGGTGTGGGTCATAAAAAGGCCAATAGTAGCTATTAAAATTAGTTTTGGGACATCACATCAGTTCATACTGACGATACAGAGCAACAGCCAGCTCTGCTCCTGTAATCTTGTCCACTAGAGTCTGACAGGTCAGTGTATTTGCACATGTAGAGCTGAAACGATAAGCAACAGATCAACAGAAAAAGAGCCACTCATGAATTTGGAAAATACTCAAATGTGAGGATTTGATTCTTTTCTTTGTCTTATATACTGAATCAGTGAATAGATTTGGATATTTGTCAGACAAAACAAGCCATTGCATGACATCACATTGGGTTTTAGGATATTGCGACCAAATGATTGAACAAGAAAATAATCAAAGAATAAATCAGTAACTGGAGCCCCAATCATCTGATACGGACTTCATAGATGGGTCGTCTATGCAGTCAGCTACAGTCCATCTGAAACAGCAGGATCAGCTGGTCTGTTAACACAACGCCGGGCTGATGGAGAGCCGTTAAACCCCGGTTTATCCCCCGCGCTGACACGATGACTTCCAACCAAACATCACCGGCCATATAATTTCTTCACTATCCTCCTATCCTGTCTTCTATTTCTTCTGGTCGTTCATCACTCTCATAATGAAACTGTGATGAGTGTCATGATTACCGGCTGGCTGGCTCTCTTCCTACCTTCAAACTTGTCTTCATCTCCCAGGGGAGAGTCATCTCAGATGCCTGGCAACCTGGCGGGCTCTTTGTCACAGCAGAGAGAAGCACTCCAGGGCAATATCAACTCCCCCACAGCCTTACTCCCTTTTGCCTTCTCCCTCTCTAACTCTCTGCCCAACTGAACGTCTTACACCTTTAGCACTTACCAACACGACCAATACAAGAAAAATCAAAGTTGACTTTTTTTTTTATGAATTAAATTAGAAAGAATGGTGGATGCTATAGAGTTATTACACGGGGCACTTCAAATACAAATTTCGCAGAGCACTGTGAAGCTACCACCTCCCTCTGGCTTTGATTTACAGCTGTTGAAGTAAATGTATCCAGAAAAACACATAAGACACAGAGAGGGGAGTAGAGTCATCAGAGCGCTGGTGAAACCTTTGACAGTTTTGACTGCTTAAGGTTAGCTTTTAGATAAGTTTGCCCAAGTTCAAAGGAAAATATATATATATATAGTTTCCCAAATATTACTAGTGTAGTGAATTGGGTTTTGGACTGTTGATAGGACAAAAGTAGTGATATAAAGCAACACAATGGGCAATGGGAAACTGAGATGGGTTATTTTTTTAACATCCTTAAGACTAAAGACTTTTTTTCTTTTTTTTTAACCAAAAGACAGATTATTGATAATGCAAATAATTGTTAGTTTCAACCATTTACAATGGTCCTTATATTTTGGAAGGACATAAGCTAAATAAAATAGTTACATTGGTTATGATGTCAAATTTAACGTGAGAGCACTATTCATTTTGAAACTGGCCTGTAGTTCTGAAAAAGCACAGAGGAGGTCATTAAATTAGAAATACTGTTAAATCAACCTGTCAGAGGTCAGCGGTGACCAGAGCAATTACTCTAACCTTGACCTCAGCGTGTGCCATTTGGGTTCACAGGAATGGGTCTGTGTCACAGTGTGTAGTCTGTGTCCTTAACACTTATGCCAGTGTGATAGTGGGGTCGGTATTTGAAATTCAAACTGCCTGAGAGTGTCTCCATACATTATGGATGCTGTATGTATGCATTACCCCAGATGGTAGGGATCTTATGTGTGTTACTCAGGAAATGCTAGTAAGCATTCACTATTGCTCCTCGACTTACCTCCATACTGGAAATCAGACGTCCAGGTTCTAGATCAACCCCAAGTGTACAGACTCACCTTGCAGTCAAACTGGATATGGGCTAGACTTTAAGCTTACAGTAGTAATGACTATTTTGGCAAAAAACTATAACTCATTTCAAGACACTGGACAGAAGACAAGAAAACCTGCTGTTATTTGTTGCTTTCAAATGAGACTCAATCGGGATAGATCCACTCATTTTGGTCATTTTGTATTACACTATACTAAGTGGCATGATGAAAGAAGAATGGAAAAGTACTCTTTTTAAGCCTTAAATTTTCTCTTTTCTAAACTGTAAAACACAATCTTTATCAAACATACTGCCTCTCAGCTTTAATTTCAAAAACTACCTCCCCTTCCGCCTTTGGAAGTTTGACCACACAGAGACGTGAAGTCATTAGACGACAATTCCTGGAACTGGGCCAGTAACATTGAATCAGTTACAGACTTTATGAGCTTAAAGAATATTTGTTTGACATTTTTAGTCCTAACTAAGTTGTAATGCCAGTTGTGAATTAGAGCAACTCTGCTGTTCAGCTAGTTGAGACATTTGTTTTAAATTCACAAGTTAAAAACTGAGTTGTGCAACACAACGGAAATAACATCTATGAACTATTTTCTTAATGCCTACCAAGCAAAACAGTATGCACTCTGAAAAAAGTCAAGCAATAAATTACACCTTTATGAAGGTTTTAATGTTGAGTTGTTGTTGAAAAACCTTCAAAAAATGACAACTCTCCCGTTATGGTCCTTTCAGAAGCTGTACTCTTACTTAGAGGGGTTTCAAAAATGGTGTCCATCCCATTTATGTCAATGAGAGTAGACTAAATCTTAGAAACATCTCTCATTGTAATACCATATAATTCAACAGCAATTCCTTCTCGACCATTAAATTCAAATAACACCTCTCTGAAACAGCTTCAACAAAACTGAACATTATAACCCTTATCATGGCAGGATTTAAAGCAGATCTGTCATTTTACAGCGCTTTAGTTTTAGGTAAATGTAGCTACTAGAATAACTTGAGTGCAGCTCTGTATAGACTTGGCTGTTAATCCCTCTAGGGCTGTAACAGATCTTTAAATTTCAAATACATCATGAACTTCTAGGGTTCAAGTGTCAAAGCTAATTTAAAGTTCTAATCTCTGTACATCTAAATATGTTGCATGAAGCTAAACATGGTTGAAAGCATGGAGGCAGTATTTAACACCAAAGGTCCACATATCAACAGTTACTAAGATTGTTGCTGTTATGTTTGGGTCATGAGCACATTACTGTAAGTGTGTGGGGTCACAGTGGTTGATGCTTGTAATACTGGGGATAGGGGAAGAGGAGTAGGGGGATGGTGAAGGGGGGTCTTCACATAGGGACATATAGCACCTTGTCATAACACTTTCATCAACTTGACTTCTTCTCTGCCTCTTCAGTGCTACATACCTGTCCATAGTTGTCTATCCCAGTCACTAATCTATTAAGATTGAGTAAATCAAAAGCGGTCCTCAAGGACTGGCCAATAGATGTGAGTCCGGCTGCTTGGAGGTTCCTCAGCTCTGTCATGAATATGGCATGGCTCTCTTTCCATCCAGCCTTGAAAAAAAAAAAAAAAAAAATACAAACAATGTAGGTTAATAACATGCACAAAAGGTATATAACTACACCACTGTTGTGCGCACCAGACAACTTCTACAGAAGTCAAAGGTTAACTTTATTTTACTATGATTCTGTACTGATAAACATAAATATTTAGGTCGCTTTTCCTGAATTTGCCCAAGCCAACATATTTGACAGCACTACAGTTAAGATCCGTTTCTAGCTGGCTACTGCTACCGGTCTGCGATCACAAATTACAAAGTGGCCAAGTGTGCTGGAACTAAAGTGGCAATTTGGTCTAAACAAG
>NC_048417.1:8267283-8303107 GCF_013103735.1 Etheostoma cragini
CCTCTCCCCTCCCCATATCACCTCGCTGTATAAATAACACCCAGAGTTCCTTGCTGCTCACATTGAAACAAAATGTCGGCCATGTTGTTAAAAGGGGTATGAAAGCTCCTCCTGAAGATTTTCTCTACACAATTGATGTGGTGATCACAACGTGGTGGGGCGATGGAGGGACAGTCAATCTGCGCAATGTAAAGCTGGACATGACCCGAAAACAAACTCTACCTTTATCCCGAACGGAACGTCTTCAAAATTTACCAACATATACCGGTCCCCTCGGCTCGCCGGATCTCTCCCTCTGAGCTGTGGAAATAGTAGAGAATTATTTACGGTTACCGAGAGATTTGGTTTGACAGCAGAGCTTGCAACAGTACAATCCCGCTAGGGATCTCCCATTATTAATGTGTCCCGTGGTTACAGTACCTTCATAAAAGTCTCAACAGCGCCTTTTGCTATGTCCAGATAGGTAGTGCCCAGATGGGTGCGCTGGTTCATTGAAGCGGACGTGTCTATCAGAAAAAGTAAAACGGGCATTGTGATGGTAATGACACGTTCTGCATGGACTTGGTGTCAGTACAACCGGCCAAAACGCAAAAAGATCTTTTGTTCTCCTGCCGCCTGTATCACCTCTCAGCTAGCTAGCTAGCTGGCTATCTGTCTCACACATTCTTTCAAAAAAGTGTAAGAATAGTGAGTATAGAAGCCCTTTCCGGGCAAACTAAACTACCAACCTCAAACCCTAGGGGCAGGTTATTGATTCACGAGGGATTTTGATAATTTTTACAATATTTTGCAAATATTCCTAAGTTTCATAGTAAAAAGTTCCCCCTCATAGTGTATCCCTGCTTCTCCCTACACTGAATGCGCTGTGCCTTGTGCACTGGTTTTAACCAAAGCTCCTCTTTGGACCCCGCCTACCAAGCAGTCCATCATCGTCACGTGTAAAACTTCTCGCTCCTCATTGGCTGTCAGATGCCACTTATTACCATATCCAAATAAGGCCAAAGCTGAGCCTTTCATGCGCATGCTTGCTTGTCTGAGACGCAGGAATGTAAGGAAAATATTCTGTACATGCATTATGTGTTAAAGGACACAACACATGTGTTCGACGCACTCTTTTCCGGAGCATTGCCGTATTGTTTAACCACATTATTCAAGAATGAGCCGGTGTGTGTCCTGAGAGCTGTTTACATAGCCTGATCAACATTTACTATGTGCACGGGCGTGGGCTAATGTGAAAGACAATCACTACTATAGAGAGACAATAGAAGAAATATTTATACTTAAAAAACCGTTAAATAATAACAAGGAATGCAGCAAGGGAACACAGAAAGTACTCGCTGGCACTATGGCACTTTTGTTTTTTGTTTTTATGTCATGACCAAGTCAGCCCTTTCTTTGAAACGACGTTAAGGAACTGGGTTTAGCTGAATAGTTGCTGCAAGGGATTGACATGCACTCACACACACTCCGCAGCTCTTAATGTGCAACAACCTACATATTTGCTAAAAATAAGAAACGAAAACGCTATATCGGTAGTTCTGAAAATAGATTAAATAAATAAGTGAGATTTAATAAAGTAGGCCTAGGCTAGGCTAGTGTGCAGACTTCTGTTGGTGTCCCATCAGTTTTGGCTTTATACATGTAGTTTTGTCATAATGTACGAATTATTTCAATTGATCGTCTACTAGGCTACACATCATCCTGATTAGGTTCCACTCTAAATGCCACATCTCACTCAGCAAGACGTGCGCGATTGTGCAATACTATTTAGGCCTACATGATTAAGCTCCTTGGAAAATCATATCATCACTTCCGCAAAAATAAGCTGAAACCAACCGGTGGTTGGGGGTAGCAAAGAGCAGCAATGTCTGCCTGATTGACAGAGTTTATTGAAGCAGCACACACACACGCACGCCCCCCCCCCCATGCACACACGCACGCACGCACGCACACACACACACACACACACACACGGACACACACACACACACACACATACACACAAACACACATACACACAAACACACACACACACAAACACACACACACACACACACAATTTCCCGGCGTGTCACTAACACGTCTTTCAGAATAAAATTATAAATGTGGCTGGTGTAATGTGATCTAAAGGGCAACATTGTACACCAGATGTTTATGTGTTGTCAGTGTGAACCAACTGATTATATGGTTTAGGCCTACATAGAAGTGAAAAGTAAAGTAACCAAACAACACGCTTTTACTCAAGTCTTTTATTTAAGTTAGGCTACAGGTAGGCCTAAAACCTATATTTGAAGAATTCCCAACAGCATTAAAAGTAGTAATCAATCCACCCCCACCAGCTTCAACATGATGCTTACATGTTAATGCTTCAGTAGTCCTGATGTAAATATAAACAGTAGCATAACAAAACCCTCTAAAACTGGTCATTCTCTTATGAGTAAGCTAAACAGCAAGTCATTTTTTGCTTATGCTTCTATATTGGTACATTTGTAAGTTTTACATTCAAATGTGCTTGTTATTGAGTATTTTCTACAGTGTTGCGTTTATTTTGGACTTCTTGATTAGAGTAAACATAGGCTACATCACAACTGTGAGCTATCCTCAATTATTTATTCTCCGTTATTTAGATTTCTTTATCTTTTTTTCTTGTTAAAATTTCCTAACGATATTAATTTGTTTTCAATTTGCACTTGTTTTCTATGATATAATGGGTTACATGTTTCAAATGGGCTATGTTACAAATGCAACATTGGTTCCACTCTAAAAATCACATGTATTACTACAATCTAGCCTACTATTGTTGCTCCAAAAAATTTGAGCAGCAAAACATCCAAAGAGCTCAAGTTCATAGTTTTTTCTGCCAGCACATCTTCTGTACTAGTTTTAGACCTTTATTCTGAAGTTCAGAATAACCATGACCGGAAATAACTTTCGTCATGTTCTACAACTCTTTGTAAAAAACAAAACAATACTCTTTATAAACGCCTACAAGAAGGTGTACTAAACGTGTTTTCATATCATGTGTCACGTTATTGTGTTTGCTGATGTTAACACACAACACGTAAACATTTGTCTGTTTTATAATAGACCTAAAAATTAGCTTGGTTAAAAAACGTTACTAAAACACACATGATTATCTTTGAGGGTTTTACTATGAAAGTCATAACCGGAAGTGGGGTGTTTTGTTACCTCAGAGACTTGATTACGGGACAGCCCAGCCCCGACAGTGAAATGTGTTACAAGATACAACAGAAAATTTTAAAAGAGACTTAAGGTTGTTTCCCTTCAACATAAAAGCTGGCCGACATGAATCAGAATCAGATGTTAAGGCTACCAAGCAAGTTTACACTTGCAAGGAATTTGCCTTGGTGTAGCAGGTAGGCAACATATAGTAAACAGTACAAATATTTAAAAGGGAACAAACAATAAGCGTTGTATGTTGTATAATTGATATAGGCTTGCAAATTGGGAACTACAAATAGGCAACTAGGAACTAGGCCTAAAGTTTATCCGTCTCTGCTGATATTAGCTGTAAATCCACAGTCAACACCTAAAACAGTGAAAGTTTAGGCCTGTAGGGAAACAGCACAGTATGGAGTTCTTTTCATTCAATTCACAAGTGGAAAAGTTATTATGCTATTTGAAAAAAGACACCTCAATCAATCAATCTATTTATTTGTCATATTGTATAATATACAATTGCATCTGTGTCTTCTGTTTGGATCAATAAAGCCTATATTGGTATCAACATGGCTGTTTGTTTCTATTTAGTAGTAATGCAGTTACAAATGGTAAACAACATGGGATTGTCACTTTCTAAATGTTAGTTAGATATCAATATGGTGTCGTCAGAACCTGTTTTTCTATAATAGGTCATCAAGTCCGCTGTTATTCATTCATTCAACCTTCATCTATCCTTGAGAGAACATTGAGGACCAATCCTCATTTGTAATGTCATCGAGTCAAAATACAAAGACCAAAACAAAACCACAACACAGAAGAGAAACAAATACGTCATAAGAAAAACATAAAGACTATACAACTTTAAAACCTTCTAAATTGAAAATAAAATACAGTAGGATAATAAGGATGCAAAAGAAGGCCTAACGTAATAAGAAGTATTCTCTAAATTGCCCAAATGGCACAAGTGAGTTGATTTTTAGGAAGTGTTGAAATTTCTTCCAGGAGTCAGGTGCACTTAAGTTATAAGGAATTTTTCCGAGTTCAGACCATAAGCTTATGGAACATGAAGCAACAGCCAATCCGCAGAGCAGTGCTGATTCCCTCTGAGTAACAGATAAGTTCTGTGTGGTAGTTTACATAAGAGCTTTATAGATAAATTAATGCCAGTGAGCATCACGTCTTTCTTGAAGAGAAGACCACCCAATGCATTCATGTATAGGTAAAATGTACCACGGACATGAGCGGTTATGAATCTCAAGGCAGCGTTGTAGGCTGAGTCTAAAGATTTAAGAGTTGAAGAGGATGCCTGTCTGAATCGCATCACTAGTCCAAGACTGACATGAAAACTGCCTCAACAACCTTTTTCCTACAAAACCTGTAAAAGATGCTTTTCTTTCTGTTGAAGAAGTAATCTTTTTAACTTGTCAAACCCCTTGTAGCCAAAACAGTAGGCTACTTTATATTTGTTATGCACCAATACACCAACTGTTAATAAAGTCATTAACAAAGGTGTCACAGGTTTCCTAGTCAGTCGTCTGCAATTCTAAATGTAAAAAGAAGAATTTTCACAGTTTCCCATCAAGTCTGCAGTTTTAGAAATGTTGATACGAATTTTGGTTTGGATTTTAAGTCCAGATAACCTGCAGCCCTTTACCACAAAGTAAGTGGTCCATTTGGTTCCTGATGGAGTAAAGAGCTATCTTAAAAGACATAAGCAATTGCCAGACTGGTGAAGGACTTTCCACAACCTGGTAACCTGAAAGTTTTGGTTGTGTTTTTGGAACTTTATCCATATGGGGAGTTAAAGTCAGGATATCCTATCAACTGTTCCATCAATTGTCCCCCTGATTGCTTTTTTTGTAACGTCTCTTGAGCTTGTGAATCCCCGAACTAAAATAAAAATAAAAGCCCAAGTCACTGTAGTACATGGATTCTTTATAATGAGGGTGTTTTATCAGAAAGTGGTATAGTTTAGTAATGGTGACATTATTTCTTTAAGATAGCTTCATGCTTTCAAATGTTGTTGCTCAAACATGCTCAGATTTTGCTTTCTTAATGTTATATTATCCCCCCGGTGTTTTTTGATTAGCTGTGTTAGGCTGTTTTTTGTGTTTTATCTGGTGTTTGTTTCTGTAAAGCACTTTACAACTTAGGAAAAGTGCCATATAAATATAGTTTAGTATTCTTACTTTTTGTATGACCACAAAACTTCATTTTGCATGCCTAAAGTTACACTTGACCAGTCTGGAGCTTTTATTTTGAAAATATAACAAAACAAAGCCAAAGTTTGACAGGAAGTCTTATTTTGATATTATGTTTTACAGGAAATGCATGCTCGGTGTCTGTTGTCAGCTGACTGGCAGCATCTCTGGCAGCCGTCACAACACTGTGCTGCTTGTTGACAGTTAGCTAGCTAGCAGTTACTAGCCAAGGCTTTGCAGGCGGACCGGGGTGGGGGGGTTATGTTTCACGGAGCAAGAACCGTAGACGGAGGTTTGGACACCATCAACTCATGGCTGCCGAAATTCAACCTCAACCGCAGGCTCGGAAGCCATGTCTACTCAGCAAAATCGAGGCTTTTCAAGACGTTGTGAGCACGGCGGTCATCATTCCCAAGGAAGACGGCGTTATCAGCGTGTCCGAAGACAGGTAACGTTATGCTTTGAGCTGGGCGGCGGTTAGTCCACACATACCAATTTATAACCATCACTGGCTCCCTCCTTCGACATGTCTCCGCTGATGTCGGTCATTGATTAACTAACCCTGGCTTAATTTCATATAGAAACAGTCCAACTCTTTACGAAGAAAACGTCCCCTAACGTTTCTATTAAAGTGATCTGCTGCGGAGCGTAATTCATTCTAGTTAACCACAGTCACGGTGTGCTCTTTGATTAAAAATAAAAATAAAAATCAAAGTAACTTAACGTTAATAAATCATAAACAAGCTGATTTAACTGTTGGTTATGGTATTTTTTAATAACGATAACCTTAGCTTGTTAGCTACCAAAAATGACCACATTCAGAAAAAAAACATAAGCTATCGCAGTTTGGGCTATATTGATTTGTTTCACATGTTATGGCAATAAAAGCTAGTAAAACATAGTTTTACCGTTTTAGAGTTTCTCAACCTTGGGGTTGGGTCCCTTAAAGAGGTCACTATAGTTGAAACAAGAGCACTGTCATTTCTCCCTTCGCTCTCCCAGTTTTACACTTGCCTGGGGCTGTGTGTGTTGTGTATTGTGCATTGAGATCTGCAAGTGATTGAGGGTAGGTGTGAACATTTACATGTTCAAATGTTGTAAAGCCTACATCTATGTTTTCTTTAATTACTTCCATTTACTCATTAAGAAACAGAATCAGGTATATTGCCAGATAAGGTTTTCACATTTTAGGACTTTGCCTTGGTATTTTGATGCAGTCATAACCAGTGTTGGGCAATTTACTTCCAAAATGTAATTTATCAGTGATTACTAGTTACTGTCATTTGAGAGTTATTAGTTATATTACAATATTGCTGTCTCAAAATTGTAATGCTATACTTTTGCGTTACGTTTGAGTTACTTTCACCAAAATAAAGTATGACTTGGCAGGTAGCTTGTGAATTAATACATAAACATAGAAGAACCTATGCAATTTAAGATATCTGAAATATATCATATATTTCCCAGAACATTTCAGTATCCACTTGTAATAAAACCGTTTTTATGGGAAAATATGTCTTGAATATGAACTAACTATATGGTATTATCTAGCAACTTCCAAGCTGGGACAAGAAGGCTGTATAGCTGGGGGTGTCCACACTGTTCATGCCAGAAGTCACATGGGAAACAACATGTAGTCCCGGCAAATTAACCTTTTTTTTAAAAGACTATTTTATTGATTTAGTTTAAACTTGGATCTGTTCTAAGATGATCTTTTCACTATTAGATTTCACTGAGTGCTGCTGGAGGCAACTTTGGTGAGAATCCTCACATTGGACTTAAGCTTTAACTGCGCTTCATTGTCCTGTATTCCTTTAGCAGAGAAATCTTAAAAAGCTGAATAAATATTTCCCCTTTTTTAAAGAAATGTTGGCGTTTGAGAAGTTTACCGCATTGCCTTCGCTGATCTGCTTGCCAAAAAGTCAAACCTTCCTAACAAATTATTTTATGAGTGCATACACTTGCACCAAAGCCACACAAAGCCACCTTTTTTTTTTTCTTGCAAGCTTTTGTTCAATGTGTTCCGATGACTTAAAAAATGAGGTTTTGCAAAGCACTCAGGGCTGCTAGTTTCAACCAAAAATGATCAATTTCAAATCTCAGCGATTTGATTTTCTAAGCCAGTGTACAACTGAATGATAGATTATGAGTTCTGTTTCATAATCTTTACTGTCTTGCCTTGTTAGACACAGCACAAAGTGCCAGAGAATGCAACACTTTAAGAGTTTAGTGTTACAAGTCAGATACAATGAGGGCTCTTGGTAATGCAGATACTAAAAGATTATGCTTTTACCCCACAGGACAATTCGGGTATGGCTAAAGAGAGACAGTGGCCAGTACTGGCCCAGTGTCTACCACACTATGTCAAGTAAGTATGCTTGCCTACTTTTTTTTTTACCCTCAGTATATGTTTATATGTAAATTTGACCTGTGTTTTAATGTTTGATTTATGGCCTTGATTTTAGGGCAATATCTTAAAGAAAGACAAGAGTGTGTTTGAATAAGCTGAATGATTGTTTTGTGTAATCCAATAAATCATGAGTACGGAACTTCAGGAAGCATCTTTATTCAGATAACATGTACTTCTTTAAACAAGCAGGCCTGTTCATTCCTGTTTTTGTTCACTCTTCCTCTGGTTTTGCTTTTATTCTCTGTGAGTGTCTCTCCTCATCACAACGAACATAACGATTTACACAGACTCCACTGTGCGGTCCACAACGCAGAGTTAACAAGCTCCTGAAATTAGATTCAGCATCTGAGCTCCTGTAGGATCATTCACTACACAGCTCTATTCTCTCCTCTCTTCAGTACTGCAGTGCTGCATGTCTGTGACACGGTTTGTCCTCGTTTCCTTCCAGTTGTGCAACTGAAGGAAATTCCATGCTGCCATCAGCAATATCTGTAGCTTACAGCAGTGCCATGCGCTGTATATATTATAAATATTCTAATACAAAAACTGAAATTGCATACAGTAATCACTACTTTCAGGATTACGGATATAGCAATTTCATTTCATCCTTCAGTTTTTTATAGGGTGGAAATCTTGAATGAAATGACTTAATAAAGTAAATTATATAGGTAGAAGGAATTAATTTTTTGAGTTTTTCATACATAAAGGCATCTTTGAATTGCTATGTCACACGCTTTTTGTTTGTTGTGCTCTGTGGATACTTTCAGTTGAAGTCAAATTGCAGTGACTTTGTTGCATATGTTGCAATCAGACAAACAAGTACTTTACAGATTCTGTCTTACACCAAACCCTTCCTAAAACAGTAATATTATTCAGTATTCCAAGAAAAAAAGGGTACATGCATATATACAAGCAGAATGTTCACTAGTATTCTTATGCTTCTTTGTGTCTCCAGCATCATGCTCCTGTATGTCCTTTAACCCAGAGACAAGGAGGCTGTCCGTGGGGATGGATACTGGAAGTATCTGTGTAAGACCATGCCTGCTTCGCCTACAAACACAACCCTTTGGGCTTGCTTTATTCCCCTTACTCAACCGAAGACTGTTTGGCTTCCCTGCTGTTTCACTAATAGTTTGGTTGCATGACACAGTACAGGCCAGTCTATTCTAGGATGCAGTATTTATTTACTGTCCAGTATTTGTTTTGTTGTATGCTACACAATCTCAGACAGTGACATAAGAGAACATTTTCTAGGAATTTATATCTCAAACAGCCAAGAATTGATTGCTTATTTTATGTTAGAAATCACAATGTCAGACCAAGAGCATCTTTTCACTCGCTTATGCACAGGGTTATTTATTTTACCTAGGAAATTTCCTTCTTTTTTTTTTTAGATAGATGGTAAGTATTTAAACAATTGCAAAAGTAAGGCTTAAAATATGATCACATTTTAAGTGAAAATTTAAAACTTTTTCAAATGTGTTTGTAATGTTCTAGTACATGCATACTGACATTTGAACCCAGTAACAGAATTTGTGTGCCATTTATAGATTTATTTGGAAACCTTAGTCATTGACCTTAGTAACTGTAAGAAATGAATGTCCACTTCCTGTCTTTTAGGACTTTATCCTGTCAGAAGACTACAATAAAATGAACCCAGCCAGCACCTACCAGGGTGAGAAAGGAAGTTTTGTGCGTGTGTGTTTGGGGGGTGGGGGGGGCAGTCATGTCTGGAAGAGAACCAAAAGATACAGTACCACTCCTGAAACTGTGGTAACATATCTTAAAATTAAATTTTCTAAATCAATTTGTTTTTAATGTTGTCACTTTACATCACTTGCAGAATTAGACATTCTGATTAAAAAAAACACAAAGCCAACTTTTAGGGGCCAGTGTGTTCGGTCAAAAGTGCTTTTCCGGTGGTTGAATTGCTTCCAAACACTAAGCATTCTTTCCAGCAGACTGTCTGAAAATCCCCATACATGTAAACTTAATCTCGCTTCTCCCCCTTCTCTCAATGCCGGCTTCACTCTTCCTTTGTGTGTGGCCGTATGGATCAGGTAAAAACACTCTGGATTTACCACGCGGTTTAGACCACATGCCTCAAATATCAGGTTGTTAATATCGTGGAAGTTATTGGCTTGAAAGTACCAGATAAAGCACATAGGTACAAGATTGGAAAATGTCTGACTTTGATTACTTTCAGTGGTGGTACCAAACAAGAGACTGTGGCAAAATGGGATTATCTCCTAGAATAATTTAAAAGTTGCCCCAAAAGCCTCTCTTTTGACCCATTTTTTAGAGAAAATAAAAAACTTGGAATTATCTAATCATCTTTATTCCTGGACAAAAAAAGTATGTAAAAGACAAATATCTAACTGTCTTTTCATGCAGACACCTAGTTATGTAGTAATGTGCATCCGTTTGTGTCATACCTTCATGTGTAACATCAAGTGTACCTTTAAAATATGTATAATGTAGTAATATTTATAGCTGACATTTCATGGTATGTAATTCTCTGATCTTATGTAAAGATGTGTATCAAAAAACATCATAGTGTCATGTGTGACTGTTTACTGTGAAACTGTAGATATCGCTACACCGGTTTCAATTTTCAAACATTCTCTCCATTTGTTTTCAGATCATTCCTAAAAGAAGCCAGTGGTGCTAGACTAATATTCTTTGCAATTGCACCCTCTTGCTGTTTCCATAATAGGGTGTGAAAAGTGCATTTCTGTGCAATTTCAGCACACTGTTGAATATACACTGGTTTATAATGGTTGATGCCGTCCTATCCAATATTTCTGTATTAATGTTTTAATTATATATGTTTTTGTGTTCCTGCAGCCCATCAGGGTAGAGTGACTGTGGTCCTGTTTGTGTTGGAGATGGAGTGGCTTCTGAGCACCGGTCAGGACAAAAATTTCAACTGGTACTGCTCAGAAAGCGGCCAGCAGCTGGGGACGTATCGCACTGCTGCCTGTGTTTCAGGACTACAGTATCCTTTTAATGCCTTTTCTGCCCCTCCTTGTCTGTTTGTTGACTTGATTTGTCTGCTACTTAGCCCTTAGAGTGCGCTTAATGAACTTGACAGCCAAGCTTCCTACTAAATGGAGTGGACATAACCAAGTGGAAAGAGAAGAGCCGTTTTTGGTGCTCTGCACTGGGAAAAGTCTCTGGCTTTTTGTTATGACAACACAGTCAATTTTCAGACCATATAAACATAAGACAGGGCGATCAGGGCAGATTAGCTTCAAGTTAGTTTGTTCTAATGGGAAGGGCTAATAACAGGCGTCAGTCATGCTGTTGTCAAGGAAACGGTCTGAGTCGGTTTCAGTAATGGCCAGATCAAAGGCTGTTGAGTGCTCAGCATCGAGGCTGATCCATACCAATGAGCCTGCTGTGAGGTCATCAGACTGCTGGTCTGATGCTAACCTC
Organism: Etheostoma cragini; assembly: GCF_013103735.1. Classification (NCBI taxonomy): domain Eukaryota; kingdom Metazoa; phylum Chordata; class Actinopteri; order Perciformes; family Percidae; genus Etheostoma; species Etheostoma cragini. Next base: position 8,278,516 of record NC_048417.1, read on the forward strand.
TACAAGCTACATGCTACATGCTAACCCATCTAGTTAGCATGGCATTAAAACAAGTGGGAGGGGAGAAGCTGAGAAGTGACAGTTACATTTTCTTTTTGGAAGGACTTTAGGTGGAATAATAAGGGCTGTTTCTGTACTAAGTGTAAAGTGTAATTGTGTAATTTGGTAATTGGCATGTGAAACTGTATGACATGTTGAATAGTCATGGTGTTTTAAAAATCCACTTTAAGGTGGTTTTAGAAGCCCTTTTGGGACTGTAATTTAAATACTGCTGGTCAAATGGGGCACACTGGACCTGGGGATAAATGACATAACTACAGCAAGCAATAAAAAACATGAAACGTATAAGACTTATTTAGACGAGTGACGCTCATAAACCATAAACCATGCTCTCTGGTATTTGGAGATGTTTTGTGTCAAAATGCTAAGTGCAGCTTGAGGAAAGTATTAACTTGTTAAACATTTATTATGTGAACAGCAGTAAAAAGGTAAAAGGAAACCTTCAGCTCTTGCTGCATGTCCTTAAAGCAACACTTTAGTACTTTTAGAGAAAGTACTTTTCTCGCTTCGGTTCCCCTACAGGTTGTAAGCGGAACTGACTATTACAATACATTATGCAAGTTTGCCAGATTGGGCAGCGGATCTGTAGTTTGAATGAGACATAACAGCAGCAATAATGGATAATTCCGCTTCCAACCTGTAGGGGGACCAAAGCTGGATAAGTGCTTTAATGCTGCTTAAGTGATGTTATTTTGATGAAATTTTCCAAATGTTTGACTTCATTTGCTCTTGTGTTTCTCAATTTTCCAAATATTGTTAAAGGTTGATTTGTTGGCGGAACCACTGATCTAGATCTTTACATGTCTTTAATGACAGAATATCTCAGGTATCCAGTAAGAGAAAGTAAATTGAAAGTTCCAATAATTAGATTTCTATTATTTTGTTGTTGTTTTTAAGGCAGAAGGATTTATATTGGATGAAAATCGTATAGCTTATTCCTTGTGCAGTCATTGTTTTTCCATCCTACAGTGCAAACAGTGTTGTATTGATTTTGGTCTGTAGTGACTTAACCAGGTCAGAAGAGGTCTGACTGAATGGCCAGTGAAAGAGCTAAGAGTCCTCCACTTTGCTGCCACTAAAAGAAATGGCTTTGATTCAAATCTTACATGCTGTAATTTCCACAGATAAAAGGATTTGGTTCACTCACTGTGCAGCTCAGTTGTTGTGTTGATATAGCAATGGGGTTTGGCTTTTTTTTGGTTCTGTGTTTTTGAGTTTTTGAGCAGGACACAGTTTCTTCTTCTTCAACCTTAATTTTATTCCAGGTTTGATGTGGAGACCAGACACGCCTTTGTAGGGGACCAGTCTGGTCAGGTGACCATCCTGAAGCTGGAGCAGGACAGCTGCAGCCTGGTCACTACCTTTAAGGGACACACTGGTATACACACACACACACACACACACACACACACACACACACTCACACACTGTACACACTAGTGCTTAAAGAATTAATCAGATAGTTGACGGATTTGCTAATTCTTCTGCTCTTTGTAAATTTAATTAAATTAAATGTAAGTTTGGGGTTTTGCACAGATCGATTCATAATGAAAGGAATTTTTTTGTTGCAACACACACATTGATGGAACTTTGAATTCTTGCAGCCTCTGCCCATACTACAGTGCATGAGCTACAACTTTGTTGAATACAACAGTCATTGGCTTTTGCACAATATTTACACAGATATTGTCTGTACAAACATACATGGACAGATAAATAAACATGTTAATGAAACAATTAGTGTTCTGCAGAAATATCAGCCAGGTACAGCTTTTGTCAGGAGAGAGAAAAGTAATAAAGGAAGAGGAAAACTAAATCATTATGCTTTATTTTATATTTAGAGGAACCTCACACAAAGCACCAAGGTTCATAGAGTAGCTGCATTAAGTTCAAGTAATGCTTGATGCTAGATGACCTCAAGATGTCAACATCTGTTGTCCTCAGGTAGCAGATTTATTCAGCCAGATAAGAAGTGATATTAAGATCCCTGATGGTCCTAAATGATCAAATAAATCTTTTGCGCCTGTCACTGTCAAAACTGCTTCAAAACACAGTGTCACATACATTTCAAAGTGTCTTAAATAGGGTTTAAAGTATCAGTAGAAAAAGAGACGGCATGCAAACAGGAGTCAGGCTTGTTAACAGTATCAGTCGAATTAGCCTTGAGGCCCAGCACATAAACTCAGTTAAGGAAGAAAACAAAAAAACTTGTGAGAACCAGTGCATGACAGGCCTAAATCTCTACATTTATCATGTGTGTTGTACTTTGCTCCAGGTAATGTGACGGCGTTGTGTTGGGACCCGGTCCAGAGGGTGCTGTTCTCCGGCAGCTCAGACCACTCCATTATCATGTGGGATATCGGAGGGCGCAAAGGCACCGCCATTGAAATGCAAGGACACCAGTAAGAATCACAAACATCCACTTCTGAATATGTCTCCTACTGTAGCAGTTATTCATCTGAATGGAACCAAAAACTGATAAGTTGTATATAATAATATACAATAATATAATAACATAATATAATATAATAATTTGCTTTTCTGCTTTGTGCTTCTCTGTTTTTGAATTTTTTTGGTTTGTTTTTTTACAGATTGATATTGTCTTTTCTATGGAACTGGGGTCACAATGACACTCTCAAAGCTGCTTGTTCAACCTTCACATAATCTAGTCACTTGTTCACAAGATAAAATCAATTTGTCAGCATCATTGCTTTTTTACGTGCATTCACTTGATCATGTACAACTGTCTGCTTTTTTTACATGATCAATTGCTCATGTCATGTTGCTCATACTATAATATACTGGATGTCTATTGAATTGCCTTAGTTCATTGAATGTCTTTGAATGCAAAATGGATGAACTCATTGTCATAATCGGTCAAGCCAGTTTTCCATACAGTACCTTCCAACTGTTCTTACAGATTGTTTTGTAAGTACTTGGTCCAGAATTTATTAATTGCTCTCAGGTGAATCTTGACCTCCATTCATCAAGGGGATTGTGTGTAATCTGATTGTGTACATCAGAAAATACATAGAGTACAATTTTATATTGACAACACAACTCATGAACTTCTTGTTCTTCATGAACAATGACACACGGACTTGACATCCTGATGGCATAGTCATGTTTATTGACGTAAAGATTTACTTTTGAGGACTGAACTAGAGATTTTGAACAAGTTACAGGCTTTTGCAGGTCCATCCATCGGGTGGTGCTGTCTGTAATAACTGTTTTGAGAAATCGACTTACTGGTTTGCAAATGTCAAGAATGATTTGAGAAATGTGCCAAAGCAACGGAGAAAAACTTTAATATGAGATATATATTAAAGTATAAATCAAAAATCAAGCGGACCATAGCCTATTACAGACATTTCTATCAGCAATTCTTTTTGTGTAATATACAATTCTGTCTGTCTCATGTTTCAGTCACCCTCAGAGTATGTTTGTGTTGAAGTTGCAAAGACAATCTACAAGCATATTTCTGTAAACTTCTAACACAGCATAAGTCTGAATTGGATTCTGTCAGACAAACATAAAGTCTACAACGGCACAAAATCAATCCCTTAATAAGTCAGACAGTTCACAAACATAAAATGTCAATCTGTAAATTGGGACTCTGGTTTAATTCCTCATGATGATTCCTTCATGCAGGTGGCATGAAGACGTATTGATCTTAAGAATCCAAACAAAGAATGCATTTAATCTCTCCCTGTGCATATTTAACATTTATGTTTCGCATTCAATTAAGAGTTGAGGTCAATCATCAAAAAATGAACTACATTGATAATTAATTTATTGTTGAATTAATATTTTCAAGCAAAAATGCCAAATATATTCTGGCTCAAGCTTGTCATATGTTTTTAGCTTTTCTCTGTTTTACAACAATGGAAATTGTAAACTGAATATCTTTTGGGGTTTGGACTGTCGATTTGACAAAACAGTGATTTTAAAGACATCATCTTGGGCTTTAGGAACTTGTGAGAGTATTTTTAGCAATATTGACATTTTATAGATCAAGTAATTAATTGATTAATTCAGTAAATACCGGTAAGCCCTAATTAAATTCAAACCGTGTAAAAAGTAGTACAGAAATATTACAGGTGCGACTTGAGGTGCTGGTTCAGACATGAAACCAACATTTAGATATATCAGATTTACCTAACAGGGTGCATTTCTAGAACCATCAATGTCTGAAAGAGCCCATATCTGTGAAGGTCTAAAAAAGTGAACAAGTTGTGTTTTATGCAACATGGCTGTTTTGTAGAAGAGTTTTGAGGAGCAGTTCTCATACTAACCACTTATGTTCATGGTAACATGCCAGGACTGAAACCCCTCCGCTCTATACTTTACAGTGACAAGGTTCAGGGCTTGTGCTACGCCTCACACACTCGTCAGCTCATCTCCTGCAGCTCAGATGGAGGCATCGTCATCTGGAACATGGATGTTACACGACAAGAGGTGAGAGTGAGAAGAGGAGGCAGGAGACTGATGGAGTGGGACATCCAACCAACACACAAACACACATTCACACTTAATCTGTGAACTGTGACACTTGGAAAAAAAAAAATGGAGAAATGTGTCATATGTGCGCAGTTTCCATGCCTGTTTGCACATGTGCACACATACTGTACTGTTATACAGATCAGTGTGGTACATAAATTGCAGTTGTCTTTGCTATCCCTCCTACTCTAGATTAAAATCCTTTTAGGAGATCCATGAAAAATAACCAGATTAGCAGAAAATTATTTTATTTTCCCTCTTACAAAGAAACACATACTGTCTAGCGTCAGCCTTACATCCTCTCGTCTCCCTCTGTGCTCGGCTGTTCTCCACACAGTTAGGCCTTATTGCTTCTTTATTAACAATGAGTCACTCAGTTGTGTTGTTTGGCCCAAATTTAATGGAGACACAGAACTACTAGGCGGATTAATAATCTCTTGTTCATCAAGAAATTGTTCTATCAAATAACTTTCCCAATAACTCGAATTTTAGATTCAATGCTCCTGTTTTTTTAGGAATGACACAATTACGATTCATTGTATAAATAAGACTAGGCTAGCCACATCTTGACTCATTCAAAGTAAACAAATGATGGACATGGGATTATTATTGACATTTCCATCTCCCTCTCAAAATAAAAAGCAAAAAGGCATAACTCCCAACATGTTTAAGTATTCCTTTCATGAATTTTTTCAAAAGCTGCTAAATAAAATTCTGACCTCTGTGCCATTTTATACTTAGTTTACTTTTTCTTTTATCAAAATGTCTCTTTTTTTAAACTAGATTTTTTTTTTGTGCTTTTAATATATTTTTCTTGATATTGGGAAGACTTAATTCGATGCAGTAGTTCACTTTAAAACTGTTTACACAGACCCCCGAGTGGTTGGACAGTGACTCCTGTCAGAAGTGCGAGCAGCCTTTCTTCTGGAACTTCAAACAGATGTGGGACAGCAAGAAGATCGGCCTGCGACAGGTGCTGTAAAAACCCATTTCTAATGATCTTGTATTCCTTTCACCATATTAAAGGTTACATAATTATAAATCATCAGACACAAACAAACAACGTTCTAGCAAAAAAACATAGTCAACACTTCCTACAATAATGGTCAGCAGGAATCATGTGACTTGTCTCACTCTCAGGAACAGCTTTATGTTGTGGTTACTCATTTCCTTTTTGTGTGCGGGGTCCAGAGTTTATGGATACAGTAATATATAATGAATAAAAAATGTTGCCTGCACAGCAAACTTCAGGGATATTCTGTAGCAAGAACCAAACACAACACACTTGGTGTTTCTGGAGATGAAGTCCGTGTTTCACTTTCAAATCTTGAGAACACTAAAAAAGCTAAATAAACTGAGAATGGGACCAATAACGCAGAACTGTAAGCAGTACACAACTATTCACTTTACACTGTAATACAATCTACCTAAAACAGAGGAGGTTGAGACCATTGTTCTATTGCTTAGTCAGTTTAAAATATGGAAACAAACGTGATCATAAAAGCAAAAGTAAACACCAATATCCTAAGGTCACTCAAACGTGTTTAAACCAGTCCAGTGTTGGTGCGGTGCCACTTGATTTGACAAAATCTCAAATGTATTGTGGCTTTACACAGATTTTGGGTTTTGAGTTGAAATTAATTGATACTGAGGTCAACAAAAAAATCAGGGGCAACATGCAAAACATTCAGCTCAGAAATTAAAATTTACTTAAATTTTGTCTGGAAAAACACACCTGATGGTACACCTGATCTTTTTGTTTAAAAGTGATAAATATACATTTGTATGTCTGTAGATTTATTGTACTGTTACTGCTTTACATTACAAAATTGCAAAACATTGGGTGAAGAGTGCATAAGGACTTAGGACTCTACTTGTGACTTGCAATACAATGATGTGGGTCCGTCTCCGATAATAATACCACTACTAACCCTTTTTCTATGTCTTGGTAAGAATTGATACTGTTAATTAAAGCTGATGTGCTGAAGTCCTCCTGTGTTCTATAGCACCACTGCAGGAAGTGTGGCCAGGCCGTGTGTGGCAAATGTTCATCCAAACGGTCCACCATCCCCCTCATGGGCTTCGAGTTTGAGGTGCGTGTGTGTGACAGCTGCCACGAGTCCATCACTGACGAGGAGTGAGTAACAATCATCCTCTGTTGTTGTCATATACTAAACATTTGTGGTTTCAGCTTTCTGAGTGCTCACACTGTAAAGTAACTGGCGTTCCTTTCATGTCTTCTAGTCGAGCGCCCACAGCCACCTTCCACGACAGCAAGCACTGCGTTGTTTACATGCACTATGAGCCGACCACGGGGAATCTGCTCACCTCTGGCACCGACAAGGTTATCAAGGTCTGGATGGGAACAAACACTATCTGTTGTATTCATGAGTCTCAGTTTAGACATGCAGGCACACAGTAACATTTTGTGAAAACTCATAATGTTACATTTATTATGGTAATATGAGTGTCAGATCCTGAAACTTGCATATGAAACAAACCATATTCCATAAATCTGTGTCCATTTTCTCATCTCTGTCTGAACTTTAGAAATAGTCAGCAGAACTTTCCCTTTAAAAACTAGTTCAAGCTGACAACCATGAAACTGATTATGTCTCATGTTTATCTGCAGCTATGGGACATGACTCCTGTGGTGTCCTGAGATCTGTGGGCGACAAGCGGTCGGCAGGAAACTCTTTTCACCTCTGTTTGCCAGTCGCACTTTGAAAAGAAAGAGAGAAGCATATCCAACAATATCGATGTCATCGGGATAATCTTTAACAGTTATTCAACAAAAAAGCAGTGGCTGTTGCACGTTCATAGTGAGGACACTGCAGACTGGTGAAGCCTGGGAACAGGACAGGCCTTGGTTGACACAAGGTTACAGACAGTTGTGGGTGTTTGTTTGCGTGAAGGGTGCTGTTTGGTGGGGGATCTCTCTTTCTCTCTGTGTGTGTGTGTGTGTTTGTGTGTGGGTGTGTGTGTGTGTGTGGGTGTGTGTGTGTATTGTATAAGAGTGTGTTGGTAGGGTGGAAGAATTTGACTTTTTAAGGAATTGACACACCTTATTTACTTAATTTTCATGCATTCCTGAAGCTTTTCAGACTGGAAGCTCACAAAACAGTAAGTGAAACATTTCTGCTCTGTCAGTGGATACTGTGATACCCACACTTTACGTTGTGTCGATGTGAAGCACGGTATAGAACTGGAGTAACTCACTCATTCACGTGTAGCAGGCTGTAGTTTTGCCACATGATGAAGCTGTGTGATCAGTTCAACCTGCACCACCTACAGGAAAAGATAGTAACAACAGCAGTTTAGCCTTGAGTTGCATCTTTTGTATTCTTTATCCCATGAAGAGCACTTGTTGTGCTGTTTAAGGTCAAGAATGAACTTAAACTCACCGAATCTAGTTCGGACTGCCTCTTCCTGCCTGTAAAATAATGCAGAGGTTTGTCATGGAAGACAGTGACACTTAGAGGAGGCAAGTTTTATATTTTAGTCATTTTTAAAATGTGAAATATAAAACCTGTAAACAAACAGACAAAACAGCACCTACACACACACACACACACACACACACACACACAAAAGCTGCAGTTGTTGCAGTGTTGCAAGCTGTTGCAGGTCTTGCCGGTAGATGGTACTGATGAGCATATTTACAGTCCCTCTGCAGCTCTTGCATGCTGTTACTTTTCTTGCTATTGGGTGGGATAGGTTGGACTGAAACCACATCTCTGCAACTGTATATCATCAGCTGATCCTGGTTTCATGTGCTTCCCATCACCTACACTGTGTGTTCTTGTTATCATGTTAAGAAGCAAAGAAATCATGCAATCCCACAGGTCAAACTTAGATCATTAACATTTGATTGGGCACAATTTCAGCTCCAGCCCATGTGACACTGAGGAAACTATTCATTCATGTTCTTTAAATAAGTCCGTTACTTGAGTGTCTGTAGGCTTCTGCACCTCATATCCACCACTAGAGAAGAGGACCTTTGAGACATTGCATCCTTTTTAATCTACACCTATCCCGAATCCTATCCTAAATTTATATCCCAGCATGGTGGAAGGCCCCAAAAGTAAAAAAAAAAAAATAGTATGGCACGTCTTTTTGAAGCTGTAATTTATTTTATACTGTACTCCCAGTGCGCCAGGTGTATACACAGCATGGAGGCCTCTAAACTGCATGTTATCCGAAAATCCATGCAGGTTTTTTTTCTAGTGTTTGGCTCTATCAACCAAATGTTCTCTCTCCTAGTAGCTACTAATGTTGATACACCCAGTCCGCTGAGTGTTACAAAATATTGTATATCAAGCAATCATCTTAACATTACAAAGTTGGTCCTGCAGTAAAACATTGTTCAGACCCACAGAACTTTATTTGAATTCTAGTAGACGCTCAAAATATGTCAGGCTAATATTTGGGGAAAGGTGGACATAGAGACTTTCAGAATACAGCTTTCACATCCTCATATGGAATATATCTGAAACTGCCAACTTCTGTGGGGAAAGGTTTTATAATCAGCTCAAAGAACATGTAAGACATTGATTTTTATTAAAGACCTTTGTCACGATAATGTAATAAAACACAGTGTTTGCCTAAATCCACTGAAGTGCTGTGTAGACATTTCAGGGTTTAGTAATCTTTAAATTAAGCAATCAGACTGCTTGCCGATTCTTCTCTACTTTTGGCTGTTTTATGAGATTATTTATTATTCAAAGTGTGGTCTTAATATTTCTGACACGCAAACACACATATCATTACACTAATCAGTGGCAGCATGCGCATACATGTAGAAGGACTAAAAGGAAAATAATGAACATTTGATATTTTCTCATCGTTACTGTCAATACTGTATACTGACTTGTGATATGTCAAAGCACTGGAATCAAGAAACAAAGATGTGTCACAAATTGCTGCTGTGAAGAGAAAATATCTTAGTTTTTTATGATTTGGAAGTTTGTGCTTTAATTATCAGATGGTAACTCCATTGAATACTTATATTCAAACCCCACTAAACATTTTCCAAAGATGTGTAATTTTCGATTGATGAAAAGGTTTGGTTTATACTTTATCCCACAGTGGGGAAATAAGAAACTGAAGGCTCGACTGTTCATGAAACACTTTGTTTGTACTTTCACAGCTACCCTTAAAGGTACATTTATAACAGCTGTTAAATCCTGAATGTGAGCCTGTGGGTATTAAAAAACTTAAAGGACCATACCAGTGTTTTATCTGAGTTTTCAGCTCCTTGACTACAAATCATGTATATTTCTCTTGTTTTAAATTCAGGCTGGACACTTTAGGATTTATTTTTTCAATCAATTCCAAGAAGCTGTTGGTTTCCAACTAATTGATTGTCATGCTTTATTGAAATGAATGTTAAAAACCAGCTGCCTGGAATAGTGCTCCCAAAAAAACACTAAAAAAAACTAAAAGACAATAGCTTGTTTGACATACTTGTGATCATGTGAAGTGCATGTGATTTAAATGTGCAAAAATGCAAAATCACTGGTGTAACCTTTAAATGTAAAAACCCAGACTACACAAAGGCATTAGATAAACAATACATACACTTCTGTACCAGTCAAAAGGAATGAATCATCTGAGGCCAGTGGTTTATTTTAGTGTTGCAGGAGAGATAACAGACATTGTTGTGTGTTTCAGTGTGTCCATTAATGTAACCATGTATGTATAAATGACATTAAAAGAGCAGGGCCTCCTACTCGACCAGTTGTGAGTCGTTTGTCTTGTTTATCAAATCACATTGATGAACATACAGTAGCCCTTTACAGAAATAGTTTACTATTTACTATAGTACATCTTCCTCTGTTGCGGTCAACTTCCTTTTGGAAATTATATGAACCTATTCACATGAAACTTAGAATATGCTTTATATTTTACTACACCCATGTACACAGGCCACGCCCCCTTTTATCACTTTTGAACTGTTTAAGGTTGAGTCCTGTGTGACATAACACTGACCTCAGCAGAGAGTTGCTTTTTGATTGGTGATGGTTTGACCTGACCCCTATACGTTAGCCACGCCCCTTTCATTACTAATGACCCATTTGATGTAGAGTATTGTGTGAGGTATCAGTGAACTCAGCTAAGAACTTTTATTGTCATAAGTGATGGTTTGGCCCGCCCCTTATGCGTAGGCCACGCCCCTTTCACACCTGGTGACCCATTTAAGGTAGAGTTTTGTGTGACGTACACTATTGTCCGAGGAATCATTGAACTCAACCCCGGGAATACCCGGTGCTGTAATCTTTTTATTCTCGTCTTTCATCAGCAGAGGTCGCTGCTCCTTCTTTGGCGGAGACAGCATTAACACATAGACCGTTAATATTAATAAATATACAGTCTATGGAGAAACAGCACTAGAGAAAAAATACAACATGTTTTTATTTGGCAGTGTGGATTCTTGCTCTGTATCGAAGAACTACTTTAAGTCATTCATTTGGCAGTGTGAAATGCCTCTGTAAAGTGTGTGAAGTGCTGCTGAATTATAGTCTACTTGACACATGTACTCTCTTCTGCTCAACTCAACTTTATGCAGCCCAAAGTAAAATTAAAACAACACAGACAAAAAAATATACAATTAGGCAATAGACTTAACGAGACATAGGCCTACAATGTTAAAAATTGAAGCCAACGGAATAAAATTAAGCAGAGGGAGCTGAAAATAGTCCCAGTATGTGGTTTACAAATAAGATTCCAAATAATACCAAATAATCATTTGATTCTTATTTTATGCCACAGTAGACACATAGCCTAATATTCAGCAAATTACACCTATTTCATTGAAAGTACACAGTAATTTAGTTTTTGGGGATGAATCTCTCAATGAACTGTCAAAAACATTAACAAAGTAAAATGTCCAAATAATGGACCACAAAGTGATCCTCTCAAATTATTATTTTGTGGGACTAACAGTCAAAATTCTAAAAATATTCAGTTCATATAAAATGGGAACGAAAGCAGCAAATCTGAAACCTGCTGATGTTTGGTATTTTTATTTACAACATTAAAGTGAAAATGACATTAGTGAAGTGCATATCATTCGGCCATTTTACTATAGAATATTAAGACTTAATATTGTATCTCCGTTAAAGCTTCGGGGACCCAAGCTATTTAAGTACCTGGATATTTTTGTGAAGTACAAAAATTAGGACATTTTCTTACTATGGCTTTACAAGATGCACAAGAAAAGCCAAATATTTAATATGAAAATATCCCAACCTGAACATCCACCACCCTGCTACCAAACAAAACGGCAGATAATTTAACAGTCAAGTTTACACAAATGAATATAGAACTTTGCATTTTTGTTTTATTAGTAGACAAAAAGACACCTTTACTTCAGTTTTTGTTCTTTAAAGTATCAGTCAAAAATGTGAAAAAGCATCCTCTACATTTTAAATAAAACAACATGATTTTGTAAACATTAGTAATTATTTAGGAGTGTTTGGTTTTAAAGAGACAAGTGCATTCACAGAGCTAGGCCTGTTGAGGTTTGAACTTTAGGGCAAACTCCTCCAGCGCAGCCAGGAGCTTCTCCTCCTCCTGTGGTGTGGACCTGGTGGAGGCCAGCGCCAGGTGGGTCGCCACCGCTTTGCGATCTAGAAAAAAACCAAACAAAAAACACATGAGCATTAGAGACACTGAAACACAAAAATGTTTTGCAGAATGATCATATTCAGAGAGTTGATTGTAGAAATCCGGAACAATTTAAAGGTCTTGCGGTACCATAGGAACATGAACAATGAGGCATCGCCCTTGACGATTGAATACAATCACATCATAATTGTGTCCCAGCCGCTCTCCTCCCTTTACAGGAAGCCTTCATTCAGTTCAGTGCTTTGATATCAGTTCCTATATAATGTTTTGTCTCCATCAGTATCTTTAGTTACTAGTTTTCAAATTAAAATTTCACACTCAAAACATATGATCAGCTTATGAAATGTGACCAAACATACATTTATAAAAATGATATATACTTCCACAACAACGCAAATTACATAGTACATATAATAATAGATACAAAAGTTATAGTACGTACTGGATGTCAAAAACATTCATGGTATAATATGTCAAAAAAAGTCATAGTCATACTATAGTGTATAAACAAAATCATGGTATAAATATGTCCAAAAAGTGATGACAAAATTATGGTATAGTATATCAAAAAAGATCATGGTACAGTATGTTGAATAAAGTGATAAAGTTATGGTATAATATGTTGAAAAAAACTCATGAAAAAGTCCAGCCTGGACTGGGTATCAAACCTGGGTCAGATTCTGAAGTGACTACTTGTTGGTTGTTGAAAAAAGCCATTTAAAAAGTAATGGTATGTCGAAAAAGAAACATTATTACACAATATTTCATTAGCTTTACTGATCAAATAATATAATATTTAATGGGACTTTATAGAATATTTTTATTTTATTAATGATGGCTGTATTTTATTTAAAGGAGCTCCTGGTATTGTGAATGCTGGCTCACTGAAACAGCTTACTGGGACACTTACTCTAACTAAGCCATTGTTAATGTTACTTATTACAACTGTGCTTTTCCTGCTTTGGCAAGTAGAAATGTCTGCTGTAAAAAAAGGAGTGTTGTGTACTTTTTCTTTTGATACTTTTAGCTTGAAATACATCTTTACTTTTACTTAGGTAACAGTTACATAGCAGCACTTTTACTTGTAAAGAAGTATTTATTCATTCTCGGTTATATCTATGGTTTGACTCTTGGTCTATTATCCAGTTAAAATGTTGTGATAGCAGAAATAAAAATACCCTGGAAGAAGAGACCGCTCGGCTGCTTCACGGCTGCCGCAGACACAGCGAGCCACACCGAGGTGTCGGCCCCCATGGCCTCCGTCCTCAGTTTGGACTGCATCTTAGCGTGGAATGAAGGCATGGACGTCTGGACAGCTACAGAGACAAAAAAACTAAATTGCAAATCACAGAACCAACCTTTTCTGCCACATGCCACCTGCTAGTCATATGTTAGTGTAGTGTCTTTATCTTTATCACAGCATTGTTATATCTTATAAATTATTTAGAGTATATAATTTATATATTATAATTTATTATTATATAGGCCTTTTAAGCTGTGCCTAGAAACCAGTACTTTAAAATTACCACGGCAGAGTCTAAAAGAAAACTATCGAAAGTTAAATCTGTTGATCATCCACATTAACTGAAACATTGTTTTTGATACTAAAACGTCATTTTATAATATTGTGAGCACCATAAATAAGATTCCTTTGCTTTGCATTGAGTTGAGGTAGGAGTTCAAAGATGGGAACTCCAAAAAACCTAACAAATCAAAACCACAAGATTCAATCTATTATCTATTTCTATTGTCTATTATCTCATTTTGCTTTCACTAACAATAATCAGTAAAATAATTGCTGGGAATTGGCCTTTTGGCAGATGATCAAATGCATCCGTCCTGATATTATGATCTACAGCTCTTCAGACACATTCTGCTACAGTAAAATGCTTCCCTGCCTCCTGGACTTGTGAGTATAATGGTTTATTTTACAAGGTCATATTTAATGAAATGACACAGAAATAAAGAAATATAATCTCCTTTCTTTTGTGTACCTGGTGTGTCTGCCCAGCCAGGGTGCATGGAGGAGAAGTGGATCTCTTTGTGCTGAGAAGCCCATCTGTCTGTCATTATCACCTGCTGTCTCTGTCAAAATGACAACACAAAAACACTTCAGCAAACACGGATACCTGCCACAATCATATAGTGCAGTTGCACATCAGTCTCCTTTACTTTGTTCTGAGCGTAGGCCATGGTGCCATCAAACGTCCCCTTCTCAAACTGGAGGTCGTCCACGTTCAGCTTCTGTGTGAGCATGCCGCCTGACGACACCGTGACCTGAGAGGAGATTGTAGCAAATGTATTTTTTTATACTTTTTTAAAAAAGCTTAAAACGTACGCACAGTCTGCCTGTCTGTGATAAAATCAGACAGTAAAAGCATCTTTCCGAAATGTATTTGTGCGCCTTTTGACGCAACAATTGCAATTCAACCCACCACTCTTGGGTCTTCAACCTTCTTCAGTGCAGGTATCAATGCTGTGGTGAGAATGTATGTACCTGGAAATAAAGGAAAGCACAGAAGCTAGTTCAGAAACACTTATCTGCTGTAGCGGAGAATCCAAACTCATATTGTCGGTTATTGGCTGGAACACTTTTTGGGGCTGCAGGTTGGCACAGTTTGTTTTTGTTGCCATTTGTAGACCCTGGGCTGTCTACAGAGACCACGTTTTTTTTTACAGTGTGTTCAGGGGACAGGCAGCTAGCAGACGGTAAGGAGATGTTTGCTGTTTGTGACAAATAATGTTGTAGCTTAAAAAACGCAAGGCATTGATTAAAGCACCTTAAGCGGATTGATGTTTACGGGCTCTTGCAGTCCAACCGATTCCCCATAATGAGAGCACTCAAATCCAGAAACCAAACCCTCCTTCTTAACACTGGTGCTGAATGAAATGTGTTGCTTAGTTTAAAAAAAAAAAAATTTTAAGTACTGAAAGTTGTCAGATTTTGTAGTTTACCCTTGTCTACGATCAGATCATGGACAAGGTCATAGTTCATGATTGGAATCGAAATATGAATAGGTTGTTGTTTAAAAGATTTAAAAACATTGGCTTCCTTCGTCAAAACATGTTTGCATTTCTTAAAGTAAGGTATCCAAAGAAATTATTGTTTCAAAATTGGTACGTGAACTTCCCTATGTTCCCACATTTCTAAGAATTTTCTCGAAATTAGGGTTAGGCTTAACCTGACCCCAAATTGGGAGAAGGGGGGATCAAATCTGATAC
The DNA here is from genome assembly GCF_013103735.1 of Etheostoma cragini. NCBI lineage: Eukaryota > Metazoa > Chordata > Actinopteri > Perciformes > Percidae > Etheostoma > Etheostoma cragini. The sequence continues at coordinate 8,293,927 of NC_048417.1, forward strand.
AAATTTGTGAAAAAGGAAGTGTGGGGACAAAGGGCCCGATTTTGGAAAAAGATCTTAAAAATGTGGGAACAATTCAACTCAGGTATTGCACTGGAACTAGCATTTGAAAATACTTACCAAGTGTATTAGTGGCAAAGTTCTTCTCCAAACCCTCCTCAGTTAACTCTCTCTGGTTGACCATACAGCCAGCGTTGTTAATCTGGTTAACACAACAAGTAATTCAATTATGATAAAAACCAGTGTGTGCATTACAGGTGAACCAACCCATATCTTCAACACCTACCAGTACATGCACGGCATTGCTTTGTAAGAAGTTCTGGGCGAACTCCCACACTTGTCTTGCGCTGGACATGTCAACGATGTGGACGTGAACATTCTGGGAATAAACCGGAAACATGAACATAAGGGACTGATATTTTACTTTCTCTTAAAAAGGTTTAGGAACATAAAAGAGGACATTTCCTTACGTGATAGTTACACTTGTGCGACGTTGTTAAAAATTACAGGCTTTTGCAGGTGGTTGCTTCTAAAGCTGATGATCTCAGAATTTAGGATCATTCTACTGTTGCATATATGTCGTAATACTAATTCATATATAATTTAGTATACCTTTTCACACAGCAAATTTAATCAAGACAGAGGGAGGTCTTGATCTGATTTGCTGAGGAATTTTGCTGACTGAATTCAGTTAGGTGAATCATTTCATCACAGAATGACCACATTTATCTCAGTGACCAAAAAAAAATGGGCTGGGCCCTTGCAGATAAAGATACATTTTAATAAAAAGTAGATGTTTGACTTGTCCTCTCCAAACTAACAGTGCAATGTAAAGACATTGCCATTTATTTTTGCATGTCTGCCAAAATATACTGTGTACTGCACAAATGTATCAGAAATATTGATAAACACCATGTGTGTTGTGTTGTTATGTGTTGGCTCTACCTACAACAGTTAAGCTTGTATATTCAGTTACAGCATAAGTATTGCATAATGTGTTTTGACATGAAGTAAATGATTTTCAGTAGCATCCATTCAATGTCTTAAAATGTAATATATATAAAATATAAAAAAAGTATCATTTATAATAACCAAACTGCGCAACATTATATATTTATTCTGAGACAATACAAACGGTTAGGTTTTGCTTTACTCCCCTGTTATATATTTGGTTGTATGTTGTATGTACTCTCCCCAGAGTCAGAATCAGAGTATGTACTCTCCCCAGAGTCAGAACTAAACAACGGGAAGCAGCGTTCAGCTTCTATGCTCCTCATATCTGGAACAAACTCCCAGAGAACCGCAGGTCCGCTGCTACTCAGTTCTTTTAAATCAAGGCTGAGGACCTTTCTCTTTGATGCTTTTCTTTAAATGGTTGTTGATTTCTTTAAAGTTGAATTTCTTTTATTGCACTGTAACTTATAGTCTTGTGTTTTATCTTCTTTTTTTTATTGTTTTTATGTAAAGCACTTATAATTGCCCTGTTGCTGAAATGTGCTATACATATTAAGCTGCCTTGCCTCACCTTGCCTATTAAACCAGTCTAGACATTACATTGTTTTGGACGAAAACATAAAATAAAAGCGAAACTTGAATGTACTGAAGTACTTTGTTCCAGCTATCCACGAGCAAAGAGATTCCGCAGTCCGTCAAGTTTATTTATAAAAACCCAAAAATCACCCATTTTCCTCGGAGGGCTTTACAAACGGAACGTACGACACCCTATGTCATTAAGCCCCCACTTGGACAGGCAACAGATTTCTCACCTGATTTTTACTCCGTTCCACAATTTCATCTTTGGCTGCTTCTGCTCGCCCCTTGTTTCGACACACCATGTGAATAGTTCCCCCTGCAGACTCAAAAATAAATACATATCAGTGAACAAGCCAGCAGTAACTTCTATCACCTCTTCTTGTAATTATTGTCAGAAAAAGGTCTGTATTGATTAGGTGTCAATCAATGAATTAAACTTTACTGGTATAGGCTGTTGGTAGTGGTTTACAGACAAATGGCAAAAGCTGGTAGAAACAGTATGAAGACTAAAACGTGGAGAAAACAAGTATAATTTGAATTTAAAAAAATAGGTAAAGACAAAAGCATACAATATCAAAAAAAATTCTAATCAAATGCCAGGCTGGAAATGTAGATTTTAAGATTTTGTTTAAAGATATCACTTTCATACAATTAAACGGTTTTGAGAGAGGATAGCTCTAGTAACCTCTGTACTCACCTCTGGGGGAATAACTAGTAACTTTTTAACTGTTGACGTTCAAACACTTACCTCTGTTGGCTATTTCCTGTGCTGTTGCTTTGCCTATCCCACTGTTGGCACCAGTTATCATGAAGGACCTCCCACTCAGGTTTACATCCAGGTCTGCTGGCGCAAAATGCTTCGCTGCAGCTTCATAGCCACTCCTGTTAGGATAAGTACATTGAAAACAATACACATGCACTGTCACCAATATTATCACATATTCTGATGTAATACAGAGGTTGAGCCATTTAAACGGCTGTCTCCTGCTGGTCTAATGTCTGCAGTGAAGATCTGGTCTCATCAAAATGGGTGAAAGGATATATGGATATGGATAGTGCTTTAACGAATAATGAATCAAGCATTCATTGACAAGACAATGCTTTTTTCTAATTAATTAATAATTGGATCAAGCAAACTTTACTTTATACTTCTACCCCGCTACACTTTGGAAGCCAATACATTTTACTCCACTCCATTTATTTGACAACATAAGTTACTGAGTTAACCAAATGAAAAATGCACTAATAAACTGTGATGTGTTATTATAGATTGAGCGAGCCATCAGTATATTTAGAAGTTAAAACTAGCTCCAGCTGTAACATTAGTGATGATTACAGATTAATGCATCAACCATTAGATTCCTGTAAAATATGGTTATTCTGAAATTGGCCATTCTGCATAATGAGTACTTTACTACTTTAGTACAGGCTACGTTTTGAATACTCACTTGAAAGTAAGCCTTTTAAATTTAAGATTTTAAATGCAGCACCTTACGTGTAACATAGTATTCTTATGATGTGGTAAGGGTATTTTTACTTAAGTAAAAGGTCTGAGTACTACTTCCACCACTGACTATTTTTACATTTTATAGACTAGTTTAGAAATTGTATGTTTGCAAGTATGCAAACATTGCTCTGTTGGTGATAAAATTCTGACATTGTATGATACAATGTCAGAATTGTATCACCCACAGAGCAACATATTTTTTTAAATTGAGGGTAGTATCTGAAGGTACTTCTCAAGGTTCATAGTACAATGATTAGGTAACGTTAAATGTTGCACAAATCATAAAACTACAAGAGATTTGACTACATAACATTGAAAGGTCACAGTACCGAGCCCCCTACTTACTTGGTATACTCCTGGAGTCCTTTCACAAACCAAATGGCATTCCTGTAAATCGACATGTTTGACAAAAATGTGTCTCAGATTGTGTACAAAAGGTTTTCAGCTGAAAGCGGCGGAATGAATACAGTCCAATGTTTTTTGTTTCATAAGAATGACTGGTAGTGGTTATGTAGTAGAATGGGCGGGGAATCACTTTCAACAACCGGAAGCAAAACATTTTTTTTCCTCGTAGCCTTCGTTGCTTGGGTTGGTTAGGTTTTGGCAAGAAGAGTGGGATTGGTTAGGATTGAATATCAGGCTAACCAATCAGGGGCAGAGTGAAGTAGAGTGGGGCGGGACATGCCTTCGCCTCAGAAAATAACATACCGATAGCTTTCTAGTGCCCCTGGTGGATATGTACGCGTATTACTGTAATCACGGATAAATAGCGATACAGAAGGCAAGCCTTTGAGTTTAACGTACATGAAATTAACTGCACATACAATATTTCAATAGTTTAATTTGTATTCACCATATTTGTTAGTTCTGTCTCCAGTAAAGAAGAAAGAGCACCACCCTCTGCGGATGAAAGACGACAATTACAATCTTACAGCACCGGGTATCAGCCGGTCTCCCTTCCAAGTACTGACCCGGTTCGACCCTGTTTATCTTCTGAGATCAGACAAGATCGTGCGGCCGGCGTGTTCAGGGTGGTACGGCCACAAGCAATTGCAAACGATGAAACACAAGCCATAGGTGGCGAAACATTTCCGCAAGCTATGACTGTTGTTATACAGCAGACCTCCAATGTGAGCTCGATGAGTCTGCTCATTTCATTTACAATACTAAGGCTGCCTATCTATATTGATTATTTTTGCAACTGAATCCAACAATCAATTGAACTGACCTTAATAGCCTATTATGATTGTAGCCAAAGCATGTCGACGGCGAAACTACGCCACGGTTTAAAGTTTGTTGAAGTGTTCGTTAACATGGTCGCTTTTGCTAAACTAATAACGTAGTAATAACTAAAACCCTCTTAACGCAGTAAATATACAAATCCACAGGTATGACCACCACTTAACAGTAATCAAACAGCCCACTGGCGCTCATCTATGCACAGTTGTCAGGATGGCCGAGCGGTCTAAGGCGCCAGACTCAAGGTTAGAAACCTTCCTAGTAATGGGACTTCTGGTCTCCGAATGGAGGCGTGGGTTCGAATCCCACTTCTGACAATACTTTTTTTGTGGCCCAATGACACATTATCGCGTTTTCTTTCTTTTTATGGCACATTGAATCACAGTGGTTTAAATGGAATTAAATAGTATTTCATATAATTGCAGTGGCAACGAGAAACAGTAAAGAGTCCTTACATGTTAAAACAACACACTCACACTTAAAACAAATCTCTACAAGCTATTTTTAATGATTAGCCTACAAATACACGTATAAAGTAGGCCTATGTATGTAAAACATGTATAACCGTAAGACGAATGTTCAAAGTCAATTGCATTTTAAATACATTTTTATATATTAATTTGGCTAGTACTAATAACTTCATCGTGCATAATGCGAAACACTAGCATTACAATACAAGCATAATGTTAAATATGGTAAAAACAAGCTGAATCAGAATCAGCTTTAATGGAAAAGTAAGTGTGAACACAAACGGCTTTTTGCTGCTCTCAATGTAGGCTATAGCCTACACAAAAAGACAAACAAGACCAGGTAAACATAAACATTTACAAAAATCATTTAACATCTATTATGCTATGGGATAGGCTAACACATATGGAAATACACATTCATATCAGCTCTGAGGATTGAGACATGATGGGATTAACACTATTTAATATATAATTTACTTGAAAGGCTTGGACTGTTAAAGGGTAACTAACTTTTTTTCTACCGGGACCTTATTTGACTATGTTTTTGTGTCTAATGACTACCGGGAACAACAATGTTTGAAATTGGTCCATTAAACTATCTGCAGTCGGCAACCGAAAAACAAGCTTCAATCCAAATTATTGGCTAGGGATATTGCCCAGCTTTACATTCACAAAGGGGCTCGTTTTGCCAGTGACAGGCTCATGTTAATATTATAAGTGTGACAATTTGGAAAGGATTTCTAAGGACGTTGACCTTTCTACTCCTGATCCTTTTTTTTTTAAAACAAAAAGGATATTGCGTATGCTAAAAGTGGGACGTGAGTAATGTTTCATCTGTCCCTCCTGGTCGGGACGAATAAACATATAGTTTAAGCCATAGGCTACACTCAATGAATATATTTTTTCTTTTCAAAAAATATAATTAATTTTTAGTTTTAATATAGACACATTTGAAAACAGTCAGTATGTTGGATTACCATCTATAAATAGCTTATGTTCTCTTGCTTAATTTGTTTACGGCCATACCACCCTGAACACGCCCGGTCTCGTCCGATCTCGGAAGCTAAGCAGGGTCGGGCCGGGTCAGTACTTGGATGGGAGACCGCCTGGGAATACCCGGTGCTGTAAGCTTTTTATTCTCGTCAGCAGAGGTCGCTGCTCCTTTTTTATAGTGGAGACAGAGCTGAAAAGGAAACAGCATGGAATCTGCAACTTTATTTATAACAAAAATAAACATTCTTACAGTGACAGTGTTCAACAACACAATAATAATAATAATAATAATAATAATAATAATAATAATAATAATAATAATAATAATAATATAACTCTCCCCCAAAGAATGAGGAAGTAAATCATAACACATACTGCAGATATGTGAAATGGGACACCCTGGTAAGCTATTTAAAGCTTTTTTAAAGGGGCCCCATACACTAGAAAATAATACACATTATAAATACAATCACATTGTTTGGATAAAAAGTAAACATTTACAACAAACACAAAAGTAAAAAGAATAGAGTAACCATTTCTCACACTGAAGCTTGTGCATTTCAGTTTCCGTTGAAGAATTGGAAAAATAAGGTACTTGAAAAATTTCCAAGCTATAATAAAAACAGTTAAAAAAAAAACAGAGCATAGGGGTTGGGCTATAACATAAAAATAAATTCAGACATAAGTGCATAGTTTCATGGCTTGGTGTTAGTGTTCAGTTTACATTTTTAGTAAATTAATTTTTTTTATGATGATTCCATTTTTAACCAAGAATTTAATATTCTTGTTCTTCAAGATTATTCCTGACTGAATAGCTTTGAAATAAAAGGAATCTGCATGTCGGAGGATGCAAATTAACAATGTATGAAAATTGACTTTTGTCTAAAAAATTTAAATGTATACATGTAATGAAAAAAATAAACATAGAAATATATAATTAAGGTATCAATAAATAATTAAATGAATAACAGCATATTCAAAATTCAGTAGGCCTTATGTGTAACCACCTATTAAAAGCTGGTGATGATAAGTACCATTTGCTCATGGCCATCCCACCCTGACCAAGCCCGATCTTGGAATCTAGGCAGGGTTGGGCTGGGTCAGTAATTGGATGTTTAAGCACTTAAATTTCACTTGTTGGAAAGCTAAAAGTTAATGCACATAAATCATAATACAATGTATAATCACATGTACGTCTTATATTTGCAGGTTAGAAGAACCAACGCCTGTACACCGGCCCATTCAGCCAAAGCCCGCCGTGGCCACACACATACAACCCAGAGTGGCAGCAGCACCTCTACCCCTGGACCAGCCATGAAACTGTATGGAACATCACGCCCTGGCTTCATTCCTGTGGCACCGCCCCCTAGACCAACAACCAAACCAGTGATGTCAAATAAATCACTGAGGCCATGTGCGGCCTGCTAAGTACCTCAGTGTGGTGGAGAGCATAAGAGGGACACACCCTCAAAGGACAAAGCTGCTGGAAGCCAGGAAATCTTTACATGTTGCCCAGCCACAAGAAAATCCACTACTTCCGGTTTTGAAGGTGTTGCATTCAGTTATTTTGATCACTTCAAAAGTGAATAAATGTACATTCATTTCAGCATAATATTACCTGCAGCCGCCAACAATCCGGCATAACTTGCAAAGTCAAGATCATGCTGGAACTTGGAAATCGTAGATTCAGCCGTCTTTTCTTTCTTCTAGCTTTTGTTCCTTTTTCTGCAGAAATGAAATACAACTGTAGAACAATCACACATACCTGATACACTTCTGCAACACTAGACTGATTACTGCTCAACATCTTCTGTGAGCGGTTATCATGTCTAAAGCGTAAGCTTTTGTACAGAGCAAACATTGATGTTTATTGAAGGTGCTTAATTTTTCCATAAACCAAACAGAAATTGTAATGTAATTGTAAATTAAAGGATCTAAAAGATGACCCAGATGACCCAGTTATCTTACCTCCGACCTTTTGTCAATATGACAGAAGGGACCTCTGTAGCTAACTCCAGAATTTGCTGCATGTGCTGCGTTTGCCACTTTAGACGTTCATTCTTCTCACCTCACCCTTCTAGCAATAAATATTCAGGTGGAGCGACTGTACAACCCAGGCGGACATCTTTTTCAAGAAGCCATCTAAATGACCGTCCAGCGTACTTGCAGAATGTGACAACTAACAGGCCTTTCCACATCCCTTTGCTAGAGCTTGGCCTCTCCCGGCCTATCCAAGGGGGTTCTGGGAACCTGATGCTGCTTGAGGTGGGTGTAGCTGTGTGAAGTTGTAGCTTTTGCCACACTCATCGAAGTACATCTCCTTTGTTGCATGAAGCTTCATATGGTCAGGTTGGATGTTTTGTTCCAAACACTGCATTCATATCTTTTTCTCTCCATGTTTTAAACTTGACTTGGTGTAGTAAAATATGAAGAAATATTAATAATTAATAATAGGCTCAAACCTAAAGGGGGGCACAGATTCAATTTTCTACAAGAAAAGACAAACAATTGAAAGCACACCATCCATTTTGAAGACACACACACATCCCCAGAGATGTACTAAAAGCTGCACTTATTGGTTTGATAGTGGTGTACTTGACACACATTAAAACTCATTCTGTTTACATATCTAAAGCCTATTTAGACCTCGAATTTCCACTTTACACTGTAGTAACAACATCTACACACCAGCCTGGTCAGATGATCTGATGAGGGATTAAAAACATAATTAGCGACCCTGCGCCCTCTTAACAGTAGTAGCCTACATATTTACACATCGCATTTCTCCAAGGTCTAAACATGTCAAATCAGTAGTCTGATCGCATTTTAAACCCATTTCAGAGAAATCAGACCTATGTTACTGAATTTCATAGATAGTTTCAGTAGGCCTATTGCGCAAAACGATATATTATCATGTAAAACCTTTAATATCAGGCAAATTGTAAAACAAAATATAACGAGGTTCATTCATTACATAGCGCATAATTAGACCGCACTTACCTGAGAGTAAAAAAAAGAGCAAAAAAAGCTTTTTATTCTCGTCTTTCATCAGCAGAGGGCGCTGCTTCTTCTTTGGTTGAGACAAGTAAAATATTTAACATGTTTTTTTCTTTGGCAGTGTGGAATTTGTACTATTGCAGGCTACTTTTAACTTCTGAATAAATTAGAGAATACATTAATATGTGCATTAATAAACACATGAATATATATACATATATGTGTCTACAGAATCAAATACATGTTTAAAAAAGAATAAATGTATGCTGTAATAAATATGAAAATAAATATAACAAATATATGCATAAATAAATAAGAATAAATAAGACCTCCTTCCTTATTAGACACTAACATAAATACCTAGTTCTAAATGTAGGTAATTAAAAAAAGATGTTGGCTATTTACGTCTTGTTATTAAGCACCCGGTACTCCACCCGCGGGGGGG
>NC_048417.1:8303117-8326993 GCF_013103735.1 Etheostoma cragini
GGGGGGGGTTGGGTGTTTTTTGCCCCCAGCATCTCCTTCCAGGCAGCGCGGCACTGGTTATGTCTAGGGTTAAGGTTAGGGTTAGCTGCCTGGAAGGTGATGGTTGGAGGCAAAAAAAACACCATCGAGCCCCGGGCTGTCTCCATCGACCCTGCGGCTTCTACCCAGGGTGGGATGGCCGTAAGCAATTCTAACCGATGACAACAAACTAGTCTATTCATAGATGTCTGCATGCTGTCCTGGTTATTCTTCATGTGTGAGTATTTCCCCTTTCTATTAGCCTAAAAGATCAAATTGGCTCTATGGCATAGGCTATCTAAACAACTCAGACCACCAATGTGAATAGGACTAGGCCTACTCATGCAGCAGATGTGGAAATACTACACTTCCCACAACCCAACTTGACTCCCACGTGCAAACGCACCTGTGCAACGTTTGGAGTTAATTAACCAGATTTAACGGCGCAGGTGTTACCCGTGTCCGAGTTCGGCGTCTTTGTTCTCGTCTGGTGGCAGTGGAAGGTCAAGCGCTACCATGGTTACCTCTCTGATGGTTCGGGTTTGTGTGTGTCTGACGCTAGCCCAGCTCAACAGAGCAGGTAGTCAGCGAGACGCTCAGGGGAGGTTGGCCAGTCTGGTCCAGCACTCTGACGTCAACGGGCAGCTCGAGGCAGGTCCTCGAGACAGGGCCAGGGCCGACCGAAGAGCCCCAGCGCCGGTTTGGCGTTCCCTCCAAGGTAAACACCTTCTATACAGTAGACTATATGACAAAAAACAACAAATGTTTGTTCAAAAGTTAAAACCCAAAGATGCCAGAAAAATACAGCGACAGAATACAGTGTAACCTCAGGCCTGTGTTAAGACGATGTGGTTACCCTGGGCGCTGTAGCCTACCTCAAGGCCCCTGGCCCAAATGATACATGTCCACGTACCAGACGTACCGGACCAGCTCGACTCTGCCAGATTGGAGAGTGATAGTGGTTATGTAATCTTGATTTGGTTATTATATTACCATTGTTAAATTAGTGTTCATAAACAAGTAACCGAATGGATGGTCTTTCAAAAATGTCAAGTGAATACTATAACAATTTACCAAACATATTGTTAAAACTTGTGTCGTGTGGTGCCCCTCCACTGGTGTTGAATGACGGGTGACCCTGGACCCTGGCCCACTTGCCCTTTTGGATAAACTGGGCTTGTGTAGCCTAAAGTGATCTGAACATTCCTCTTTATTCTTCATTCCCCTTTGACCATCATAACATGTATTTCATGCTTTGAGATGTTGGGTTAAGTATCAGTGGGTAATCTTGATAACATTTTCTTTACAGTAGTTCCACAGGACGTAGTTGACATTTTGGTAAATTTAGTTTTGTTTTCTTGTGTAAATCTTTTTTAAATTTTTGTACACTCAAATTAGACATATTGTATTTGAGCTTTGGACAGAGCCTTTGCTGATGCAATCTTTGGGCTAAGAAGTCTTCTGACTGTATAGTTTCATATTTAGTGTATGGAAATTGGAGCGGTATTATCTATCAGATAAGCCCTTTTCCCAAAAATGTTGAACATTCCATTTTTAACCCATGGCATTCCCATTTCTAAAAAATAACTTCTTTTTTTCCATTTTAGGGAGAGGAAAAAGTCCAGGACTACCAGGTTCCAACCAGCCACAGTTCCGCTGCAGTAATAATACACTGACCCTGCGCTTTTCACCCACCCGATACACCAATTTGCATCTGGAAGGTGTTTCAGTCGTCCACCTACAGCTTTTCTATCATTTTGAAAAGGCAATGCCAGCTGTTTTCAGAAGCCTGAAGTTTCTCAATCAATTTCCACAGATGGGACACCGTTGTTGTTGCTGCCTGACAGGTGTCATGGTTCCCTTCATATTTATAGGTGGTATCTGCTGGTGAAGCTTCCCAATACTGGCTGCTATTCAACAACGCAGGTAAAATGTTTATTTCTTTGCCCAAACTTGAATACTGTGGCTGACAGATCCAAGGGCATAACACATTTATAACAACTTCTCCGTTTGCTAATTCAACTAAGCGGTTAAACTGTTTTAACTGAGTTTAATTTCATTATTGAATAGTATTTGAACTCCTGCTCATTGTAGTCTGATTCTCTTTGACAAAGGTGTGTTTGGCCTTTGATGTTTTCTTTTATCAACATACTAATATCAAGCTGTAAATTAATTGGCTGATTGTATCCTATAGGAGATCTGATGCACAAAGTTGAGCAATTTGAGAATTGTTTCTGAAATTGCATGACAATACTTGTTGCTGCTTAGTCCTTTTACTTTTCTCCTTGTTGCAACTGTTCTTCCATCTGTCAATGTGCTATAAAATGTCCATTCCTCTTAATATTTAGATAGAACAATGAATTCAATTTTGACTAGAATGCTTTGACAATGCCTACAATGTTTTTTTGTTTTTGTTTTTTTTTTCTTCTCAGATTGAAGAGGGTGGATACAGTCCACTGAAACTGCATTATTTTGACCAGCTGCTGCAGAAGAACATGATGGGTATGGCTGTGTGTGAGAATCCAGAAATGTCTCCACTGGTAACTTGTGGAACGAGTATCACTGTGAAGCTGCCTCCTGAAACAAAACTAAAGGAGGTTAAAGAGCTTGGTAAGAAATGTTTTTGAACATTGAGATCACTGTGGAAACTAGGGGAGCATGTGTGAAATAAATTCTTTGGTTAGAATTGTATTGCTAGCAAGCTTGTCTGTCTTGAGAAATTGTTTCCAAGCCTCATATGGGCACTCTGCGAAGTAACACTTTTTTTCTGCAGATGATTTTGTTTATGGAGGATACTCTGTGAGCCAATGGAAGACGCGGAATGCTTTGTTTGTTCAAATATCAAAGTTACCTGACAAGGTAAGTCAGGTGCAAAGCATATTATCACACTGTTAAATGTTCTTTACTGTTTAAATTAACATTTAGATGTTTGCAGGATTCTGGCTTTGAACTAGTTTATTTAGATTCTACTGGGAAACTGCAAACGAAGTTGGTAATTTGTTACCAAAAACAGTTGACTCATCGTGTCACGCGAGCACTAGAGGAACCAGACATTTTTGAACTGTGGGACTTTGAAGAGACTCCTGTTGAACCATATGATCCGGACAAAACGTCAACTAAGATACAATCCATACAAGATACAACAACTGAAATGCTTAACTCCGAAACTACAGTTCCGGAAGATGATTGTATGACAACTCAAGCACCTAACTCAGAAACTACAGTTCCGGAAGATGATTGTATGACAACTCAAGCACCTAACTCAGAAACTACACTTCCAGAAGATGATTGTATGACAACTCAAGCACCTAACTCGGAAACGGTTACGGAAGATGATAGTACAGGATTGTTTGAATTGTGGGGCATTGAAGACATTCCTGAAGAACCATACATTGACATAGATGGGATTACTGTTACGACCACCCCCGCCCCCTCGATCACAACCACCAACTCAACCAAGACCACAGTGGCAGTGTCTACTATAAGTTGTCTATAGTTTGCCCCTGAAGAATGGAAGAGAGCGTTCCTTTCATTGTTAAAATTAATAAAATTGACTTATAATAAACTAAGGCACTTTTTTTCCCTCCTATTGATTACTTGTATAGTTCTGCTATGGGAAATTTTGTGTTCAGTTATTTTTTTTGCTCTCATGGCTTTGTAAGACATGAAATGTTTTGCTGTGACCATCTGCATTACAGAACCCATTGGTAGGAAAAAATGGGATCATGTCTTGGGGTTAAATTCTGGAAATTACTACCCCAAAAATTGTTTTGGCTAGCAAACACATCTTTTGTTGGGTTAAACTTTAAAACTTAAGGGTCATTTGTTTGATTGGCACTCAAACAAGCTTTAGAGTAGCGGCTTGTTTCTTGCACTAGAGTTGATTAGCCAATAGTGATAACCTGCCTTTACTGAGGACAGTGACATCTTTGTTACAGAATCTTCTAAAGTATTGCAGACTTTAGTTGTTTTCACACCTTGGCAAAGGGTCTACAGTTGCAGTACTCAAGCAATTGTCTTCACTCCTGAGCTTAGCGCCTGACATTGACATTTGTAAATGTGCATAACTCAATTATGCACTCTTAAAACCATGCTGAGTTCTTTGACCTTTTCCTAATTTGTTTTTTGTAAATCAATATGGGTAGTTAAACAGATGTCCATGTTACCAGATGTAGTAGTAAATATCACAAGTAAGTGAAGAGGTATTGTTTTCTTCCTATTCTCCCCCCCCAAAAAAATTAAAGCTGTAAAATACTGTCAGATGAGAGCAGAAGTGTATTTGTTATCTGGCAGGTTTACAGCTTTTCAGAGGACTTTAGCCATGGTTTGGTACTAAACTGATGTCCCTCACAATGTCCAAAAGGTCAGGTATACACAAAATCGCAAAGTTTACTGGGCAGTTGTGTGTTTTTTTTTTTTTTTTAAGGCGGTGTAAAAACGGCAACATATCAGCCATAGACTTTGAAGAGATCTGGTGTTCTCATGCTGCTGAGTCCAACTTAAAACCACTAGATGCAGTTACTGTGTCCTGTGCTTCATTACAAGAAATAAATACTCTACTCAATGTGTAAATCTGTTAAAGTACACTGGTCCTTTCTAGCAATATCTCCTAAAGCTGCTTCAGTACATGATTTTTTTTTTTCTCTCAAATTGTATTAGCCCAGGCTCCAGGGGATTGAGTCTAAATGCCCCACGAGTATATAATGAAAATTGGAAGACTTCCTCCCAGAGTGTTTCATCAAATCATAAATGAACTTCATAGGACAGTTAAATTTGAACGCGTATGATTGCTTCTGATGCTGCTTGTGTGTAACTGGATGTGAAGGAACTACACAAACTGCTGGGTCCCTGTAAATTATGGGGTGTGGTATAGACCTACTCTTTCTGTAAAGTGTCTTGAGATAACTTATGAATTGACACTATAAATAAAATTGAATAGAATTTATTCTGATGTACTACTTTTGACTTCAATAAATAAAGGTTATAGTAATTCAGAAAATCATCAAAACTTTTAATTTTTAGCTTTCGGGGAACAGGGTATTTTAATAAGACTTTTGTACATTATTTTAATATGTTGCTGATCAAATGTGCTTTACATTAAGTCTGTTCACTGACATGCATTTATTAATTAATGCAAGCATGTGTTAAATGCATGTGTATTATACGTTTTATGTATTTTTGTTTCAACTTAAGTTAACTATTGACTCCTGTATTTCAGCTTTTTATGTAATGATCTAAAGTTCAATGTGCATCCTCAATACCGTTTCCTTGTCAGCTCTGTCTCCACTAAAGAAGGAGCAGTGACCTCTGCTGACGAAAATACAAAGCTTACAGCAAGTACTGACCCGGCCCGACCCTGCTTAGCTTCCGGGATCGGACGAGGTCAAGTGTGTTTAGGGGGATATGGCCGTAAACTATTACATTTGAAGAACACAAGCTATTTATAGATGGAGAAATGAAACATGACTTTCTAAACTTGTTGGGGTTGAGGAATACTGAACTACATGTAATTACACTAGTAGTGGAGCCTACACACAGTTTTCAGTTGCTTGCTGGTAGTTCAACTACATCAATCTTTGTATAGGGAATCAAGAGGTTGACTTGCTTTTTTTAACTCATGCTAATACCTTAACATCTGTATTTTACCATTTAGCCTTTTCTGTCTTTTGTTCCTTTTGTTTGTCTATTCAGCTGTTTGCTAGATTCATTAATGTGTTCATTTTTTATCAATTTTATTTCCATTTTTTGTCTGTTCATTTAGGCCTAGTGCTACTTATTGAGACTAAGTGATTTTAGTTCAATAATGCAGGCCCGTTTTCAGTCACCCAGAATAAAAGAGTTTACAGACAAATATTTAATTAATCAATAGGCTACAATTAAAATTGCCAATGTTTATGTTAAATGTATTTCTTTGATACCACAAGGTGCCAAAACCTGATGATATTAGGAATCTTGCGGCACCCTTCAGCCACGCTCAAGGCACCCCAATTAGGGAAGAGCAAAATTAGGAGTGGCCTAAAAATATGGACAAATCGAAAATGTCCTTGTGACAACGATCCTGGGGGACATCTCCACTTCAGTTCTAAGCAGATCCCAACAACCCGTTAAAATTTGGTAATTTAAAAGCTGTTGAAATCATAAAAATAAAACATTATTTCAATGGTTGAAATGCTACCCTATGATTTCTGGGTAAATTTGAAACAAAATACTTTTCAACCACTATAATTGATTTGCATTCAATCAAATTACCACAGCGACAGATTTCCCAATTTGTGACACAAAACATTCTTCAACATGGCATCAGTGAGGAAACGATGAAGGGTGCTAATTCAGTGTGCAGACTTCATCTCTTTTCCACTCTATGACATTTGACAGAGTCCCATTTTTATATCCTTATAACTAAGTTTTCTAAGCTGTCTTATTGTCACACAGCCAAACTAAGATGTTTGATCGAGCACAGAATAAATCAATACATGTTACCAATACGTCTTAAAAACTGTTGCAAGACTCACTTTCTGACCAGAACACATTATTTGTTCCTTTCTCATGAGTTGTGCTGTTTTGAGGGGGCATTCCCCGCTGCCCTCAAGCCCTCTCCAACAGGCCAGCAGAGCTAGACAAACAAGACCTGGGTCCAGTCAATTTGTTTGGACAAATGTGGGGATTTGGGGCCACGGCAAGTTATGCAGGGACGAGTGCTAATTGTTTGTGTGGCAAGCAACTCCCCTCAATCCCCTGGTCTCTCAAGTCACTCTATTCACCCCAGTCTTTGTCTGGTAACTTGAACCTGACACCCCCCCCATTACAATTACATTCAGTCTTTCGAAGAATCAATCCATTGTCCAGCATAAAATGAAATAATGTGATTTTTTTCTTCTAAATGTACGCTTTCGTCATCCATACACAGATGGGTGAGGGGGGAAATGAGGTCCTCTTAAATCTCCTCCTCGTGTTCAACAATAAGCTCAGCAGAGTATGTGGCTAAGACAATCTGAGAAATTGACTGGAGGCGTAACCTCAGCCAGTCCCCTGTCCACCAGTTCACTCAAGCCCCTTGGTGCTCTCCTGGCATGCTGATCAGAGGATTAGGTCCCGGAGACAGTGTTGAGTCAAGAGCACACTGGAGAAAAGGGAAGGCATGCAGGGAAGATGAGGTACATGCCGGTTTCACACGCACTCACACACTCACAACCACACAAGAAGGGAAGCCGACTAACCTCCTCCCTGCACCAGTGGAAACTTGTCAGTAGAGGGTACCACAGTGCCGGCACTCAATGCTTGCACAGGGGGAAAACAATTCGAAAAGTAAGTGAATTTGAAGCTCAAATATGGTACTTTATATTATTTTGTATTAATGTGAGTATTTTGGCATGGCAATTTATACAATTCCATAGTTGCTCTGACAATTTCCCAACAGCTGCCCCAAGGTCATTAAAGGTTATATCCAGGACATCCTTTGTCAACCAGATTTCTCCTTTAGATGCACAATGTTTAACTTGACAGTTAAACATTTTGCATTTAAAGGAAAAGTCCGGTTGATACCAACACGAAGCTCTGTTGTCTGTAAACTTGGAGTGCTGTCAGTATAGATAAAAATGAAACCAATCGGCGCTGCCTACACCGTGTTATCCTCCGGCTAGAGTTAGCACCCAACAGGCTTCAACAGGGCAAGTTTTAAACATGTTTTTGGCCTCTTAACATGTTCAAAATGTCATTAAAAGTGCCTACCCATTTACAGTGATTCCTTCCGAGTGAACACAGTGAATCTGACCTCAGTCGATGTGAAAGAAGTGAATGAAAGTTGTGCTAATTCAGCTATGTTTAGTTCCTGTGTTGAGACGGCAGTTAGAGAGCTTAGGGTTTATCTCTTCTCAGTGTTGTAGTTTGTAGATGGTCCAGAAACACTCCTTGGATTATCAACACCTGAACTAAACCCAGCTGAATTAGCAGAACATTCATGCATTTCTTTCCCATCTGCTGCAGTCAGATTCACACAGAAGGAATCTCATCACATGGGTGGGATTTTTTAATGCAATTTTGAACATGTTTAGAGGCTTAAAACACATTTAAAACTTGCCCTGTTTGATCCTGATGGGTGCTAACTCTAACAGGAGGATAACACGGTGTAGGCAGCACTGAGTGGTTTGGTTTTTCTCTCTACTGACAGCGCTCCGAATTTAAAAACAGAGCTACGTGTTGGAATCGACTGGAATGCTCCTTTAATTCTTTCAACCATCTCTGTGACTGTCACAATCCCTTGAACACTACAATTCAAAATCATGAACCACTTTGCATTAGCAAGATGTTTTTTGGCATCCAACTTCACACCAAATCTTTTCAATGACAGCTGTAGTAATAGTTCTTACTTTTGGGTCCCTGTATATAGCTATTTCTGACTCTGCTAACTTTGTTGTGTGTCTGCTGATGTCCCACACCAGGACTTTAACTTTCATGATAGAAAGTGTTCTTTTTATGCATAGGCAACATAAGAAACTTGACAGCACCATTTGGGGGCATTATTAATGCCCAAATCCTTTTCTATATTTAGTCAAATGTTTCTTCGACTCTTTCAAAATGGCAACAACCATTTTTAGCACTGCCCACACAATCGTTCCAATAGTTTGTGCCTGGCCTTTCTACTTGAAGTAAAAACATTGTTGGCACAGTATACAATATGGCTGGATTCCAAAATAATGTTTTTCTCCCTGCACATCCACCCACCATTCAGGTCTCATTACAGCATTAACACCATTTGCTAGAGTGGTAGAAACAGGTGGTGGATAAAACAGGAGCAAGCATTAGGGCGTTTTTACAACTCGATGTGATTTGCAGGTGAAGTTGCAACATTGTTGTGTTTTTTATTTGTTTCAGTTAGCATTCACACTGCACTTCGTCAAAGACAGCAAGGCGCTGAGGAAGACAATGCTATGATGTCACACAGACAACAAGGTATGGTCATAATAAGTTATGAAAAATTGCAGGCTACATGCACTTTTTTTGGTTCACTTTAGGTCGGATTGCATTCTAACCTAAAGTAAACTGAACTCTGGTGCAGACGCCTGTTTTCAACCAGACTACAGTTTGGTTGTCTGTACAGCACTGGAGTTTGAATGAGCTTTCGCACCACCCCAAACCAACCAGACTATCCAACGAAACGCTCCAGGATTCGGTTAAACAGACCAAACTGCAGAGGTGTGAAAGCAACCTAGGGTTTTTAGCCCAGGTTAATCTGCTTCAGAAATCTGTAGCATGTCCCAAACAGTCCAGGCCTTTGCTGTGAGGTCTTAAGCCATCATGGATCTAGCTCTGTTGCTTCTGTGAAGGTTTTAAAGTGTCCTTTAAGCTCAAAGTTAAGATGAAACTTAAATTGAATGAAATTTAAATCCTTACAAGTAAGAGAGCACACAAACAAAATTACTATCCAAAACATGCTCGCAGGCTAAAACTTAAATTAGTACAGGAGCACACATAAACAAAATAACTTGAATTGGTCCTCAGAACGATAGAAACTGTGTGTGTGTGTGCGTGCGCGCTCACACACACACATACACACACACACACATGCACACACACACACACACACACACACACACACACACACACACACACACAAACACATTTTTAACAGGGTCATTAGAAATGCACCCTCCCACAAATCTCAGCCCATTCATGCCTCTTGTGTTTTGTGTGTCTGGTTCTGCCCACCGATCAGGAGGCAGGTGGCCAGCAGAGCTCAAAATGTTCTGCCTTAACTTCAGGCCAAGAAAGTGTGGCCTCATCTTGAGTACAGCCCAGTAGTGACCTTTTTTCTGATCAACCACACACACACACACACAAACACTGGACACCTTATGCTCATGCTAATGTCAGTAAAACGGGAAGTTTTTAAAAATTTTATTTAAAAGTTAATTTCTCCAGACATGTACAAATTAGGAAACAGTGACTGAAAGAGGATGGGAAAATGGACAACAACTTAGAGTTTTGGCAAGAGTGCAGAAAAAAAACACACAAAAATGGCCAAAAGGAAAATAAGTTTTGTATACTATATACACATGATCTAATAAGACATAGATAAAATAATTAGGAAAAAACACATAAAGGGTGTTAATCTACTTTATAATATTACATCTGACTACCTCATGTTTCATGTTATAAAGAGCCAATCCTCCACCTTTAAACATGACTGAGCCTCTGACAGAAGATCACTGTGAGAGAAGGTGACTCAGCATGTTTAAGGCTTAAGCATAGAATGACTCCAGAATAAAAACCTCAGTAGACTAAACATGTAATTAAAACTTGTGTTTGACAAATACTGCATAGGTCAAAATCTAACACTCAGATTTATACGTATTTTTTTTTTTTTCAAATCACTCATGGAAATGTACATAAAAAAAATTGTTGTACGAGAGGCATTGATAATCGGTTTAGAATCGAATCATTGGCCTCGGAATCGGAATCATATTGAATCGTGAGGTGCCCAGAGATTCCCATTTCAAAACTCATCTTTTTCTTCTTCATGTTGGGGTTCCTCTGCATTAACCCAGCATTTCCAAAGACCAACTTTGACTTTCTCTTTGATTGTTATAAGGACAAGCTGTGCTCATGAAAAGCTTCACAGTGTGTACATTCATCCTGTTCTTGCCAATTTTTTGTGTCAGATAAAAGATGCAAAATACAGATTTTCTCATTTATATGTATACATTGTTACATGACTATCAGCCATGGGCTTTTCATTTAAAATAGTTGTTTTTTTAAATTATGTTTCCATTGGATTTAACAATGATAATGACAAAGATATGTCACATAGACAAGTTGTTGCATAGACAGGCAACAACGGTCATTTTGTATTATCTTTTTTGAAGTTTTGGTTGTCCTGCTTCATAGACGTGCAGAAGTACAATAGTAAATACTGTTGTTTGTTAGTAGCAGCAGATGTACTTGAGAATCATCCATTCAGGTAAATTATTGGTATTTCTATTTTCTGCTACTTAATACTTCTAATGCACTACATCTCAGAAGGCACTTTTTACTTTTTACTATGTATATATATATACATATATATATATATATGTGTGTGCATATATATATATATATATATATATATATATATATATATATATATATACAGCATATACAGTATGTGCTTTTATAATTTGTTACTGTAAATAAAAAAACATGTTATATTAGGGATTCTCTAATCTACCTAATAGTATACAAAATATCAAAATTTGGCTCCCCATACAACATTAAAATGCTCTTAAATGTATTTGTTACAGATAAAACCAGATAAAATATTAGTCTATAATAAAATTTGAGCTATTCTGCACAATGGATGCTACCTTTACTTTTAATTTTTGGTACTTTCATTTAGCTGATAATTCTGATGTACTTTTACTTTAAGGAATGCTTCACCCTCAAAATTATCAGCTGTATTTCAATTGTTTTCTTTAATTCTTCAAGAAAAAATATTTTTCTAGCATGCCTCCACGTGGAACAAAGAATCCAAAAAACAGAGAATTAGTTTAATTCTTCCTTCAGGAGAAACAAAAAGAGTTCTAAGTATTTTCTCATAGTTGTGGGCTTTTCAGTGTAGCAAGTAAGTTTTTAGGAAATATTCTGAAAAAGCCAAATGTGGACAGCATAATTTTCAAGTTTGCTTCAGTTAACATGAACATAGCCTAAGACATGTGGAAGGTGGTCCAGTGATCATTTAGCATTGTGGGTGTCTTGTTTGCAGATCCTTGTGCATGTGCTGGTGCTTTGGCAGTTGCAGGTTGGGCACGGATGCCACAATATGGGCTTTAATTCAGACCAACAGCCTCTCTGTCAAAAAGGAGGGGACGGAGCAATTAGCCCCATGGAGGACAGAGAAAGAAAGAAGGGAGAATGAAGGGGAATTGTGAATTTGACACATTAAATGGTGGCTGTCATTAGCATGTGGCTGTGTGGCGTTTTATTCACTCGATCCTTGAATGTATATTGCTTCACTACCACGACCGTACCCCCACCTCTCTGCTTCCTAGTCTGTCTATCATCCCCACGGCCACCTTTCACTTGTAATCACCCTATTTAGCCTCCTTTTTCATTCACTTTCTACAGCTTTTCTGTCGCTTTTATCTTTTTATGCCGTCATGCTGACTAGATTAGGGTCCATGGAATCAAAACAAATTAAGCTGGATAATTAGATGTAGGAACAAATGGAATGTCAGACGCTAGTTGGGTAGGCTCAACACCAATAAAAACACAAGGTTATCATCCTGTATTAGAACTAACTATAAATGTGATGCTATGTTTATAGAACGACTGACCAAAAGCTGTGGATGTTGCTCAGCAGTTCCTGCAGGGTTTCTGGTGACACATTAAAAACTCATTGTGACTTGAATTAGTCTGTCGAAGACCTGACACAGCTTCTGTTTGAGCTGACTTTCACTCAGCTTGTTGTCTCTAGTATATTAGCCTGGAAAAGAGCAAAGTAGCAGGCTCAGTGTGGTGCCTTTTTCTCCATTGTGCTGAAATCACCTCATGCCAGCTTTCCGCTGTCACATTAGTGCACATCAAGACACTGAGCAACACACAACCCACACAAAAAAGGAGTTTGTCTCTAGGTTTCCATCTTTCAGATTCTTGTAGATTCAGTTTTGTGTTTTGTAAGTGCAGAATGATTATTTAGCATGTAATATTTAAAAAAGACTTAATACAATGTGTTTGAAGCATACTAAATTAACAAGGATTGAAATTTCTAACATATTAATTGTAAATTAAAGCAACACTGACTTGGGGGGATGGAAGTCACATCTGGATGGGTGTTTTTAACCATAACAGGCTGGAGGAATATCCGTCTTTCACTCAGTTACTTACTTGTCTTTTGAAAACTTGTTGATTTGTCACATAACTGTATTGCATAACTGGCCTGTGTTTTAATGGACATCCAACATGTAGCTGCTGTCAATGAGCAACTGTGCCGTTCAGAGCTGCGGGCGTTTGATTATGCGGATTAGTGCTGCCAAACTACAACTTGAGGATAGTTTAGCTTTTAGAGGCAAAGTGTGGCCAGAGAACCCCAGCAGCCAATCAGTAACAGAGTGTTGTGACTCCTGTGACTAAAATTTACAAAGAATATTTCTCGCTGATGCATTTTAAAACTTTTTGGACACCAATGGTACACAGAAAACACAACAAAAAAGATAGGATATAGCCAACCTTATCCTTTAAACTGGTCAAAACCAAAGTCCATTCTCCGCTTTACACTTTTAACTTTTTATTCTCTCTTGTTCCTTATTTTCCAGTGTGGCCTTCACCTCCCCTTTTCTTCACTCTCTCTCTCTCTCTCTCTCTCTCTCTCTCTCTCTCTCTCTCTCCTTTTCCTCTCTGCCTGTTAGGGCCAGGCAGGCCGAGCTGTCAGAGCAGCAACAATCCCGGTCCATTAGTATGGAAATGAGGCTGCGGGCCGACAGGTGGCCTGCTAGACAGCTCAATTAAACTGCTCATTAAAGAGGAAAGTTAACGAAGCTGCAGCCCGGTGCCAGTAAGGCTTTAACACACAATGTGATGTCACAGGCAACAAATTGATGGTGAGTAGGAGAGTGTGTCAGTCTTCTTGTGTGCAAATGTGTGTGTGTGTGTCTGTGTGTGGCCAGAGATTGAAAAGAGATGTAACAGGTCAGAGAAAGTTAGATGGATGTTACTAATAAGGCAGACAATCATTGATCAGATAAGTTGAGAGATGAGGGAGGAGAAGGGAGGGAGAAAAAAAACAAGTCAACAAGTCACTCAAACTGTGCCTTTTACTGTCCCATCAGGCTGCCAGCGGCCAAGTTCTCTGCATCATTAACTGGACAAAAACACAGTAATGCTCTCATTAATATAACACCGCCCAAAACTCACAAAGTCACAAGTTTACTGCAAATTATTGAAATATTCTCCACATCCCAGCTAGTGTGTTTAGCAACATTTAGAGCAGTCTAATTTGAACACAACTAAAGCATCTACGGTCTAAAGTTATTACCTCAACAATACATTCCAACAGGGTATTGCTGAAGTTCTCAAGGGTTAACCCTGCAGGTCGACCTCCATCAGCTTCATTTCAAGTTTTATATCATGATTTAGTGAATTTTCCTTAAATTCTATTGTAGAACTGTTGATGAGCTAAACAGACTGCAACACAGTTTTTGTGGTTTCCACAGTAGTTTTAATAAATGACAAAGGAAGTTACTGTATTACACTGATGCAAAAATACTGTAAATGAAATACTGGCATCAAGCATTAGCATAGTCTACCTCAGTAGAAATGGAAAATCTCTGTCGTTTTACCAGTTGTTAAGATGTTGTGTTGAAGAAAGTGATGGTTAGGAAGACTGAAAAAAGGAAAGAGAGAGAGAAATAAGTCTTCTACGTAGTCAAAGTTGCTATTGTTGCTGGTAAAAGAGGAAAATTACCATTTTTTTTACAATCAGGGTCATTCTTACTCCTCCAGTAAAACATGTATAGGTTCACATTTTTTTCTAGTGTTTCTAAAGACAAAACTAACATGGCACATGCATGTTGAAGGAGTTATTATAAGAGTCATCATGTCACTGTAAGTATTCCTCCTCGCCAGTACTGGCTATGAAGTGATCTCTTTCTAACTGTGGTTCTTTGTATATTTTCAAATCATGTATTAAAGGCGTTACATAATGAGGATACAAAAAATAACTTTTTTCTGTTGAAAATATTGAAGAAAATGCCATCTGAATAACGATGCAATAGCAGCATTGAATAACAATATGCTACCATGCGCACACACACTACAACATTTAATGTGACATAATTAACACAATTTGACCAATTAAAAGTCTTGAAGTCTTGAAGTCTTGAGTCTATGAAAGTAAATATGCCTCTTTAAGTAAGTGACAACATTAAACTTTTTGCTTCATTCACTGTTTGAGAATAAATAACACTCTAACAGCACATTATTGAAGTTCTAGATGGAATGGTGGTGGGGGGCATTGAGTGCAACATATATTAATAGTCGCGCATTGTTTATTATGTATGAGAATAAAGATGTAACACAACATGGTAATCAGTTTGTAACCCTGACAATTTAGTCTGTAATCCAGGGGGGGCGTGCTCTCTGAAGTGTGAAAATGTGGCCATATGCGTCTTGCTTCTCTCTTGCTATCTCTTGCGTTTCAATCGCTGCGTCTGTGACATGGAGGATCATGGGAGTTAATGGGGTAGCACTACGGTCAACAAACAGGGTTATGTATGGGCACAAACAAGAACACAGTGAGAAAACAGACCCGCCAGATTCGCTCAAAGCTGTCTGAAAGATGTCTGACCTTATGAATATGCTAATCCTAGTTTACCGCGAACAAAAAAATGCTCACTAATTAATCAACAACAATGGCCTCCTTTAATGACACTTTAGCTGCCGTTGGAGACGGAGACTAGTGTATGTATGTCTGCGCATGAACATAATAACAATATTCATCAAAACCTTTTGGCAGTTAG
This sequence comes from Etheostoma cragini, assembly GCF_013103735.1. Lineage (NCBI taxonomy): Eukaryota > Metazoa > Chordata > Actinopteri > Perciformes > Percidae > Etheostoma > Etheostoma cragini. Next base: position 8,318,624 of record NC_048417.1, read on the forward strand.
TCTGTCAATATTTTAAATTCTGTGGTGGGCACAGTTTTCATCAGAAAGAAATCAAAAGTTTATTTGTCATGGTGGCGTATCAAAATCGAAGAAGAAAGAAAGGAAAAAAAGGTACTTCTTGGAAACGACAAACTCCTTCAAAAGATTGGAGATTTTACTGATTACCAGTTTAACAAACACTAGGATTGTCATGGTGACAGACATGATTGACAGGTGTGTTGTGTCTGAACAAACTGTTTTGCTGCATTGGGTATTAACCTAAATAACACAGACCTCCTCAGCTTAGAGATGATGTGAACCAAACTGGATGGATACAGGCCATTCTCACCACAACCACAAAACTAGACCAAACCCTCAAACAGTTAACAGTAACACAGAGGGCCCTACTTTCCTGTATGAGGGTGTACTGCTGTCCATTTTTACTGCTAGGCCACATGATGCATCTGGATATTGGGTGGAATAAGAAAAAAAACATCATCAGACATTGTAAGGTTGAAAAAAAGTTTGCATTATGAGCTCAGTCTCTTGACAAGCAACTGGTTTCAAGGGTCTAAACTGGTTTTGAGGGTCTAAAGGTGCTGGCTGTTGCATAAGAAGTGAACAGCCATAATTTAATGCTTTGCTGTTTAACACTGAAACGTTTGTTATGCCTTGATGTACAATTCAGTAAGGAATATAGTGGGATGTTTTTCATAGTAGCATGTTTACATTCTCTTCTCGCCATTTCCCCCCCAAACTTAACTTCTGAATTCTCCTTCAAAACTTTTCCTGACTTCATGATGTCTTCCAGTTAAAACGAAATTGGTTAGAAACAAAGCAAAGACATTTTGTGGACTTTTGACCCCACCCTTTCTTTTGCTGTGTTCCTGCCACCTCATCTCAACGCCCCGCTCTTGTCTTAACATCTGTCCTGTGTGCCTTCAGTAGCAGTGGATCGTTGAAGTCATAGCAGTCAGCAGCCCGCTGGTCTATTATGTCACTAATTGGTGGCATGAGTGAGATGGCTACAATATCAAAAGGCAGGAAGCAAAGGTTGGAGGGACTGTGGGGGGTGAGGAGATGGAGAGAATGAAGGGGGAAAGTAAAACTGAGAGACAGAGGGAGTTAAATTTGTTCTAATTAGAGAAGGGCGTGTCCATCGTCTTTGTTAGAGGCAAATTAGGTTGACGAGAGTGACAAGTTTTGTGCATGGCATGTGTGTGTACATTTGAGAGAAAGTGTGTGTGTGTGTGAGTGTGTGGGGGGGCATGTCAGTCCACGGGTTCTGGTCAGATGTTGTGCATGAGCTGGACAATGGTTTGGGTTTAAGGCTTCCTGATAAGCTGCTCTCATAATACCAGCTCTGTTGGTGGGAAACAGCAAATGGAAAAAAGGAAAACTATAACAATTTAAAAAGAAAAGCAGAGATGGAGAGAAAAAGGAGTTGGAGGGGGGGGGTAATTGTGAATTTGACTTCACCTAATCTATGAAGGAGTAGGGGTGCAATTTGGGTATTGGCCATTTCTGGTCCTTAATCAAAAACATCTCATTCTGCTCTATCAAAGGGGCACTCCATCAATTTTACGTGTTAGGATAAATTTTCTTCTATTGAGTACTCACCTTACATTAACAATTGCATGACAGTTGGCTCTGGAGGGAGCTTTACAAAGTTTGTAAATAATAACTGAAGACGTAATAGTGTCTCAGCTTGAGCCTAAGAGGTGAATGTTAAAAACTGTAGGTGGCTGGTGGGTGATGCATTGTTGGAGGTGTAGGACCCTGTGATTGTTGGCGTTTGAATCACACCAGGGCCTAAAGTAACTCGGCCTCACTGGGTCAAATTTGAACCATTCCTGTCTAATTTGTTTCTTGTGACGTCCCTCAACTTGATGGAGGTCAAAATAAATTAGTCAAATAGAACTTTATTCGTCCCCAAAGGGACAATTGGTTTCACAGCAGTGACCACACAAGATCAACACAAATACAAAATAAATAGCAAACATGTAAGAACAAAAAACTAAACAAATTTAAACAAATTTAAACTTAATTCCAATTACAAATTACTGGAGTACCCCCCTCAAACAGTGGCATTGATTTCTACTGCCAAGTAGGCCAGTATGAACCTTTGAGCAGAACAAACTAATAAACATCGGCTGGTGGTTGTTGTGAGGTGTGTGTTACATAATTAATTTTTGACTTTGGCAGGGAGCTGTTTCTAAAGAAAAAAATCTAAAAGCCCTTTGTACACTACCTACTCAGCAGCAAATGTCAGACAGAAAGAAGGAACATTCCCTCAAGAGTTGGTAGAGACCAAAATCAGAGTTAAAAGAGAGTGAATGCTGGTCAGAAAAACAACTTCAAATGAATGATTATGTTGTCCCATAACTGTTACATGTGTGAATACCAACTGTTTGGTAACAAGTTTGCCATATCAACATATTAAAAGGTGACAGAACTGACAATGTTGTAATGTGGTCACAACTATAGTTTCTACTGCCACAAAGTGGCAAAGAAAAATCATCAGTTATTTCAGGTTTAAGCAAAGCTACTCAGCATTCAAATATCTAAACTGGCCATAATTCTATGGCAATCCTCCCCCGAGACAGCCAAAGTGAAAACAATTGAAGTTCAAGTTTGCTTGCAAAGATTGGAGTTGTTCTGAATTTCTTTTGATGTAAAAAACTAATAAAAAGTTGGTTGAAAGTTGAAAGCACCAGGACAGCTGTTAAATGAGATTGTTTTTCCAAAGTAAAGAATGAACTTTGACCCTAATAAAGAGTGTCCACCCTCTGTGTGTTACACACTTGGGAAAAGTACTGCTCAGAAACCATGTTAGGGTTAATGTGTTGACAAAAATCTAAATTGTATGGTTATTCTTTGTGCTGTGGTAAACACAACACTAACACTAACCTCCCCTCTTTCACCGCTCTCGTTTGCCCTGAGGGCGTCTTCTGCAGGCTCATGTGTCCTAATCGTCCCCCTCTCCTCGTCACTTCCACTGACCCCCTGTTGTGTAGGGAGAGACTGGCATTAAATCCTAATCTCACCCGCTTGATGGAGAATGCAGGTCCCTGAAAGGCATCATTTTCTGGTTACATGAACCCATTGGAGGTGGATCAACCATATACCAATTGACATGGCTGGTGCTGAATGACCAACGTGGATTGTAACAGTAGTCCTTGGACAAAAAGCCCCCTGCGGGCTCCCACACCTCCACCAGAACTGAACAGACGTTCAGGCTGCCGCTGACACAAGCCGCTATGCTATTTTCTCAACAGCAGCCTCTTGTTTCAAAAGTACATTACTGTTGGCTTCTGTGGACAGTTCTGCTGGCCCACATTTGAACAGATCATCCAAATAGCCTGCTTTATCTTGTGATGGTCCATCACCGGTCCAGACAAAAAACTGCCAGTGCCACATTTTATTTCCGAGTCTGACCCTGCAGAGCAGACACAGACAACAGTCTCAGTTAACCCTCTGATATTCACCCTACAGGCAATTTAGAGTCACCCGGTAATATAACCTGCCTGTGTTTGGACTGTAGGAGGAAACCAGAGGAGCATGCAAACTCCACAGAGAAAGAAGAGAAAGACCCCATACTGCACCACCCTTCCACCCAAGTCTTACAGATCTCACAGGTATACCTGTCTTCATTAATACCCTCATTTCAGTGCAACCCAGTCATCACCTGAAGAATGAACTCGACACATCATGTGAACTAATATCCAAGTGGAAAACAGACATTTTCTTTTTATTATCTAACCACACTTGTAATTTGAAGAAAAAAAAACACTTTTACATTAAAATGTCATCCTTTAAAATTTTAGAAAGTGTATTATTACTCTACATTAGCCACTGAGCACAACAGTGGAATAAAACTAAAAGTATGTAAATCAAAAATCATAAAAGTGTTGATCACGACTGACTGGACACATATAATTGAATTGTATTCAGATAGCAGTGAACAATCCTGTGTTTTTCAACACCAGTGATCCCACATGAGAGCGTAAGATGGCAAGCTTTAGTTAAAATGCGCCCTGATTGGAGAGGCAAGCTGGCCCTGCCACTCCACTGACTGTACCACTGGAGAGGCCAGTGCGTTCACCATATGGGACAGGGATGGTCAATAGGATTACGTCGTGCACCTCTCCTTCTCCCTCTTCTCTCCACCACACATAATCAACCAGGGGATGAAGTCCTGAACCACCAAGCCTCCCCTGAAGTATCCCAGATCCCCTTTCGCCTACTTGGGAAGGGAGCGTGGGGCAGCGGGGGTCTCGTAGGCAGAGAGAAAGAGCAGGGGGGACCATCAGATGGATTAACATATTCAACAGAGGCAGAGATCAAGCCTTTATAGAGTAAGGACAGAGGGAGGCTTTCTCTCACACATACAGAGTCTGAGAGAAAACCGACATGAGTGTAAGCTGGATTTGTTTTCATTGTAATGGAAAAAAAGCAATGGGCCAAATGATAACTCAGCTACTCACATCTAGCTTAAATTTTCTTTTCTCACAAATATGTGCAGGACGTGGACATGTGCACAAACCTTAGTATTGGATTGAAACTAAATTGTGTAAATGCATTCACTCAAGATACTTGTACATCAGTACAATTCAATCAGGAGAGACATGTATGCAGATGTTCAAGTAAGGTTTGTTGTACAGCATAATAAAAATTTACAAAGTCGTTGTCGATTGGACTCCATTGCCAAATGAAAATTTCGTATATCTGTGTAGTGGTAGAAAACCATCAGACCCCCCGATGGAATCTAGACACCGGTGGTGGGGACAAAGGAGCCCGAAGACCAGACCAAATGAGGATCTGGACCGGTCAGCTGGAGTAGATGACTGGATGTGGAAGGGGAGGTGGCGAGTTGCACACTTTGCCTGCAATGACAGCGGAATAGCAAAGGGAGTAACAGATTTTTAAAAGCAGGGTTGTGACTCTGTGATTGGCCCTTGCAATTTGTGTATGATTCTGGTTGGTTAAGCAGCAAGGTGAACAGCTGATTCAAATTAGGAAGAGCTTTGATTATTAGGTCTTTCTGAAAGAATTTACGATGAGCAATATTTCAATCAGGAGAGACTAGTTGAAGAGATGCAACAGTTATACACAGCATTAAAACATGTACGTTTATTAGGATAACAACTGAACTCATAGGATTCGATAATTCAATAGGAGTGCATCAATTAAAAGTTAGGTCTTCCTGAAAGAATTTACGTGGAGATATATTACTTGAGTAAGAATGCATTTTTAATACGAATTTATGTTGCTACATATCTAGAGGGACATGTCGTACTTTGTAGCCTCATAATCAGACTGAATTGACCATTTTATTCCACTTAATTATTCAGGCTGACATTTTGTTCTTTGCATCTGTGCTCTGTTTGGGAGAGGATGTTCCGCCAGAGTAATTTCTAAAACAAAAAGCTGCAGTAGTAAAGAAAAATTACAAGTTAAGATGGACTTAAACAAATAATTGATTCGACATCAATTTTGCTGAATTATCAGTTGTTTACATGGGTAAACATGCTAAATATTCGCTGTTTTCAGCCTCCATAAGGTGAGAATTTCATGCTTTTACAACAAGTCCAGCAAATTAAGATAAATGTGTGACTCCCAAATTCCACAGGATGTGAAACGGCTGCGCATCCGCTCCGGAACGGCCGCAGAGTCATTTAACTAACCCTAACCCTAACCCTAACCCATTTTTAAAAGAAAATAGACGGTGCTCACGGCAGATCTTATTTCCCTGCGCTACACCTTGAAAACAAAGCACAGGGTTGTTTCCCCTCTACTCCTCTGGATGGAAACAAACTGTTGTCGGTTTTGTGGCTCTATTCTACATGAATTTGCAAGATCTCGCGGGTCCTGGTCTCTTCAGAAGTCAGTCATGGCCGCAGCCGTTCCGCAACAAATCCGGACCTGGTGGGTATTGACGGAGCACGGAGCCAACACGCAGCGGAGCTGATCCGCAGCCGTTAAGCATCTGGTGCAATTAAGGGGTAAGAGTCCACATAAAGGGTGAGCATGCGCAATATTTTTTTGCACATTTTTCTTTTTATTAAAATATTAGCAACCGTCCACATACACAACACACGCGCGCACACACACACACACACACACACACACACACACACACACACACACACACACACACACACACACACACACACACACACACCATAGCAATGGTCTTTGAGCGAACTTGTGGCCCTGTCCCAGCATGGGTACCAGATTAGAGACCCTGTTTTTTTGCTGGTTTGCTGTTCTCATGCCATGTGAATGGCCAGTTAGAAAGTGGAACAACATTATCCTACACATTCATCTCCACATCAAAGATGAACCCAACGGCTGGAGGAATACCACCCTGAAAGAGAGCAAAGACCCGGCTGCAAATGTTGGATTAGAGATCCAAAAGCGGAAAGTAGCTTGTGTGGTGTTAATGAGTGACAGTTGATATCTAATCAGGCTAAGTTCTCTTTTCTTTTACACGCATCTTGCCCAAACCAAGACATTGTTTAGGTCTTATTACCATAGTAATGTATTTGATCTTAGACTTGTCAGACAAAAAAGGTGTACATGTGAATATCACATTAAATCCATCTTGTTGTACTCGCTAAACCTCTGTTGTGTCACCTTTAACCATCCATGATCACTTATCTTTTGTTTCAGTATAGCTGAACACAGCATATGTATTTGAACAAGTATTGCATGGATACATAGAACATGTCATTCCAAAACTGTATATAATCTGCTCAGCCACTCTTCTAGTTTTAGGCTTTGCACCAGATTGTGTAGCCTGGCTGCGGAGATTTGCTCCAATTCAACCACAAGAGAATTAGTGAGTTCCAACACTGATGTTGGGTGATAAGTTCTGGCTCATAGTTGGCGTTCCAGTTCATCCCAAATGTGCTGAATGAGGTTGAGGCCAGAGTCATTCCCCTCTGGCATGAGGCTGCAGTCCATCAGGACCAAAAACTCACCACAAAAACAAGTCCTTCCCGACTGCAGCTGGCCTCACCAACAATACCCGGGAATCCCTCTGACAGGGTCTCCGATCTTGATCCACTCCTGACGTTATGCGTCGTTATATCTTCCCTCTTGCACATATTTTTGTACTGTTACTTATATTTTATTGGATGACTGTGCAATTACTGTAATCAAATTTTTAATTAGGATTTCGGTTTTGGCTTCTAACAATCACAATAACAATGTAATCAAGAAAAAACTAATATTTTGCAGACTACGTTTTGGAAGTAAACTTATTATTTTTCAATTTGTATTTTCTATTTACCCTTTTGCACTGAGTTTACGTGCATTGTTGTGCACCAAATAATTATAGAATCAAACACCTTGTATGTGCTATCATACTTGGCAATAAACGGTTTCAGATTTAGGAGAGAGCGAAGATTAGCGGAGAACATGGAGACCTCTGAAAAAGACAATGTGGAGTTGCTGAAAGGTGAGGGGTTGAACAAGTGAATGCCAGGCAGTGATAAAGGAGCTCACCACCAATTATATCAATCTGTTGAGCAGAAGCATGCAGGAACACTGTGTAATTTGTCAGGTTTGGCAGGCTTACACCCATCAAAATCACAGTGAGCTGAGTGTGGGACAAGAGAATGGGAGCAGCATATCGATGTAGAGACGGAGACAGAAAGAAGACAATTCAGCAGCATCCAGAGAAAGAGGGTGAACCGGCTGCCTGGCTGCTGTTGTTGTGATTGATGAGGTCACTGAGAGTGCTTCCCCAAAATGCAGAGGGTCTTCAGGGGGTCAGTCAGAGGTTGGGTGGAAGTCAGAGTGCAACCAAATGGAAGATGCAGAGTCTGGAAGTACCATAACAAATGTTAGTAAAATGATTTGCCTCTCCTGGCGTTGATTGCTGTGTGTCTTTGACTGCATTTGATATCTGACCATCAAGTAAATCTTTGTATGATTAGCTGCCATGGTACTTGTTACAAGATCTTTCTGTACCTCCAACTTCTGTTTCTCAACAGTAACGGGTGGAGTGTGTAAACACTCTGTTGAGGTAATGTCTCTCTTTTCCTTGACTGATATGTGACATTAATGTCAGCTGAGGCCATGGCATGGCCAGGATAGTAAGTGTTAAGTGCTAAGTGTTTCAAATGGTCGCCCTTGCTGTGTGTATACGATTTGCCAAAATCTACAGTGTCTTGTATTATTTTTTTCCAGCTTTCTTCTTGTTCTTCTTGTCACTGTAAAGTTGAGATAAAAAGATTCAGGTTAAGTGTGACTTTGTGACTTCTTTTTGTTTTAATTCTTCAGCTTCATGCGCAACTGCTCGGTTTGCCCCGTCGATCGGACATCTATTCATACATAATACATGTGTATGGGTCCTTTTGTGCACATGGGCCTGTACTAAAT
>NC_048417.1:8327093-8342165 GCF_013103735.1 Etheostoma cragini
CTCTCTCTCTCTCTCTCTCTCTCTCTCTCTCATAAACATGCACACCTGTGAGCACACTGCAGGTGCTGCCAAATTGAAGTCAGGTGTTGACTTGTTAAGTGTTGGACAGTGGGAAATTGTGTGTGTGTGTGTATATGTAGGGGGGGTAAGCGTGATCATTGCATCATCTAACATTAGTCCAAAATGATCAACATACATTGTTTTAAGACAGTTTGCTTTGTTTTACAGGAAATGCTTATTATTTTTCACAGTAATACTGAATTTGGTACAAGTTATGCTGCATTTACTTGGGATGGGAAATGTCAATTTGTGGCTTGTAAGACAATTTTGTTGTTGACGCAGTCCAAAAAATGCACAGACTCTCTGCAACCTTGTTTTGATTTTGTGTATAGCGTAAGCAGAGGTGGCTGGTTGGAAACTACAGGGGAATACACTACTTCTGCCATACATTTTTTTGTCTGTATCTTCATTATTGTGGAACAAGTGTAAAATCAAGCTGTTATTGATGTATGACTCATGCTTGAGGGTGGTTCATTACTAATTCACTTTAATAACCGGCGTGCATTCTATTCTTGCTTTATACAGTCTATGTATTCTTGCCATCATCATTTAAGTGTAACTTGGCAATTTCAAGAACTTTAGTCAGTGTTCAGTGCTCAGCTTATTTGGCCGTATTATACTGTATTGTAATGTTTGCTTTTGACACCCATGTGGAGGTTTGATGTGGTCAACGTTTATTCTGATATGCTGACATAAAGCAAGTAGGCTTACATGATTGCAGCAAGGAATCTTTAAGCCCCCCCCCCCCCCCCCCAACGTAAAAAGTGAGGTCCCCCAAAAGTAAAGTTAGTAGTTACATAGTTAACTTCTTACATTGTAACATTTTGCTGATGCAACAAGCTGCAGGTATTTTGAGATTGAGTTTGAAATTACAAGCCTGGGCTGTCAGTACTGGCCACAACACATGCATCATATGTGCTCACACACATAAACACAAACAAAATGTTCTCTCTTAATTGCTCCCTCAGTGTGCCCCATTTTGACCCAGTCTCTATGTAAAAAAAACCAAACAATGTCACATTCCAGACCATGCCACCCAATGCTGTTCAATGTGCCGCCTGTGCTGCGAACAAAAGCGTGCTCTCTGTCAGCAGGCACTGAACTGAGTGCAGCTGCCACTACCGTCTCTCTACTTTACTGGCGAGGCCCGAGCTTCTTAACAACTCTGATTTACTGGGAAATACAGACATTATTTTCTTCCCCTCTCCCTTCCATTTCGCCCATCCCTCTCTGCCCTCCCTATGCCCCCTGTTAGGTTAACATTTTCTGAGCTCACCACAACAGCTGGCTGTTTGACTCTGCCATGGCAGCAGAGGCGGAGTGAAGCTGCCAGCACACTCTCTTTGATTCTTTATTTTATTTATTTTTTACTTGTTTTTTTTTACTCTCGACCCTCCATTGAGCTACAGTGGTTGATTGTATGGCACCATGGCAGCACTGGCAGTTAAAGACTTGTATCTGTCTCAGTTGCACACTCTCTGTGTGTTTTTCTTTGTTCTGTTCCTCCAGGTGAATGCCATGCGGGCAAGGGTGCCAGGGAAGCAGATGGCTTCAAGACAGAGAAAGAAAGGAGAAATGTAGAAGAAAAAAAACTATGTAAAAAAAACTATGTTGAGAATACTAAGCACTAGGGATGAAGCAAGTCCTCATGCCTAAACTTAATAAAATAAAAGTATGATGTCCATCCTTCCACTTTGACCTCCTCTTTTTGACCTTTTTGCAATGCACCACTTCCCGTTTTGCACTAAAGGCAAACAAATCCATACTGCTTCATCCGGGATGTCAGCTGGAGCAGGATTGATGTGGATGTGAAAACAGATTCAAATTGCAAAAAGCCACAAAGGTCAAAATTAAACAAGAGACAACAGCCTTGTCTTTACCAATACACCAGGACGCCCCAAATCAGTTTCTCGGTCGTGAAGAACTTATGAGTGAACAATGCATTTCTCATTGTGGCTTCCTGCCTGTGCACATTGCATTCATACTTTAAAAACTGATTTTGACAAAGACACGATCAAAGAATGTATTGGTGTTATTAAACTACATAAAACATGTCTAAAAAAATATGTGATTTAAAACATTTATTGGAACAACAAATTAAATAATCAGAAAACTTATTTAATCAAACAGGTTGTTTTATCTGTTTGAACAAATGGACCAATGTGCAAAGATGGACTTGATTTACTTCAAGTCTGAAACAGAGTTAAGAATCATCAATCTGAAGCACCTGTTAGTCTTGGATTTAATTAGAAAAGAAAAGAGTTAGCCCTCATGGCCTGCACTGAACAACAGGTTACTTCCTTAAGAATCCTCCAATTCTTGTCATGTGGTTAGCTGTTTTAGAGGTGGCTGATAAAGGATGTGTGGCATTCAACATATAAGCATACAGTGTGTATGTGTGCGTGTCCACTCCAGGGTGCTCCAAACTTTAAGGACAGCCCCTCCAGAAAACACAAGCCTGGCCCTCCAAACTCAAAGGACAAGCTCCATTCACCCCCTGGCAACAGCGCTGAGAAATGGAGAAGAAATGGGCAGAACCGAATGGGTGGGCAGTAAATTATCAACTTTTAGAGGAGAAGACACGATATTTATTTATAGCATTCAGCCAGGGAACTCGGGGAGGGTTGAAATGGAATGGGGGTACCCGTCTTTTGCAAGGGGCATCCTAGGTGGTCAGCATTGACCTGCACTAACCCCTTGTATCCTGTCTCATTCTCCCACCCTTCATACTTGTCTTGTACCCAAAGCTCCCGAGACCTCCCTGGTAATTAGGGAACAAGTCACACCCACTCCCTGCCCCCAAATGTAGTAAATTTTCCTCCTTCTCCCAGCCTTGTGACACACACACTCACACATCCTCAGAATTGAGGCTTTAACGCACCATTCAGCCCAATCCCTACTTGCACTATCCCCCACTCTACATTTTATCACCACCCCTTGTTTTGTTTTGCTGTCTCAATCCATCAATCTTCCCATTAGCCCTCCATATTACGGAAACTGCAGGGAACGCCCCCTTTACCACAGCCCTTCAAATCTGTCTTCCTCTCTGCACCTCCCTCAGCCTCCTCTACTTGCTGCTGACTCCCTCTTTCCCTCCATCCTTCGAGTCCAGCCTCATTTGTCCTGCCCGCTGCTTTCAAATGATCACACTCTCCCTCGTCCCCAAAGTTTTTCTGCTGATTCACCTCTAATTTGAAGTTAGCATCAGACTTTCCTTGAGCAAGGGCGTAAAGGATGGAGATGGACAGAGAGAGATGTATTGGTGATGCTGTGGGTAGACCGTGGTGGGGGTAGCTGCACTTTGGGTGGTATGTTTACTGCGAGGGTGGGACACAAAGCCCCCACTGTTCAGGCAGGCCCACAGGAGCTTGTTTTACAACAGGGGAGGGGCGGCCATCAATGGCCGGATGATGTGAACCACCCTGAGCCGCTTCACAGTGACAAACAGCCCCCTCCAAGCAGACCCCCACCTCTTCTTCTTTTCTGCTTTCTCCCATTGCCTCCCTCCTTCCCTCCACACATTCTGTTCTGTTGGACCAAAACCAGGGCAGCAGAGGGCATGCAACAGCACCGCAGCTCAATGGACTGGAAATGAGGGGACACATGCCCCCTCACACACAAATACACAAATACACAACACACATACTCAAAATTTCTCACATACATAATGGGCATACATGCATGCACTCACATGCACAGACACATACTGGATAATCTATCTGTCTTTCTTCTCCTAAAAATGCCTCAAGCATTTTGCTGGAACATTAATTGGTATTGGTTTAATTAAACCAGCTTGGTCCTTAATTGTGTTCCTCTCTTCATCCTCAAAAAGGAAAAAATAGCTTGATGACAGCATAATTGCTACAGAATTGAAGGAGAGCTAGTGTGTTGAGTTGCCAAGCGGGCACAAAAATCCTCCCCCTATTCTCAAGCTTCATGGGCCCCATGGTCCTGGGTAGGGTTAACCCTAACCCCATCCCATTCAATATTCACTCGTTTTTTATTTTAAACCAATTGTTTGTCTGAATACAATACTCATTTTTTTAATAGGCTTAAAACAAAAAACAATTCTAGTGCTGGTTCCATGGTATCAGCATTTTGGATGGTCATCATGCTAACAATGATTGGTCATGTGACACAGGCTGGGGAATTTGACATAACAGGCAGACAAGTGACAGTACTCTGTTTCAATGGAAATTACAATCGTCAGATTGACAGCATTCTATCTAAAAAGTTTTTTGGGGGGGCAATCCTATTCCAAGGAGAGCTGGTGACACTCCATGCCCCCCTTCTAGCCGCGCCCTTGGCTGAAAGAGACCTGTCTGGAAAATATAATCAAATGTAATTCCAAGAATGCGAACAAACAACCAATGGTATCATTTTTCCGATGATAAGGGTCTTGGCTGTAAGCAGGCAAAGAACAAAGTAGCCTTACCTAGCCTACATAAATCTTCAACCATGTGACGGTAAAACTTTCCTTGTATACCCACTTTTCACATTTTTTTCACTCTAAAGACTGTTACACAAAAAAATCTATTTTCAGGTCAGGGATAGGAATCAGTCTCTTAACAAGCTGCAACTCAGCTGGTCAGCAGTGGGATAGTAATAAAGTAGTCAAGACCCTTTGTTAGGGATGATGAGCTTGTGTATGTGTGAGGATCAGGATGGTAGTGAGAGTAAAGGAATGTAACTCAGCCTCTCAGTCCCTCCATATGACGCTAATTGCAGCAGAACGGGGATGGCCTGGGCTGCCTTGTGTACATCATTGTTATTCCTCCGCCTATTGTCTGCGGGCCTTTTGACAATCGCCATCTGAATGAGGGCCTGTTAAGCCTGGCAGATCCCCTTCATTAGACCCCTTTACACCCGTTGTGATGAAGCACTGAGGATACCGTAGGGCTATCAGTGACTTACAGCAGGACTGAGGCCACGTCCACAATAACCCATACCTTTCCATTCACACAAAGCCAGTATCTCCCACCTTTCAAAACAGTTTTTTATTTTAAACCTTTTTACCACACACTGTTCTCCCTTTCCCTTTTTCATGGACTGTTTGTTTTATTTAAAGTTTCACAAATTAAACAATGTGATACAAATATCCATAGATCAGACACTCCGCCTTTTGAGCCTTGTAGTCATTAAAAATAAAGAAAGAACGTTGTAATGTAAAAAAAAAAGCTTTCAAAGCAGTTTTCCGGTCCAACAACGTCACAAATCCTTGAAGACTATCAACCAAATTAAATTTATTTCAGCCATCTGATCAACGGTGGTCCGTGTGTTACAATTTAGACAAAAAGCATTAAATAACATGTAAGCCCAAGAATATCGTGTTTTGTACTAGTACAGTTGCCTGGCAACAAAAATAAGTTACAATCAAAGGAGACTATATTTTTATAATTTAGGGTGAACAAAAATGTATTACATGGTGCAAAATGAAATAAGAAATGTAAAGAGTCTTTGTTGATGAGAGCCCATCGTAACGTAGTCACATGTAGTGGGCAGTGATGCAATGGTTAGTGCAGGAATATTTCTCCTGGAGTCCAGACACTGATGGTGTTGGTGAAAAGGTGAAGAGAGTTGGCTAAAGATCTTGATGATGGGATGTAGAGCAGGACTTCTGATAATCTTAGTGAAAGGTACCTTGGACACTTAACACGATGAGAACTGTATGTGAATGGGTTGGAGGAGGGTCACCTAGATTGTTTTGAAATAACGTACTGACAGCAGCAGACAGAAAAGATTTTTTTTCAGTTTGACAGCAACTATATCGACTTAGGGATATTGTGGCAAAATCTGGGTGGTTTAATTTTCAGTGAGCAATAGTCTGCTGATAGAGTAGAAGCCAAAGAGCGAGAGATTTGAGAATGAATGAGAGCCTAAAGCAAGTCTTCCTGACTGAACTGTGAGTTCAACAACCAGAAATACAGGGATTCAAACATCATCACTACATCTGTGTTGTCTTACAAAATTACACTATATGTTTTGCAGGATTGTTCCACTTACATTAATGAACAGCAGTTGGAGAAAAAGTGAAACAAAAGCAAAATTTAACAATCCAAGTATACTGAAAAACTTTTAAAACTGTTTCTAAATCATTTCACAACCTTTTAACCTGATGACATCTGACAGCATCACTCCAGTGAACGTGACACTTTTTTGTCCACACAAGTTTGGTCGTACATACGTACTATGGACACAAGCTGCCAGCTGGCCTGCTTAGGGTCTAGTCCTCCGTCTCTCTAAAACAAGCATCTGGAGGCCTGGGGAGTGAATACAAGTGTGAATATATTCATCCCCATGCTGCTTTGTTAAATTTCTGGGCGTAAAGCCGTTGTACCCCCGTGCCCTCCTGGGTGACCCCTGAGGATCAGAGACCAGGTTGTCGAAACATTTGTAACATTTGGCCAAAGCAAATCTCAGGCTGCCTGTTGAATTGAAGCTCAGACCAAAGAGGAGAAGAAAAAAAAAATCCCCCTGGAACCCTCAAAACACACCCTACTCTGGACCAGGACCCCCCCTCTCGTTCCTTATCCCTCACACAACACACACTCACACAAACTGAGCATGGAGGCTCAACCTCTCACAACCTCCAGGAAATCCCCTTTATCTTTTCCCAGCCAGATGGGGCCGCTGGAATAATAGCCGAAGCCCAATGAGTTCCATTCAATTTGTCATGCCGTCTAAAGGAGCTTGTAAGCTTCCCATTTGCAGTTATGTTATAGTAACCATGGGAGGCTCTGCAGTGTTAGGACTTAATTACCTCCTAATAGCTGTTGTAGAGAGAAAGCCTCCTTCCAGCATAACACTGTCCAGCCCCTGAGACACAGCAGACTGAAGACTCCCTCTGCAGCCAGGATCCACATGGTTCATCATGAGTTAGCTGGCCTCCTCTTGCTTACACTAGTAACCGTTTCACCCCACATATACCTGTAGAAATCTGTTCAGAGGAGATGACAGACTGGTCACCATGCAGATGAGATTTTTGCACTCAGAGACATTGGAAGCATTTTTCTGATGATCTCAGGTCAGGTAGAGCTTTAACTTTGCATATTACTAATATTAATTTTATATTTAAAGGACATTTTAAGATTTCTTTGTCAGTCAGTCCACTTGGGTCTGAATGATCTCAACAACTATTAGATTGATTCATATTGTGAACTGTGGTACAGACATGCATGGCCCCAACAGGATAAATCCTTAACTCTGGTAGCTCTGACATTTCCTCCAGCGCCACCATGAGGTCAGAGTTGAGGTTTTGAGTGAAATATGTAAACTATGAGAGTGTATTGCCATGAAATTTAGTACAGACATTCATTGTCCTCTCAGGACGGATTAAAATAACTTCACAATCCCTC
Source organism: Etheostoma cragini (assembly GCF_013103735.1). NCBI lineage: Eukaryota > Metazoa > Chordata > Actinopteri > Perciformes > Percidae > Etheostoma > Etheostoma cragini. The sequence goes on from NC_048417.1 coordinate 8,334,509, forward strand.
TAGCTCCATCATCAGGTCAAAATGTAATCTGTCTAACAATTTGGTTTATGACCAAACAAACTAATGACCTTACCATTGGCATCAGCTGCAAATTGTGTAAAGTTTTTTAAGATCCTTCTATGGCATGTTAGGCCTTTATTTGTGACAGGACAGCTTAGACATGAAAGGGGAGAGAGAGGGGGAATGACGTGAACCAAAGAGCTGAAGGTTGGAACCGAACCCGTGGCCGCTACATCAAGGACTGAGCCACCGTATATGGGCGTACGCCATGGTGAGCTACCCAGGTGCCCACTTTGTGTTTAGTGCTAACAAAAAAGGGTGAACATGTGACATCATCAGCATAAGCATGTCAATATTTTCATTGTTATTGTCTTCATGGCGTCTTGTTGTCTTCTGTCTGTAAGTGCTAATCTATCCTAATGTCTTGCTGTTTCCTGTTCCTCTGGTCTCAAATCATCTTGCCAAAAGACTCCAATTGAAAATAAAACAATGACTATGAGGTTAAAGTGCTGAGTAAAGGGTGTTTTTGTATCCTTTTTATACACAGACCCCCCTTTTAGGACAATGCGGCAAGTCAAGAAGAACAAACCTATTTGTTCAGTGCCGATATTATGAAAGAATCACTTTTTCTGGGATTTGGGGTGTTATTTTGTGCGTCTTGTGCAAACTTGGAAAACAACTATCTATGTTGTTTTGAGTGAGATACAGGTTTCTGAATGTCCTCTGCCTTCAGTCTCCGGGTGAGCTGTTCAAAGTCTCCACGGCTTTCTACGTCACTAGCCGAGACGAGGTGGCTAAACGTAGCACAAGCTAGCGCTAGCATGCTAGTTCATTCTCAATTGCAAAACACTGCTATAACACACACTAGTTCACCATAATCTACAAAAGAACCACTCCCATGTCCCTGTTCCGCAGGTATTCCACAAGTATGCCCTCGTTTAGAAGACGTCTCTCAGCTAAGCCTTGTACTGACCAAAGTTGGAAAGTTATCCAGCTGATGTGATCTTACCTAGCTACTGCGCATGTGCGACCCCCAACAAAGATGGCATAGAAGTGAGATGTCACGCTGTAGCTAAAACAAGTGAGATGTCTCCCTCTGTAGCTAAAAAAGAGACCTAAACACACAGGGTGAAAAGAGGATCTGCCGCAATGTGCAGTAAAAAATATGTTGTTTTTTGAAAATGAAACCATGTAAACCTATCTTGGTACAACCTCAAAATACAATTATGAACCTGACAATGAGCATCATATAAGCGCTTTAAATGGTACGTGGGAGTGATTTAAGAGATTTTGTGGCATTCATCAATTTTCCCACTTATCCGACTTGGATCTCTGCAGTGTGAAGTTAAAAACTCACCACAAACACGTTTCTGCAGTTGAGAGAGTTTGCTGAACACAACTTAGAACACTTGTATGAAGAAACATCCCAAAAAAGAAGTAAGATAGTTTTTGGAAGATTATGCAAAAATGTTGTTGCATGAGGCCAATTGATTCTGAACATGCAGACATGACAGCCAAGAAGGTTTTAGGGCCAAACATTTCTTGACTGGCCAAGTCAGTTCCATAAACTTAATCCTATTGATCATCTGTTTCCCATGATGGACACCAGACAGGGAGCAATGACAAAAACAAGCAGGAAGCAAGACAGGCAAAACAGTCACTGGCCGTTATGGATTTGTCATAAAAGATTAAACATGACTCTTTCTGTTGCTTTTCAACAGATGCATCGTTTTGAAAGGGAAAGTGGTGGAAAACTAAAATTGGAAGATTTTTTTTACCTTCAAGCTAGAGAATAAATGTTACTGTCTGCTTTGTTTAGTTCGTTCCTTTAGAGTTTTCTCATGTTTATTGTGATTTTTGAGGACACGGCTTGGCCCTAGGCACCCCCACTCACTCTGACATCTCTCCAATGTACCTGCATGTGTTTGTGTTATCACACACACAAATATCACTCTAGCATAGTGATACACTAATAGTATTGCATAATTGCATTACTCAGGACACATAGTGGACCTACGGTTACTGGTTTTCCTGAATTGTTTTCTTGGATTACTTTTGTGTTACAAAAACTGATTTTCTGTTTGTGAATTTAGCAGATGTTCTCTTTAGAACTGGTGTCTTTTGGATATTTTCCTCCTCATGCTGGGTAGGTACTTTGGGTCTTTTCCTCCATTTGAACTTGAAACATGAGACGACTAAATCATCTGAATTTGTTGACTTAGGATAAAGCCTCCTTTTTAAAGGATCAAATTAAATATTCAGCTCTGCTTTTCCTGTACTGGCACTTAACTTTCTCATTAAATGTACAGTAAATTGTTAGTGCAGGAAAGCTGCGTGTGAATCTAACTAGAAACGATACAAACACACACACAGTAACAGCAGTGGTGGTGGCAGGCGGCATCTCACGTTCCTCACTACAGATTTCAACAAAAGAATTTTGCTTAATTTTGTTCCAAGACTTCGCAGAGAAAGGGATCGAGGGGGAGAGCCAGGACGTTATTCATGTCTTTCAGTTAATTTGGCCTCAGCCGGTCAACTCCCAAGACAGAAAGAGAAACCTTCTCTCGTGTTTTTACACCCTCCTCTCTTTTCTACTTTTTTGTTCCCTTTCTTTTTCATTTTGGACGCAGATTAGCAGGATTAAGTATGGCTCACATATGCTCCTCCTCACTATTGGTATTCACCACGGCACAGGGCCTACCACCACCCAGACTGATGGACAGAGGGAGAGAGAGGGAGGGAGAAAGTAAGGAGATGATGGTGGTGTGGAGTGTAGTTGGTGAGAGTCAGAGTTGAAGGGGAATAGGAAATGTTAAAAACACCCCTTCCCACATGCCGTACATTTGTCTACTTTGAGTTTAGGGCTGTTTTCTCCAGTATGGGTTGAGCTACCGTTAAAACTTTTATTGTCGACACTAGTGCTTCCAACTGATTTTGTCTGTATTTTTTCTGCATGTTTTACCATGACAATGGACCTGCACAAAGTCCAGGTCCATAAATAACTTCTTCTTCCAGTTTGTTGTGGAAGATGCTTGACTGGTCTGAGCCCTGACCTCAACCCCATCCAACACATTTGGGATGAACTGGAACACAAACTGTAAGCCAGATCTTAGCACCCAACATCTTAGTCCTCATTAATGCTCTTGTGACTGAACGGTTGGGCTGAATGGGAGTAAATCCCTTCAACCAGGTTCCAAAATCAAGTGGATGGTGTCTGTGTGAAGCATCTGACACATGTTGTGGGAATCATGAGTGTAATGTTTTTTTTAATTTATTTTCTAACATGAGAGCAAATAATTGTAGGCTGAGTTCAGGAAATGTTCTTGCGTGATTCAGACACACTTAGTTTGTGTTGAATGGAACTGCAGGCTCTCTCTACTTTTTCAGATTCTTTCCACCCTCATTTATATTATTTATTATTTAGACTATGCATTGCTCCTGTCCAGAGCAGTGCTGTTGTCTAGCAATCTGGGAAATATTTCTGGCCAAACATGATGTAACTATGCTGCAAACTGCTGGATGGAGGGGTAAAATGCACTTTTCTGCAGGGCACTACAGGGCTGGCATATAAAACGTACAAGAAAATTGTTTTCTCAGATTGGGTGAAAACTTTTAATTACTTGATTTTATTTCCCAAGGCTTTTAAATCACAAAAATATGGCGTTGTGCCAAGAATTGGTGAGAAACTCTTCTGACTGTAATCTGTGGTTAAGTATTAGAATATTATTTAATATTTCTGAAACAAACTGTGAGGCTTAGACTACTATAACGCCTCCATAAGTCCTGATAAATGCCAATAATTGTACAAACTAATTGTAGTAGGTATAGAAGGCTAATGATGCATGCATGGATGTGACAGGAACCCATGAAAAAGAAAGCCTGTAGTCTGTGTTTCTCATTGTGAATCTGGTGCAACAGCGAGAGTGTGGGAATGTCTAATGACTGGTGGCACAGATACAACCCTCCTGATTTAAAATGCCACTTTAACCGCCTTCATTACCATACTCTTATTTAGACTAACGAGAGTAAACACGCGCAGGCAACGGACGGAGAAAACAAGCACATATAACGATGAGGAAGAAAGGGGACAGAGCGTCTGCGCGTGCGTGTGCGTGTGTGTGTGCGTTTGTGTAATGACCTTGATTTTGCGACGGACCGATGTGACAACTGACTGACGGTTGCGGGAAAATATTCGTTTCTGATTGGCTGGCAAGTGACGTTAAAATGGAATGTGACCCCACTGCTAAACCAATGTTCTACATCAGCGCGCATTGTTAACTGCAACCACCACAATTGCAAAATATCTTACTTGTAAACTAAAAGACCACAGATGGACAGACAGACAGACAGACAGATAGACGGACAAATATATACATACATACATACATAAATACATACATACATATATAGGCCTACAGACATACATACATACATACATATATACATAGCCTACATACCTACAGACATACACATTTAGAACACATTTAGATACCTTTTTTTGAGGACATTTTAATTAAATTAAAGCCTGTAATTAATAGGCTAAAATATAAATATACATGTTTTGGTCCTATGTGCTATTTAGCCAGGCTATATATTATTTTTGTGTTTCAAAACTACCTAAAAGAAAAGTTTCTGATAACAAACAGTGGCAATTATTTTAAATTAAAATCCACCTTTGAAGTTCACCCTAGCCGAGTCTGTAGAATAAATTATTAAATTAAGGTTATTCTCAAACATTTGTATTTTGTTTTGTTTTTTATAAATATATTTAAAAAGGCTACAGAGAGCATATTCCGATCCCAGACTTAGAAACAGATACACTTGTAGAGGCAATTAGCGCTGATTGCGTCTGACTGAACACTACAACTCATATTTGGGGACAATGCTGCTGTCAGTTTGAGTTACGTCCGAGAGCAAATCCCCGGTTTGGGTCCTTGTGTCTGTCACAGGCCGTCTGAGCGCCGGCAGCAGGCCACACTGCTATCGCTCACTGCGGACTAATTGAAATGTTACGGATCATAACCGTTAGAAACAATTTTGCACACTTCATTAATTAACGTTAAAGATGCGTTTAACGACAGCTGCTGGTCGACAGCGGGTAACAACGGAAAACACCACATTAACACTACAACTGCAAGCAGGAAACATATTGCGCTGCTTATTAGGCTTCGATCCGTTGTTACCTACCGTTCATTTGAAGGGACGAAGTGATTTAATGGTCGGATGGGCCGCAGCCCGGAGGGTTAAATAGTAAAGATACAAATAAATGAAAGATTAGGAACGAACTTTAAATAAATAGGTAAAAATATAGGCGTTAATATTAGATTGATAAATAACAATCATACGATGTTAAATAAAAATAAACCTGAGATATTTTTAAAAGTTATATTTCGGCACAAAAACGAATTCATTATAATTTAGCCTTGTCATTGAAAAAGAGGACTGGTTACTTTTATTACTGTCAGGTTCTGAATCCAGACACATTATTCACCTATAAGAGGCTAAATGTGGCTTAGTATCCGTGTTATTATAATAAAATCCATCCACACGCGGGCCAACATTTTAACAAGAAGGGGCCATATGTAGGACGGAGTGTGTCTGATTTCACTTAATGCTGTGTGTTGGTAATTACATCAGGCTGGAGGACACTCCGTTACCCTCCTCCCCCTGCCCCCACCCTCCTCCTCTTCCTCACTCCACGGAGCTGATTGGGCGCAGGGATGCAGCCGGGACACAAACGGCGTTGTCCTGGTGACCCGGCCTCTGTGCACTTCAGCCCGCTATAAAAGCCCGCAGTCGCACGCAGGCGTGCCAAATGGGCTGTCACATGCGATTTGGAGTAACAAGTGGATTTGACGTTTAGGTTTTCTCACCATCGCGCTTGGAAACACTCTCGGTACGTGTTTGATTATTTGTTTTTAGACCTTCTGATGAGCAATTAGTCTCGTTTTACACAGATTTAGATGTTCCCTGCTCTTCGCCAGATGTAAGTAGAAAAACTGCGTAGAATAGATACGGAAACTTTCTGATCACTAATTCCTTCTCTGATGAACAAATATCAATATAAAGATAAAAAAGGTAAAGCAAATTTGCGAGAAATGTAATTGTAAGCCGTGTTAAAATAGGCTATATTTCTACAGCATTTAGGATACTTTTTTTTTTGCCTTACATTTTATTCAAGGCTACCAATTAGCATATCTAAAAGCAACATTTTCTTTACATAGTCCTACTTTTCTTTGTAATCATTTTGTTTATTGGCTACCAGTTGTAACACCAGAAAGTTGATATTAGGCTATCGTTTGTGGTAAAGGTATGAGATGTGGATTTTAGGGTTCAGCAAATTAAAACGTTTTTTTTTTTTTTCTCTCTTCAGAGCACTGTAGCTACTGGACCAAGAACATGGACTCAGATACGAGCCGCGTGTCAAGCAGACCCTCATCTCCCGAAGAAGACATTTTCCTGTCCGCCTTAAAGAAGTCAGTGCACGGTTTCTCCGGCGCCGTGTCCTCCACACAGAGCGACTCTCTGTCTGAGATCCCCGGCCTGCGCGGCCTTTCCGCAGACGACGAGGATTCCCTCCTTCGGCTGTCCAAGAAAGACCGGAAACTCCTGTCAGAGAACGAGCTGCAGACCATCCGCCTCAAGATCAACAGCCGCGAGAGGAAAAGAATGCACGATCTCAACGTGGCCATGGATGGGCTCCGGGAGGTCATGCCCTATGCGCACGGACCCTCGGTGCGCAAACTCTCCAAAATCGCGACCCTGCTGCTGGCTAGAAACTACATCCTGATGCTGAGCAACTCACTGGAGGAGATGAAGCGGCTGGTCAGCGAGATCTACGGCAGTAGCGGACACCACGGCGGCTTCCACCCAGCAGCTTGTGGGACTATGACACATGCTGGGCCCGTGCCGGGACACCCGGCGGTTTCACACGCCTCACACCCGGTGGTGCACCACCCGCTCCTCCCCCCGGCAGTCTCCACCGCCTCGCTGTCAGCGCCTGGTATCTCCGCCGTCACCTCGGTCCGACCCCACCATGGACTCCTCAAAGCGCCCGTTGCAGGCGCGGGGCCGCTGGGCAGCAGTTTCCATCACTGGGGCGTTGGCACCGGGATGCCTTGTCCGTGCAGCATGTGCCAAGTCCCGCCTCCGCATGTGACCAGCATGAGCGCCGTCACTATGCCGAGGCTGGCCAGCGACTCCAAGTGACTCTAAACTAAACGGAGACGAACTTTTTGGGGTTGTTAATGTACAGACTCTCTCCCCTCACTATAACTCTTTTTTAATTTATCTTTGTTGCTGAATCCGTTGTCTCGACGGAGCCAGTAAAGAACATTGATTTTCCTCACTGGGCCTTTGGGGTTTTGCAACTAACTTAGTGTTTATGGTAATTAACCTCAATTGTAACAGGTGTTTCTTCACAGAGCTCCAAAAGCGCCACACAACTTCAGCTTATTACTGGAAGTCTTTGGCCCAGGCATCTGTGTGTCTAGTTATTTAAAGAGCAATCCGTTTGAATCCGTTCTGTGGGCCTGCAGAGGCGAAAGGACCCAGATCAAACCACAAATATAGAGTGTACATATGTAGATTGAATATTCTGTTTAAATAGTCGGATAGGCCTATATCATGTATTAGAGTCTGGTTATTGTGTGGGAAG
>NC_048417.1:8342175-8439344 GCF_013103735.1 Etheostoma cragini
CCCCCCCCCCCCCCCCCACACCTCAAATGTTGCACCTGCTTTGTTCTATCCGTCTTGTTCAATGCTTCTGTCCTTATTTTCGGTTGGCTGTCATTCTCTGTCCGAAGCAAACAATGAACACTTGTTTATTTTTTTAATAAAAACATGAAAATGATATTTATTTACTTATTTGGACGGAAATTTCAGATGAATCTCTGATTATGTTGGGGTTTGAAATGTAAAATAAAGACCATTAATTGAAAAGGTAAAACGACTTCGGTGATGTTTTTAGAGTTTACACAAAAGGATGAAGTGAGCTTGAAAGCAACACTGAAACATCATCACAGAACAACACTGAACACTAAGAGTATTACAGTGATACACTTCAATACTCTTTTTTTACGTTCTGAGTCAGATATCTAATGCACTTTAGGCTTGGAAAAGACAAACAAATTCACAATTTCACCTGAAATGGACTTTTATCATAATTATTATGAATTTCAAACACTCATTATATCAAAAAAGAAAAGAAAAACTTTTACAGTTGAGTAATGAAATGTATAAAGGGCCATCTCTTTTTTGGCCTCCATTAAGCTTTGCTTATCTCCGTTCATTAAAATAAAATTTACATTTAAATAGCTACATTTCAGGATTTTTAGCTAAATGGGAATATATTTGTGATTTTGAACTAAATGAAATATACTTGCTTCACAGAAATTCCTTCAGACAGTGTCTGTTCAAAGTAGATTCAAAATGCAGCCATAAATATAGAAAATATATTGGTTCTATCTTGGTTCTTTAGGTTTTTTATTTACTTTAATCTTAACCTAAAATACCCTACAAACAATTCGTGATGTCCATCAAATGAAAAACAAACAAAACAAGCAAGAATTGAGATTAACTTGTTTTAGATGTAATTAAAAAGTTAAAGATGTTTTATAAAATCTAAAAATGTTGTGGTTTTTGCATTTTTGCCTGCATTTCATGAAAACAACTTGTTCTGACCCAGTGTAGTGCTGAATGATATCAGATCACAACAGATTCAATGTTTGTGATCCCTTAGTTGCGCAAGTCTCTTCAGTGAATCAATTCAATTTCAAATGCAAACCAAACAGTGAGAACTTTCCCCTCTATCTGCAGAATGCATCTGTTGTAATAATTAAAAAAAAGATATATTACAGATATGGAATAGTTTTCTATTTTCTGACTTGTGTTACAAGTAGACAACCTCTAAAAATTGGAAACCTCAGCTTTGCAAAACAAGGGTGTAAACAGCTGCTATGGATGCCCACAAAAAGCCAGTGATGAGTTAAGGCCGGTAGACTTTAGGAAAAGGCAGCAGCTGCATAGCAGATTGTGCATGCTGTTGCAATGTTTTCCAAAGGCTTTTGAAGATGGAACGATATGAACTAAATCTTTGAATATTCATGCACGCATTTGTTTATTCGTCTCATTACGGGAATTGAATTATTCAAAGTCCTTCAAAATTTTGTAGGACATTTCAGAGAGGAAGAGGTCATTTGGTGCAATACGGCAAAAATACAGTCTATTTAAAGGTAAGCTGTGATACAGTCATTCTTTTAAAAGTCTCAGCATGTGGAAACACACATTGCAGAATAGTACAACAGACACCTAGTTCCTTTGCTCTTAAATTCTTATTGCATACTTTTACTATTGTTATGTACAATATGTTTTACCTTATCACAGCATTCACTTTAACAGCATAGTATGCACTGTTTTTCTCTTATTCAGATGGATCCATATTTGGTGACACACTAAACAGGTCACCAACCAAAGCCAACCACAAAAAGGATTAATTTTCAGCTAACACTACTGTTCATTTGTCTATTTTTTCTCAAGATGGATAGATTCAATTATGTCAAAATGCTGTTAAGTTCTGTTAGAGATGCGGCAGAAAGAAAATAAATAGCTCTAGCCTGTTTAAAGAACAATGAATCGCCCAACAAATGTATGTAAGTGCACAGATACTTGCTGCATAAATCAGTAATTTGACACAAAGTGTAGATTTAAAAATGATTTTGTTGGTGTGGGTATTTGACGACGGTGAAAAGAAAACAGGTTGTTGAAGCTGTTGGCCCCTACTTTGTGTTCATGTCTTTCTGCAGCTGGCTGATAACCGGTGACTCGCCGCTGTTATGCATTGCACGCTGCCCGAGCTGGGCTTTTGCAGGAGATGGGGGCTCATATTGAGGTTACCCGCTGATTATGCCAGTGTCCTGGTCGGGAGGGGTATCACTGATGAGCACAGCTCTCCAACGGAAGCCAGGTAAGCCAGGTAAGCCAGGTAATGGAGTGTGAGCTAACCGTGGGGCTAACTAATGCTCTGTTTCCCATGGCAGGCCGACCTGCATGGTGCACAGTGCAGAGAAGCAGCAATTAGCTAGGCAGTGGTAACACTATTGCCAACAGTCTGCTATACATAGCGACATGTTAATGATGTTCATTGCCCTGACACTAAAAAGTGCAAAACATTTACAGAAGCATTTGAGACATGCCAACCAGCCAAAGTTTGAACACACCCACACAATCCTGAGAAGAGGTGCGATCAGGCAGAAGTGAAGTGAAAACACCTGTGTGAGTGGACTCTACAGGTCTGTAAGGACGTCAAATGTCTTTATTGTTCATCAAAACACTGTCATTCATGGCATTGGCATCTTCTCTACTGTGTCTCCACAGTAGACGTTTTGACTTGTCTTAACATTCACAAAGGTTTTGTTCTATGCAAGTATCCCAAAAAATTAATCAATTCACTGTATCAACTCAAGTCAACTTGCATATGGTATTTAAATGCATGGACAAAGAATGTGTTTTAGCAAACTAAGTTCCCACTTGCAGCCATATTTTGTCTTTTTCCTGCGCTTTAGTGTTAAAATGTTGGCGGTATTTGTTGAGAGAATGTGATGTGTAAAACTCATCACAATAAGTGATCAAAAAAGCAGAATTTTCTTACAACTCTGTCATGTCCTCACCATAGTACAGCCACCAGTTAGTCCCTGTAAATACGCCTAGACAGTTTGGATAAATAACTCATTGAATTATTCCAAACTTGAAAGTTTCAATAACTTGAACTTTTGGTATCATTTGACTGAATATAACAGATGTGTAATACAGAGTGATAGTTAACACCACATAATAATTCATTCAGCTGTTTTGAGATATAACAAATCATTTTGACAGCTCATAAAGGCTTGATAATAATTTATATTTGAACATCTGCTTTACATCAGGTGTCTTGGGACCCTCATGTCAGTGCAAAATGCAGTTAATGGGGATTAAAAAGTATCATGTTGAAAAAATAATTACAACCCTCCATGACTTCCTTTTAATAGTATGAATTTCAACCCTATTCTATAACTTGTACATGTTGGAACAGCAATTCGTAACTTTGCTGGTCAGGAAGTTGTGATTACACAACAAACACCATCCAATAGTAGCAACAGGTATGTTGATACCATGACCCATCAAAGAAAGAACAAACAATGTGTCTTATTGAGACAATGTTTCACCACGAGCCTCCAGAACAGCTTCACTGCTCCATCAAGCGATTTTTATACGTTGTTCGATTGCATTTTTGATTCTTTGTCGACCGTGGATGCATGCAACAAAACAAAGTTTTCTTCACAAATTCAAAATAACGCTCAGTAAGTAATGGTCATTTTGCATTATTCATTCCTATTCTCATTTAATGTCATTCTATGTTCCAACATAAGAAAACATGTTGTCTTATGTTGGAGACATTTTGGAATAAGTTGATGCAATCACCCAGATTTTTCTATTATGCACACATAAACAAGTTAAAAAAACACACTGGCATCTTTTCAGCTGAACACTCTGGCCAATAGCAGCTGGGCTTCACATCCCTGTGACTGGATTTGAATAAACAGCTCCTTATCCACTGTTGGTGGCAGGCTGACTTATCCGTTGATGCTGAGAGTGTGAGGTTGGTTCTGTGACAGTTTAAATATTCATAACTTTGGACAGAAGGGGAGCATCAGTCTTACACTGTTGTAACTGGATTTAAACCGTCCTAAAACACTGCACAGATGTACACCCATTCAGCTCCTCGCATCATGTTGTGTTAGCTGAAAGGATTAAAGATTGGGGGGATGCATCAAAGGTGGCGGAATAACAGAAAGAGAAACAGAGTCTATGATGCAGCAAAGGAGGAATAAGAGAGAGAAGATAAACAATAAGAGAAGCTTTCAGAGACAAAGGCAGGATTTAACACTTACAAGGGAATAGATGGAACTCTAAGGTGAATATGAGACCTCAGAGGTCACTCTTTCCCATGGCACTGATGTTTACTCCAGCTCAGTTCATCTGCTCACTCTTAAACACCATTACACTAAACACACAATGAAACCCTGACTGTATTGGTAAGACTAGCAACAAGTGGTTGCTTAACTGAGCTGGTTCTTTGATTCGTTGACAACTTTTTATGTTTATCATGTTAAAGAAATAGTCTGATGCTTAGGGAAATATGCATTTTTCACTTTCTTGGCAAAGTTAGATGAGGAGATAGATTCCACTTTCCCATTTGTCTGTAGAATATGAAGCTCAAGCCAGAAGCTAAATCTTGCAGTGCAAATTCAACAATGACATAACATGCTGATTATTGACCTCCAGAGGTGCTGGTAGGTGGATTTTTTGATTTTGTGCTCCTTGAAGTCAGTTGATGATTATTAAGCTTAACGTATTTGTTTCATAACTTTTTTAACTGGACCCATGCAGAACAGTTATATAGCCTTGGTTTGAATTGCAGTACATCGGCCCGTCAGACACCACCTACCAAGAGCCTGGGTCTGACCGAGGTTTCTGCCTAAAAGGAAGTTTTTCCTCGTCACTGTCGCACTGTTGCTTGCTCTGGAGGAAACTACTAGAACTGTTGGGTCCTTGTAAATTCTGGAGTGTGGTCTATCTGTACAGTGTCTTGAGATAACTCTTGTTATGAATTGATACTATAAATAAAATTGAATTGAAAAATTGAATTGAATTGAATCTCACGACCAAAGTTTGCAACAGGGCTGCTACGTCAGAAGCTGAATTTCAGTTTTTGTTTTTACTGCACACTGACTTCTCCAATGTGATGTGACTTTCACGATGAGATACCTCTGGGCAAAAATCTGAGGTGCAGGTACTTTGTTCCAAATTCATCAGGATATTTCTGCAACGATAGATACTAAAGAACTTCTGTTTGTGTGTCTGTTCAACAATGTATGAACAGCAGCAGATGAACTCCTCGATCGGGTGGATCAATGTGTTTTAGTAAAAGCCCAGAAGGACAAAGACAGAAGGGAGTGAGAGTAAAGGAAAGCAAGAGAAACAAAGCGAAAGAGCAGAAGATCCATTGAGTGTGTTTTTTTGTGGCTGAAGAATCGTCCCCAGTGGCTTTGAAAAGAGGGATAATCCTGTCAAGTAAGCAGACCTTTGGATATTCATGACTGGTCGAGCGGCTCCGCGGACTGAAGGAGGACACAGTCAGGATGGGATTAGACATCAAAGTGAATCTGAGGGGTGCAGGACTAGGACATGAATCAACCAAAGCAGAAACACAGAGGTCTCAGAGGGATGTGCTGGGGGCCAGCGGGGACCAGTTGTCTTACGGGTGGACAGCAGTTTGAATGACTCCAGGATGAGGGCATCCTAAATGCACCGTAAACCCAGATTTAGTTGTAATTAAACTTTTTAGCTGTCCCTACTTATTCTTTCATGTTTTGTTAAAACTATATTTATTACTAAATCACATCAGTTGTTTGTAATAATCTGCTTAAGTATGCAGTGCACATATCCTATTAAGCACAGATAACCAAGGATTTTAAAGGAACACAGCGACTTCTTGGGACTTAAGCTTATTCACTGTATCCCTCAGTGTTAGATAAGTTCATTCACACCCTTCTCATCTCTGTGACGTAACTCTGTCTGATGCACCCACCGCTAGCCTAATTCACGACAGACGCTGGAGGTAACCAGCTCCAACGAGCTTACTGCTCCCAATAAGTGACAAAAAAACGGCAACACGTTCCTATTTACATGTTGTGATTTGTATAGTCACAACAAGGTCACATGAAACACAGCCATCTTCTAACCATAGACAGTACATACTGGGAACTATTCTCAGAAGGTAAAGCTCTCATAAAGGAAATTAAATATTTATCTGAATTATTTATTTAGTAGTAGGAAGATATATTTGTTTCTTTGCAAGTTTAAAGCTCTAGCTTGTAGTTTCTGTCATCCCCATGAGGAATTCTGAGTTTTGCAACTGTCACTGCATCCGCATGATACAAGCCTTCCGTGATTGCGCTCCACCCCCACCCCTCCTCCATGCAGTTGCTACTAGCCGAGGAGGACACAGATGATTAAAAAAACATGACGACTCTTCAGAAGAGATAATTATCTTCTCTCAATTTTCTGCACACAAAGCTTTCCGGACAACACAATCTTCTGAACATAGCCATACTAAGAAATACAGAGAGAGTTGTGTGGAGCTGATGGTCTTTATTTGCTTTATATCAAATAATTTGTCAATGGCCCATTCACAAACTTTCACAAACCTTTTTCATGAATATTTAGCAACACCATCAATTCCAAGTATTACTTTTGGCTTGACATTTTGCATTTGTATTCGCATGAACTGGGGTAGACACTCCATATTCATGAGCCATCTTGAAATACATTAGCCTGTAAAGGACATACAGGACATACTGCTCTGCCTTTTGCGTTTTTGCTGACATATGATAAACTCACAGGTTTTTCCTACACATTGGACCTTAAATACAACTGGACTTGTTCAGTTTCGCCTGTAAAAACTAGACTTATCCGCACAGAGATCTGACTTCATCCTCATCCAACACCTTTGGGATGAACTGGAATGTCAACTGTGAGCCAATCCTTTATCGACCAACATTAGTGTTGGACCTCACCAATGCTCCAATGGCTGAATGGGAGCGAATCTCTGCAGCCAGGTTCCAAAATCTGGTGGAAAGCCTGAAAGTGGAGGCTGCCAAAGACGCAGATTAATGCTCATGGATTTGGAATGACATGTTTAACAATCCCATGTGGGTGTAATGTTAGGGGATCCACATACTTTTGGCCACGTAGCATATGTAGCCATGCTCTCAAATACACTGCACTCTCTCTCTCTCACCCCCCCCCCCCCCCCCCCCCCCCCCCCCCCCCCCCCCCCCCCCCCCCCCCCCCCCACACACACACACACACACACACACACATATAGAGGCTCATATTTCATTAACAAGGTAAATGCATATGTGTGTATATTGTGTGGATGACGTCCCATATGGTTTGTTCACCATGCCCCTCTCATGTCTGTCCCCTTTCAGTGGCCTTGCTCATACTGCTGCTAGCAGCTGGGATGTTTGGACAAAAGGAATCACAGTATTCAGGGAAACTAAAGTGAGGTTGGGAAACACTCAGACGCAGAATGTTGGAAATGTTGGTTAAAGTTTTCAAGCTCTAAGTCTTTTGTCAGCAGAACTTTATTGTTAAACATCAACATGCAACCCTGTCTCCTGAAAGTTTTGTTTCCATACAACTTAAACACATCCACATTTGGAGGGAAACACAATATGTCCTGGATTACGTTGTTTTGAACATGTCATCGTACCAACGACAAGCTCAAGTTGTGAAACGTTCACTTAAACAAGTTGGGATTTGAAACACTCTTGGTAAGGTCGACAAAAAGATGATGGTTTGGGTTAAAATTAGTATGTTTGTTACGTATTTCACACGGGATGCCCATGTATTCTTGACCCATTCATCCATCCGCTCCAACCTCCTTGCTATGCTGATCATGTTATTAGTATTCTTGCTTTGCCAGACCCTCCTCCAAAGTGCACTGGGCGGTGCTAAACTCCACACAGAGCCGCTAAATAATTGTTGTGCCAGAGAAAAATCCGATTGGACATATAGTCTAGCTAGCTGTCTCAATTTACCCTGCAGAGATCTGTGGAGCAATCAATAATAGTCCTCATGAATCAACCAAATTTAAAATTCCAACAAACAAAAAAAGCGGAAGGAAACAGAAAATACATACATCCAGCGGAAGTTCCTGCAGCACTGGAGCAATCCCGGTAGTGGAATGTGAAGGATTATAGACTGTTATTAGCAACATACTAACTGTCTTAGTACTCACATTTTCCAAAAGGCTTCAATCTTTCTTTTTTTTAGTGGTTATGCCGGTCCGATGTGACTTTTTCAGCCTCCACAGCAGCCGTGCTACCATGAGATGTTTTAATAATTACAACCCCAATTTTTCAAGTTACTGAAGCCTGCTATCATGTTGCACTGTAACATATGTCTGCTCTCTAAGTTATTGCGTCTCTTGGGGTTCCCTGTTTCATAAATCAAATTAGCACCATAGTCCACATGTCTGTCATCTGATTCACAAGTAAGCTTTACAGAACACAAGTAAATCAAAGTTATGTTTTTTTCTTTCTCTTTTTTCTTTCTTTGTAAGTCTGTATTTAACAGTTTCATTAATAAAAGGGTAAACAAAACAAATCACCTGCTTTCACACTATTAGTAGTGAACAGTCCTCAGTGGGAGGCCAAGTCATGAGTTTGGACAACATCTGTGACAAACCTGCTGCAGTTTAATTAGAGTGGAGGCTGAATAGAAAGGGAGAGTGGTGGCTGCTTCAGTCTGATCTCTCAGGTCTTAGTGGGGATTTTAATGTGCTGAGAGGCTGTGAGGAGCATGAGCACAGTGGGAGGTGAATGAGCTGCAGGAGAAGGAGGAGGTTGTAAGGCATAGCGGAGAGATTCTGGGCTGTCTAAAGGGGAAGAGGGGGGTTGTGTGTGTGTGTTTGTGTGTGTGTGTGTGTGTGTGTGTGATACAGAGTGTATAGGCTGACAGATGTGGCCATCAACTCCTGAAAGAATCATTTTACATCCACTGCATCCATCTGCCAACATGTTGTGGCAATATTTTGTGAAATCAGAATGTCATGAAAGAAGTGGTAGAAAATATTGTCCAACATGAACAGATCACTTAAACCATTTAAACTTGGGTGCAAACTTTGGTTGTGCAATGCAGCACAATTAAAGAAAAAAATACATTGAGGGTTTTACTTAAGACTTTTTTCATTTATCATCCCATGGTATGATGTTGTCAGTGAACATATATTTGTCATTTTCAGATTTTTTTAAAATTTATTTACAAATAAGGGGAAATGTAGGGTGACATTTGGGTGTTTAAGAAATAAAAGATGGATAAAGATCATAGTTGTAACAAAAGCATTTCATAAAAACTTTGTGGTAGAAAGAGGAAGGTCGGCGGGTGGATGGGTGGGTCCACCAAACTCAAAGTTTTCTGCCCCAAGCAAAGTTTTCATTCATCCATTGATCCCATTGCTATCCATTCATTCACGGCGTAGCAAATTAGAGAATTTAGCACCAGATACCTTTTCTCCCAAGCAGTGTCTTTCCCTCAGCGCTCCCGGGTCAGCTGGAAGATGTGATCCCTGCAGCGTGTCCTGGTTCTGCCTCGTGGCGTCCTCTCAGCTAGCCGAACGCAAAACATGTCCAAAGGGTGTCCAGGGACAATTCTAACCAGGCCGTGTCCAAAATATGTGAATAACATACCATATTTGCAATAGGTTTGATAGTGCTGTAAACATAAAGGCTAAACATATAACTGCAGATACCACACACCCAGTTGTCTCACCAAGGGTAACAAGGTGCTCTCCAAATTAATTGCAGAGATCATGGAAGGTGTTAGTGGGGCAAGAAAGAAGAGCAGTTAAATGATCTGGCAGGTTTGAAAACAAGGTAGCAGTTTACGTAAAGGATCTAAAACACTTATAGCTTTAAACAAAAAATGAGTGCACTGCAAGTACAGCAGGTCAATGTTAAAACTGTGTTCCACATAAACTGGCTGACCTGGAGGTTTGTCTGTAACCTGTCTTATCATCTGACTGCTTGTGTTTCTTACATCTGACTTCCTATTAGCTATGTCACATGAGGTTTACTGATAGACATCACTGACCAAAATAAAGAAAATAAACCCAAATGTAACTTACAATAAGAAAGGAAAAGGTTTGTCAGAGTTTGTAGCAGACAGACAAAGTTTTGTCATTCAAGTTGAGACTATTGCAATGATTGAACTTCCATTGCTAAAAGAAATGGATGCCAATGGATCCCTAAGATGAACGGAGCATTTCCACCCTGTGGGCAGTTTTTGTTGTTGTCTCTTTATTTTGCATCAACATATTCAATGCCTGTTCCCCCTTCCCTGACTAAAATTCTTCACTTTCAGAAGTCTAATTTCTGGGACGTGTATCCTCATCCATCATACTGCTCTGAGCATTCACGTTAACAGTGACTTTGGTCTTGCTGCAACGCCCTCCATACAGCTGTGCATAACCTTTGAAAACCCACCCATGGCCTTGTAGCGCTAATAAAAACCCCAAAGACCTCAATCGCTTAGTGAGAAGAAGAAGAAGGCTCTGTGTTACTTTGTGCAAGGATTCCTGTGGAAGTTTAGTGTCTGTGAATCCATCATTGTCACAGTTAAATGGGATCGGGGTGTTAAGGATACTTTGTGGGGGACGGTTTAACTAACACTTTCCCATTAGCAGCCACCCTACAAATCCCTGGTGGCATTGTTTCAGCGAGGAACATCTGCTATAACAATACACAATCATAGAGCTGGCTTATGTTTGGGGTCATTTTAAATGACCGTGAGTAAGGAAAGGTTAGGGTGTTTTGGTTTGACTGTTGCAAACAAATCAATTTTCAACTTTATATACATGTACAAATATGTATATTTTAAATGCATGAGGATTTTAAGGATTTTAATTTAAAAGTAACACATCCAGATCTTGCAAAAATACATCAAATACAACAACACAAGCAGTAAAGGTCAGGACAAAAAAACGTGTCAGTGGAGCACTTAGCAACCTGAAATATGAATGTGGCAAATGTCCATCTGTATTTAAACAACCGCGACCAACTTGGCGTGTGCAGCTATTGAGAGTGAAGCATTTAGGCTCTCTTTCACAATGGGCCAGAGGGCTAAAACCTTACACCCCTCCCACCTTCATTATCCCTGCCACACTATGATCAGCACCAAATGCCGACTATCCCAGGCCAGTACTCACAAAGCATGCTGGGAAGGACAATAGCAGACCTTCAGCCGATTGGTTCCACCTTATTAACAGCTTGTAATCTTCTCATGTCTTTGGCTAGGCCTCACAGAGCCGGAGTTAGGGCAAATAGACGAGTGTGTCCTCCGTTCCTGCTTTGATGCAGGGCTGCCTTTTCCTCTCTGAAAAGTCTCGTTCTGTTGTATTTCCATTGTTGCAGCTGCACCTGTTTGCCCGCAGGGACACATGGAGAAAATCAGTCACTGGCAACTGTTAATTTCTCATTAGACTCTTTCTGCGCATTGTAAAAAGAAGACAGTATGGGATGTAAAGCCCAGAGCAGGTGCAGCCCCTTCAACATACTAGTGAACTACCTTGGAGAGA
Organism: Etheostoma cragini; assembly: GCF_013103735.1. Lineage (NCBI taxonomy): Eukaryota > Metazoa > Chordata > Actinopteri > Perciformes > Percidae > Etheostoma > Etheostoma cragini. Next base: position 8,353,661 of record NC_048417.1, read on the forward strand.
TGCAATTTGCACAAATACAGTTTCCAAAAAAAGGATTTTATCGAGTTTGATTGCAACTCCAACTAAATGAATAAGCTGATTTTCCTCTGAGAGAGTGTGATTCAATATGCAAACTTGTTTTGGTGTTATTTTAAGGTTTGACTTTGAATCTTAATTGGAGTTTTAAAATGGATAAGAGAGCAATTGGTAAAATCTTTTAACAGTCAAGTAGTGGAATTTCGGTTAATTCTTTACAAATTTCATGAGTTTTGTTAGCCAAAAGATTCTCTGTGCACTTTCATCTGTATTGTGTCACAGAAAGCTGTCATCAGTCACTTCTTTAAATTGATAATCAATGAATTCAATAAATTAAGAGGGGACTTGACAGACGCAGGAGCAGTGTGTTTTCTTTTCCTTGTTCCAGTTAAAAGTCTAGCAGCTCCTTTTGAACCATTTAGAGCTGTGAAAAGGGGGAAAGGGTCCACCACGTATACGGAGAATTACAGAAATCAAGCCAAAAGGTGGTATAGCAACATGATGATGATAAAAACAGCTTTTGTTTAGCTAAGATTCTGATGAGATGAAAGCTGCCTTTATTGGCTTAATGTGATTTTGAGAAAAGTATTTGTATACATATCTTTGTATGCCTAGTCTAAAAAGCAAGTAATGTTAGTAGCTAATGAATTTTTTTATGAATCATGCAGGAAGGAACCAGATAAGAAATACCTGTGTATTGCATTGCTTCTTGGGTCTTAGTCAGCTTGGAGGCCTTATGGCCTCTTATTGTCCTCTCAAGGAACTGCTAGCCAATCACAGAAATTCATTTTTGTTTAATTCAGGAGCTTTTGAGCAACAAGCGAGATAGACAAGACCTTTTCTGCACGAACAGACAAGGACACAATATAGATATACACTATAGCTGTGTAATCGTCCAATTTGTAGAGCCTTCTTCAGATATTTAACAACATAAGTCCTCCGTCCGAGGCAGCAACACATCGACACACCATCAAGTGTCACACAAAGAGCTCAATCAGACACCTGATGTAAATTGACTCCATTAAGTCAAGATTGGGTTCAGGACCAGCGGCAGCCAGACTTCAGGCTTCATTTGTAAAAACGGTCTCTTTATATCCAGTTAGGTGGATTTATAATTATGCCAATTTGTACTCAATTAAAGAGCCAATAGAGTTTTTGGTGTGTGTTTCAACAAGGAAACGTCTGCTCTGCTCTGGTGGTCCAAAATTAAGGATTCTATTTGTTTCTTTTGTAAATTAATCTGTAATTATGTGTTGATAAAAAAGAGCATATTAAAAAATAAAAAACAAACTTCAACGAAACATTTTTTATATGCCATTTGCAATGCAGATCCTCTGCAGTTTAATCATTTATTTTTGCATTGTTTTTTATTTATTTATACCAAAATCCTATCACCAGAATCAAATGGAGGGCCATCAACCTTATTTTTTGTAAACCTTTAGAGGCAAAATGTTGGTTCAAATCAGTTTGAAATAATCTGCTCCATTTACTGTAAACAATCCTGGGATTATTTGGTAAAATCAATAAAAAAAACCTTATCCATACTGGAGATGTGTGACTTAAAAATCATAGCAAACATCGTGGAAATACACAAGAGCAAGAAATGACCTTTCAGTCCTTTCTAACAAAAAGGAATTCATAATCAGTTTTTTCAGTGGTGTCACTTTGGGTGTATTTTTCATACCGTATTGGGGAAAAAATTGACCCAGGAGTTTGGCTGAGGTGTCTTCCTGTCTGTCAGCCACAGGAAATGGTTCCACACAGACGAGGCATTTAGCTTCCAGGTGCAGACCCACCATTGGATGGCCTTGCCCAGATGGATAGTACTCCTTCCACCATAAAGACACTAGTCTTCCCCATGCCCTGACGCCACCGGTGCTCCTGCCCTGGTCCAGTCTCATCAAAAGGAGCTTGGAAGCTGGGAGGCGGATATGCTGGGCTGCTACCCCAAATCAAGCTCACTTTTCTTTCCCCTTGTAAGTTGTAGATAAAAAAGTGGGGGAGGTGCGCTTCTCTGGTAGACACCAGCTTCTTTATCTCTTGTCTTTTCTAACTTCTGTATGTGTGGCTCCTTGCAGGTGTCTTTTCTTTTCTCTTGACATTGAAACCACATCCCAAAATGCTGTCAAAACCAATTCGGCTTGTCTTCTTTCATTACTCAGTTTATTACCCCTCATTGTTAGGCAAGCACTAGAAATCAAATTGAGCTCACAGGCACGCACGCACACACACACACACATGCACAAATGAATCCTGGCTGCCTGCACTCTGTTCTCCTGCAGGTGCGAGGTCCATCCGCCTGGCTCTTTTCATGAGGCCCTCCCTTTCCTGTCCGTCTGCAGCCGTCCATTCAGCTTCAATCACAGTACCAGCCGGACGCCACCGGACCACTGGCAGGGAAGGGAAGCGCCTCCACACACATCTTTCACTTGTTGAACGACAAGTGAAGAGCGGCTGGGGGGCAAAGAAAGGGTCTTCCTCCTTTGCATCTCCTTCTGCTTTCATCATAAACAACTTGCTTTCTGTTTGTAACGGTGCTGTCCTTCCCCTCTTCCCCCCTGCCTTCCTTTTCTCCCGCTCAGATGGGCTTTACAAGGACGGGGTATGGGGGGAGTGCAAAGGAGGAAGACGGCCAGGCTCCCTGTGCAACGGGGGGATGCTGAGGTCTTTTTGTGGCTCATGAATGGCACATTTGAGGTTTCCAGCCTTGCTCAGTGCCCCAAGCCAGCTTCACCTGTGGTTGGAGTCAATTGGCCTGTTGTCTGCCTGCCTGGAACTGTGCCCAGCTCTCTGCCAGCTAATTTGGTTAGCGTAGCCACTCAGAACAGAGCAACAATAACCTCCACCTCAAATCCATCAATTAACTCCCAGCACACAATGATGTATCCATTCACTGTTTGCCAGAACTGTTCTCTGGCGCGATTAATACCCATGCTAATACTGCTAATACCTGCCCTCTGTCACATAAGAATGTGCTAATGATTTGAATGGCTTCCGAGTTGTTGGCTGTAGATGAACTTTGTATTAAGCCCACGGTGTTTTTTGTGTGCCCTTTTGATTAACTTAACACAAAGAAAAAGTAAAAGCAATGTTTGCTCATGTTGTCAGATGCTAACAAGCCCACTGGTGGCTTTTAGACACAGCAATGCTTTGAGCCAAATGCTAACATCAGCATGCTAACATGCTCACAATAGCAATGCTAACTTGTTTATGTTTACCAGCTAACGTTCATCACATTCACCATTATTTTAGTGTGTTAGCACGCTAACATTGGCTTAATAGCACCAACGATAAAGTACATCTGAGGCTGATTGGACTGACATAAGTTTTGGAATTGCACAAGAGGTTGTCGCAGTAAAAGTGATGTTGTCATGCAAACAAGTTGTCAGAGTTAAGACAATGTCCTTGTTTATCCCCTAACGTGTCCTGTAATAACCTACAGGATCGTCCCCTTCTCTGCTTGGAAAACTGCTTATTTACTCTGATTATATAAACAACAATAATAATTATGAAGCTTCCAGCATATGTGATGCCAGGACCCAACCTTTTACCTTTACCAAATGTTCAATCTGAACTCACTAAAACTATTTAGAAATCCAATGCTCTTCCCAAATGGAACAATTTACAAAAAACAGACAAAAATGTATCTATCGTTTTATTTGTAGATTTTAAGCTCAGATCTGCCAAATGCATTTTTACCTCATTGGCAGCTGTGTATTCAATGTTGTCAGTTCAAATTCTTCTTGTTTTATTATACTGTATATGTTTTATATGTGGTAACATCATAAAACACGGACAGGGCCTCACTAAGAATAAAATTCTCTTTTACAGTTAGTGTCCCGTTAAAGATAGCAGCAGCAAAAGGAATATCAAAACATTTCAGATACAGGCTAAAAAATTGCCTCTTTACTTTTGCTGTCTGTCCACATCAAAAACACAGTAAATATCAATTCACAAGTGTTATTAACTTTCAATCTGGTCTGGGTAAAATCATTTTGATGTTGATACTCCATAATACAAAATTACCAACCAACTTTCAAAACCCTATGCTTCATTGTCAGCAGCACACGTTAAAAAAGTATTTCATATTGTGCTTGTATAATGTCTAACGCTTTAATGCTGTAGTGTTCTTGTGCACAGGTTTCTCTTCAAACAAAGATCCTAAACTAACCCCTAAAAAAGCTAACATCAACCTAATTTTTTCCAAATATCTTGCCTTAAATCATTCCAATTTAAATTTTTTTGGGGTTTTGACTGGTGTCACCACCTACCAGTTCTTTCTCACTGACAAATATCAAAAAGTCAGACGTGCATATGTGTGTTTCTAAAGAGCACATCATGTGTCAGGGAGGAGTTGAGTTGAGGTGGGGGTATGTGAGGGGAGCATTTAGCTCACTTTTCCACTGTGTGAGCTTTCATTCTCACCACACGCAGCTGTGGAAATGAGATAAAACTGAGCTGCCACTTTAGGAAGCTCTCATTCACTCACTTGTGCAGCCAGAAACCTCTGAAGCCAAAACTTTTGGTGACTCGTCATTGTGCTGGATGGCAGCTGTTTTCTGCAAGCAATAGAGAGATCAACAGGTGGAGGGAATGAAAGTTTGATTTTTTCAATTTGTGGATTTTGAAAATAAGCAGAAGTGTGAAGTATTTTTGCTTTGACTATTTTTGGTTTGTATCTCAAACTTTATATTTTGCTGAAGACGTTTTTAAAGAAGACAACACTGAACTACAACTCTGAATATAGCACACCACTGAACAGACTATGAATGTGCTATCAAACCCAGTGATCAGGGCCCAGGAGCAGTCTTTACCTCTGTGTAGCCCCGGGTCTGTCCAGGATTTACCCCACTGCCCTCCAGGGTTCAACCTGGGCTCCCCTCTAAACCCTGCACCCATGCTTGGCCTCCAGATTGGCCAAAGACCAACCAAACCACAGAGGGAGCTGAGCCCTGAGGAGCAGCAGGAACTCAGAAGGAAGATCAATAGCAGGGAGAGGAAGCGTATGCAGGACTTGAACATTGCCATGGATGCCCTCCGGGAGGTCATGGTGCCTTATGGCTCCTCGCCATCTTCTGCCTCCTCCTCTCAGTCCCACCAGCCTGGAGCTCCTCCAGGCCGCAGGCTCTCTAAGATATCCACCCTAGTTCTGGCCAGGAACTACATCCTTCTCCTGGGTTCGTCTCTGCAGGAGATGCGGCGGCTGCTGGGAGAGGTAAGCGTCGGGATGGGGGTGAACACAGGACCGGTCCCCCGGCTGCTTCTCACTGGAGGGTGGCCCCTCATCTCTGGCCCCAGTCAGCTCCTCCTCACCCAGGAGTCCCTCCTCACCACAGCAGCATCCTCCTCTTCCTCCACTTCATCGTCTTCTGCTGCTAAATGTCCCCTGTTGTCTCCGGGCCCCATGGAGGCCTCACTGGCCCCTGTGCAGTGGAGCTCTGCAGGGCCCTCAGGAGGGCCAGTGTGCCCCTGTGGAGTCTGCAGACTGCCCAGATTTAGCCACTCCACTTCAGCTCCAAGATTCCCAAAATGACTTCCGGAAGTTAAAGTTTAAGAACGGACTTGATGACTGTTACAGTAAATGTATGTAAAATTCTTTTTATATGAATTGTTATTTTTCTAACATTTATAACAGGTTTATAATAATTTAACTCACAATTATCCTTTGAGTTTTTTAAACCTAATGGATCTACTCTATATTTGGTAAGCCAGTTTCTAAGTAAATATAACCCTTTTTGTTTCAGAGATATGTTGTGTGATATCAGTTTTCCCATTTCACAGAGAAATAATTTACTATCGTACTTTGTTGATCCATGGTGAAATTGTGTGCTGTAATGACGTGTGTGTGTGTGTGAGTGTGTGTGTGTGTGTGTGTGTGTGTGTGTGTGTGTGCGTGTGTGTGTGGTGCATTTGATTCCAGTATCAAAAGAATATATATATAAATATCACAATTTCCCCACTGGAGAGGGCCCAAACCATGGACCATTCTGAAATAAAAAATATAACATTTAAGAACACTGAAAAACTATTCTCAGTTTCTTACTATGAACAACGGGATCCAACATGAACTGATTTCATATGAATGATTTTTGTGAATGTTTTGTGTTTTTGTCCTAGCTTTTCCCACTGGTTTGAAGTGAGCAGGCTTGTGTCATGAAAGTGAGACATCCCTCCTGTCACCAGGCAGACTCCCCCTTTCTCTGTAGTAGTCAAGCTTGCTCTTTAGCAAACATTGTGTGATTGAGCAGTTTACAATTTTCACCATCAATTATGAAGACATAAAGTAATTTAACACATGTATGCTTTAATATAAATAGGGATTCACAGAAATTACATCTTCTCCACCATCCCAGTCTCTTAGATAATATAAACTGCTTGTTTTCCAATTACTGTACATTCTGAAGACAAACTTAAAAATTGCCACTTGGATTATGTTAGGCAACGTTTTGTTTTGATTAATAAAGCTCTACATTTTTTTTACCCTACCAGAAGTGGATGGTGGGCATACAAAGCGCAGAACTTTGACACTACAGTTGTGATATGGTTTAGGCACCAAAAGTCTTGGTATGGTTAAGGTTGGTGAAAAATCATGGTTTTATTCAAATGTTAATAAAAACGACCTACGTCAATTTTCCATGTGAAAGGTAGGGTTAGGTTAACACAACCAAACTGTTTGGTAAGGTTTAGGAAAAACTTGGTTTGGGTTAAAATAAGCATGTCAGTTACTTATGTTACGTACAAAAGGCATTTTAAAATAAGTCAACACAAACTTTTGGTTTCATAAGGGAGAAAAACAGCAGCGTCCTGGATGAAAGTCCTGTGTTTGTTTGACCCATCCATCCACCCAGACCTCCTTCCTACATGGACTTGGTTGCTTTTATAATTTTTCTCCCTGCACAACTTTGTTGCTCTTTACTCTATACTACATCATCTCAAACACTTGAAAGCCTGAAAGCCTCACAGAGACGCTAAAGGGTGCCTTGTGCCTTAGTATCAGATGCTGAGGGCCACTGACCAAGCTGTCGTATTGACGAGTTGGTAGTGAGAATGGGTCGACACCACATGTGTTTACCTTAACCTTTACGTTACGCAAGTGCTGTGAATGCACTTGGCGTATTTTGTTAGTGAACACTTTACTGAAACATTTGGCATCAACATTTTGTGGCTTGCCAGATCTGTTAATTATTTATGCTACTGATGCAAATTGTAATTTGGGCTCCATACGCTGCCCGTAAAAAAAATTCTGCAAATGTTGCCCTCATTTGCATAAAGTGAAGAAAATCAACTTTTGGCCCCTGTCTTTTCTCTCCTCAGCTGCGTTGCCTGCTATCCCACAGTACCTCTACCACATTTGTTGGGCCTCCAACGTTGACGCCGATAAGCGGTGAAAAGCTTCTCCAGCACCCTCCAAACACCCCCAAAACAGTGACACAGTCCTTATCTATTCCCCTATTCATCACCCCCAACAAGCAAAAGATCAAAACCCACCCGTGTAATTACTGCTCCGCGGAAAGGAGACCTTTTGCTTATTAGCCCCCTCTCTCTCCTCCATCCTCAAATTCTTGTTGTTTCTCTGTGTTAAGGAGCCGGGATGGGTGATTTGGTGCTACTCATTACACTCACTCCACAATATGTTCAAACGCCCAGAAAATGTGTCTTGCTGAATGGGGTTCACTCCTGCAAACTCGCCACCCCTCTGGAAGAAAGCAGGCAGCCTCATTTTGAGCGAGAATGAGAGGCGCTGGTAGGAGGGAGGATAGTCTCAGCAACAACCTGGCCCTTGACATGGCCTGCATGAATAATAATAATGAAAATAATCATAATCATAATGATGATAAAAAATAATTGCTACGACGGAATAAGAGGATTATGGAGGGTCGATATGTGAATGGTGGCTGGTGAAAGGACGAGAATCTATTAGCATCAAGGAGGACAAAAGAGGAGCTGGATGCCATTAAGTGAGATTAAGCTAAATAAGGCTTGATTTTCTTACAAGGAAAAGGGAGGAAGGAGAAAAGGGTGGGAGTGAAGGGGGAGGGAGGGTGGGAGAGCCTGATTCATAGATCAAAGTAAGATGGCCAAACTTCACGTCTTTCATTTACATATAGCTGCTTTATCCCTGGAGGGATTAGCTACCTTGCTATTTTCTCCGGGTTGCTCGCCATTCTGCCACCTTTTGCCCACCATCTATTTCCTCCTGCTCTCAGGATGGTTCAGCCCTTCTTCTCTTCTTTTTTTGTTGAGTTTGGCTCCTTAATTTCTCCCCCCTCTCACTCTCTGCCCTTTATCCTGGTTTCTCCAAGAGGCTCTCACTTTCTCGAGTTTGGTGGTTTCATTGTCGCAGCGACGCAGGGGTCTGGTCAGTCTTTGTGTTAGCACTTTAACTCATCTCCATTTCATCACTCAATGGGCCGAGGAGGGCTTGTAAGACAATGCGCGCGCACATACACACACACACACACACACACACACACACACACACACACACACACAAACACACACACACACACACACACACGCTCCCCGTTCACCGTGGATAACGACCAGAAAAGCAGCACATTTTTCTAAGTTAAAGTTTGTCATGTATTGATCTATACAGTAACTTCTGTGTTTCTCCCTTTTTTATTTTTTCAACCTAAACTTTTCTCTGCTTCTACTATCCCAGAATTGCTAAAACAAATAAGAAATAAGACAGGCTGATGACTCTTTTATCAACCTTACTTTGACATCCAAGTTTGCAAGTGGAATCAGCTGTTGAGAATGTACTTTTTAGACTAAATCTTATAATGATTGCATTTTTATTTACAGTAATTCATTGGTGGGGCGTCCAGTGGAGTTTAAACCACACAAAGGTAAAGTAAATAATGGCATGTGTACTTTCAGTTTGTAGTTAAAGTAGTTAAACTACTGGTTCCAGATCTATGAATTGCTGCATAATGACCGATTATTTTTGCAGAAGTTAACACTTTGTCTAACTGTTTGCAGCCTTGAATTGTGCCTTGAGGGCCATTCAACCAGATTATCATGCTATAACACCTCAATAGTTGCACTTGCATTTCAAGTCAGTGCACCTTCTGTACAGTAGATGCGGTAGGCTATATGAGACTGCAGGTAACCATAGCAACTGTACATGCTACAGCTGCTGCGATTCAGCCAGCTATTGCTGGTGAAACTTAACATAACAATGGATTAAACAGGTTATACAAATCACTGCCTTTGGTAAATGGCTGACGCCCACTATCCCAGTACAAGAGACTGTCCTCTCAAGAAAAACTAAAAGAATTCTGCAAAAAACACAGAGGTTTACTTTCATGCGACTAAACCATTGGTTGTAGGAATTATGAATTATTAACATGTATGTTCAAAAGTTGTTTTATTTGTGCAAGAGAAAACTCCCATTGGACAGATCGTCTAGTTAGCTTTCTCAATTCACCATGCAGAAATCCAAGGAGCAGTTAACCACAGTCCTCATAAAACAACCAGAGTTTAAAATTACAACACAAAGAAAGCAGAAGTAACATCAGAATCGGTGAAAAGACATTTTCCTGCGGCATCTGACGTCACGGACATAGACTACCCTAACCAAACCTCAACCAATTATAATTTGTGATAGTTTTGGAAGGCACTGACACTGACACAAAACTCATATATGTAGTTCTGGGAAAGTCCCATAAGATGTACTTTGTTGTCAAATTTGGAGGACTTGCTACAGAGAAATTATTCTTATATTGGATATTAACATTTACTTTTTCTAAATCATAACCCCAATCTAATGCCAAACCCTACTCATACTGTATTGTGTGTTGTGTAGAAAGCAAAAGTTAAAACATTTTTAATGAATGTAAACTCAGGATTTACAGCAATTTCTAATATCAACCCTCTTGAATGGTCAGTGTATACGCACAATAAAAAACTCTCTTACAACAAACGCTGATGTTGAAAACTAAGGGACTCTGCAAAGAAAATACGGCTCTGCCCAATGCTTGGGCGTTCTTTGTTCTATAAACAAGGTCACTTCTTTGAACTAGTCTTTCCTTTCTAATTTGAGTCCTCACATGTAATGTATACATATCAGTAAATCATCAACTGCCCAGAACCAGCAGGGGTGGAGCTTTCTTTTAAAGCTCACAAAATTAGGGTTTTTAGACTTAAAAACATTTGCTCATGTTGCTAAAGTGCAAAAGCTGCCACACATTTGACTTTTAAAAATAACTTCCATGTTTTTATGTGTCCATTTGGATTTCAGCTAAAGCATGTTGTTGTCACTTTACACTCCAACATGTGTCTCTAATGTGGATCGTACACATTGTCTTCCACTGTCCCCTCTCCTACAGCCTCTCATCTCAGAGTGTTGTTTGCCTCCGGCCTTTGTCGTACTGTTTCATAGCACTTAACCAGTCAACGTGGGGAGTCCTTGGCTTAGGAAGTCCTGAGCCATAAATTTCATCTTCACAATGAGCAGAGCACAGGGGCTGGCCAGGACCCCCATTTACTTTCTAACCCAGCTTTCATTCATTTGCTCCCTAAATAACATCAGGCCCTCCTATGCTGTCCCACCCTGAAATTCCCGATCCCCTCTGTCACCCCTTCTTTCTCAGACAGAGCCGATACAACAGGGTTACTGCTGAGACCGCCAGCCCGCTCATTAAGCATCGTGTTCTCTCCCACCCATTCCTGCCCTCTGTCCTATTCACACCGCTGTCCTCATTACAACTTTACAGGCCACCATCAACCGTCACCTCATTACCCCAATCGAGCGGCTAAAAGACGCACAGAGATGGTGTGTGGTCACAGGAGACATGTTTTTATACAATCCGATATCATCTCTAAAGTGTTACAAATAATTTGGTTTAGGTGAGATATAATGCTAGTTTTAAGTTTAAATTTACATGTTAATATTGCAGTGAAAGTGAAATAATCCGAAAAACAGTGAGCAGAAATTCACAGTTAGACACTGTGAACATAAAAGAAATCAAGCTCTCTACTTCATCACTGTTAGATGTATTGGAAATAGCATAGAAATGTAAGCATTTATTTTCTAAAAGACCGCAAGTGAAAGAGAAGGGAGAATTCATGTTTAATAAGTAAGACACTAAGACACCACTAAACATAACAATAGGAAACATTTAATGGAGGAAAAGGATTTGGATTTGTAGGCATAAAAACTGATACCTCACTACATACAGTTTCCACTAAAAAGACTCTGTTCAGGGGCAGTCCAAGTCTTTTTGAGGACTACAGGAACCACCAAATGCCAGGGAATTTCAGGGTTGGACATCCAGGTGGGCCCAATGCTTTAACCACTCCTCACATTTGGTATTGTAACTCCAAAATGTGTTACTTTCTTTGACGTCATTACAAAATCTGTTCCAACTCTTCCCCCAACCCAAGTTTTTGAAGTTTAAGGCGCTTTTGAGCAGTATAACAAACTCGGTGATTTACAGTGTTTTGTGGCCACTGGTGCTGAGGTCCTCTCAGGTCATCCCTATCTCCTTTCTGTCACCATTAACATCATGTCTGCTCTTGTTAGCATGTAAGAGAAGGACATACATTTTTTTTATCGGCTGCCACATAAGAATTAAAATCTTTACCTGGACCTGTAAGTCAGACTTTTTTCTCTTCAGGCCAGTCTTGGGTGTTGGGGAGTAAGAATCTATTTACTTTAAAAGGGGGGCTCTACATGCCAATAGAGTAGTTTATTGGACCTTTCTCTCGACAGCTTGGTCATATTTTTGAGAAATGTCAAATGTTTGTGATATTAGATATGGATATGTGTACACACATAGCTTGGGACATGACATATGTGGCAAGTGTGCATATTGTGCCCAAATCAAATTTTGTTTCTGATAATGGGAACTTGACACGATACAGCAATGAATGGGACTTAGAAGATGCCTGTAAAGTTGTGATAAAGTCACATTTGCAGTTTGAAAATGAATGAAAACCTGGGTATGGTCCTTTTAAATGTGTGTGTTTGAGTGTGTGTCGCTGTGGCAATGAACCCCTGGCCCTCAGTTTGCCCTCTGAACCCTCAGTGGCCTTGGAAGCAGGAATTCCAGTTAACACATCACAGATGAGTTTTCTTTTCTTCTTGTTTTGTGTTTCTGTTGTTTCTCGCCGAATGTAGGCTGGGTGTCGACAAGGCCTGACAGCAACCAGCCCTCTCCCGCCTCTGTTTTCCTGTCTTCTTTCTTCCCTTCCTTTCTATCGTTCCTCTGTTTGGGCTCCTCTTTCTTGCCTCCTTTTCTGCTTAATTGAGTTGTTTGGCAAGCGGGCTTGTCAGACAGCGCCGTCTATGTGGGGAGTCTGAGGGGCAGGGGGGCACCTGCCATTGTGCTCTCAGAGACGGGTTAGTTTTTCATCATTACTGATGCATGAGTGAACATGGCCCAGATTAAGACAAGGGGGAGCTGCAGTCAAATTGAGATAATATCTTGAAACATCTATTTTGTCTAATATTTCAACATTGAGATGAAAAGCTGCATCCGTTTTAGACTTTTCATGCTGCAAAGTTTGTAGTGGCTCATTAACTTAAGTTACATTAAGTCTATTTTTATGTGAATAATATGCTGCATTTTCAATTGTGAAATTCATTATTCATTCAAATTGTGACCCTAATTCATGGATTACATGGCACAATATGTACAAATGAAGACAACACATATTTCCCAATGTCATGGATGTCATCAATGTCGGTTTAAAACTTAATAAAAAAAATTAAAATTACTATTTTATATAAAACTATTTTATATAAAACATTACACATAATGCATCTGCATCCATTACTAAGATTTGGACCATTGAGAGACAAGAGAGTCTTCTCATTTTGAAGTGCTCAGCAAACCAATAAATATCTTCTCCATACGAGAGTGTAAAGTGGTCTGAAGAAGGCAAACACTGACTGTGTGTGAAGTCATCAATCATGAGGACAGAGGAAAGAGAGAGAGATGCAGAGGGGGATTCTCATTTCACTTTTCTTTACGTTGACAAGCATGTTAGTGGAGGGATCAGTGGATCATTTTAGCTTGGTTAAAATGACCCACTGAGACATGAACTACATTGGCGTAAGTGAGCCTGTTCATTTAAAATTAAACCTGTTGTCCCACAATGTAAACAGAGTGACTCATAGTTGGTTGCAGCTATAATACAAAACTAAAATTACTTACTTTCCTTGATTAAAAAAAATACTTTTTTAAATAATCAGCGGTTTAGCATGTTTTAACCTAACTGCATCACTGCTGACCATTTTCCATTTGCTTCACTTTATTTGAGTACAAAAATAGAGGTAGGTACATAACAGCACATGCCTGAAATGCCACGTCTGATTTCATCTTTTTGATTAAATATTAATAGTTTGGGTTTGACGTCAGCACTATGGGGAGAAAACAGTGTCTCTTCAATTAAGTCTATTTTGCTGTTTTTTTAATAATCCTCTCAAACTGAATGTAATTTCTCGACTATTTAAACTATAAATGTGAGACTGTACGTTGCCTGCTTGAAGCTTTCTGATATATAGCCTGGTGCACTCTTCTTGTGTTAGCATTATTAAAATTAGGAACTTTATTGCAAAACAGTTTTTGTTCCATAATTATTTACTTCATTATTGGTTGTATTCAATAAAGCTATAAACCCACCCAGCTACTTGTTGGCTTTGTGAATATTTCATTATTTAAGAGATTTCTTTTCTTAAACACATAAAAACGCAGTTGTTGATCTGAAGTAAGTCGGCAATGTTGATATGATGTCAATCACCATTCCATCTCTCGGCAAAAACTGCAAGTTCAACCCTCTGATACCAATGTCTGAAAAGTAACGCAGACCAAAGTAACAATACTGCTTCCATTGTTTTAATTGTGTTGTTATTCTTTAATCTTCTTGTAGTGCGTACTGTTTGTATTTTGTGGCTGTAGGAGAAGCACACTCGTGTCTTCCCTCAGGGTCCATGGACCTGTCCATCTGCTCTCACACACACACACACACACACACACACACACACACACACACACGCACACCAAAACAGACAGCCGAGGGCTAAGGGGAGAATCGTTGTTTGTGTGTGTGTGTGTGTGTGTGTGTGTGTGTGGGTGTGGGTGTGTTTGTGTGTGTGTGTTATAAATATGAGGTTTTTGAAGGCTTGGGTGTGGAGTCAGTTTACATGGTACAAGGTCTGGACCAGAGCCACTAGACTTCAGCTCCCTCCCAAAGGCTGCCTCACCTCTCCTTACTTTTAAATCACACACACACACACACACACACACACACACACACACACACATACACACACAAACACACACACACACACACACACATACACAAACACACAAACACACACACACTGCTCTGACAGCTACAACCCCCCCAAACACACACTTGTGCCATCACATAGACGTTCTCTTTCTGCTGACCAGCAGAAAACGTGGACAACTAAACCCAAGGACAGTGTGTGTGTGTGTGTGTGTGTATGTGTGCGTTTCTGTGTGTGTGTGTGTGTGTGTGTGTGTGTGTGTGTGTGTGTGTGCGTGCAGGAGTTACTAGGGGGCACAGCATACTCCTCCTCTCCTCCAGCCTGCTGGAATGCCAAAACCAGCCGGCAGGGTCAACGCAGAAGTCAAAACACTTCAGAGGAACGAGGAGAGGCCAAGCAGCGTCGTGCATTTTTATCTCACAGGTACATGATTTTGACCCATTGAACAATAAACCGAAATGACTTTACTTTGATGCCTTGAAAAAGCTCAGCCGTAAGTTAAAAGGTGGAAAACGTGTGTTGGCTGTGCTGCTTTAGAGGTCAGAAATGAGGAAAAACTCACCTGGATACATTTGAGCACTGTTGAACAGTGTGTTTGTCTTATGACTGGAGTTTAGCAGAATGTTCCTAGTGATATTCAACAATCATATGACTCCGTTGCAGAACAGTGTATTTCTTGTCAACACTGTTGCCAGTCATTCCTGCAATGCAGGCACAGCTTACAACTTTGTATTTCATTGAAAACAATGCCCACAACAGTGTTTTATTGACATTTAAATCCATCCGCACAGTAAACCCAAGGCAGCTGACTCTGATCCAAAAGCAGATGAAACCAAATTGAAGGAACAAGTGTGATTTATTCCTTGTATTGTGGGAGATGTGGGAACTTTGGACCAGAGGGAAATTAACTATTGAAACTACTGGAAGAATTGCTATTTACTGAACGTCGTATTCTGCATAGGACAAATCCTGACTTAACAGTTATCAGCTGTCAAATTTTATAAATCGACAGCTGTTAAATCAGGTACAAGCTTATAGTGAAAATAATGTGGGAATTTTATTGGTGGAACAAATGGACACCAGTTAAAACTACTTGGTTGAGATCGGGAAAAAATTGTCGTTGGTGTTAAAGTAATCCCTGGGCTTCAGCTTCTAAATCCAAAACTTTGATCAGCCATCTACATGCTTTAACCTTCTACTGAAGGACTCAGTCAGATTGCCTTTTAACAACAAAACATTGGAACAAAATCAATTAATTTAAAATTTCATGCAATGATGCAAATTAAATACAGGTATCTTATTAACTGTGACCAGGGGCGTAGCAAAGAAATTCTGTACCCCATAAATAGGCATTCTTGTATCTTTTTGGGCCATTTTCACTTCAGCGCTTGCTTATTATATGTCTAGAGTTTTCTGGCCTGGCTAGACTAGATTTTCTACAACCCTCTTCTGCTGAGTGAGAAGCAACACGAAGAGAACGTTTCCTTTTGGATCCATTTTTCTCATGAACAAAGCTATACACAACCAACAGTAGGAACTTTACAACGTGCAAACTTTTAATTTCATCACAAATCACAAAAGCGGCCCCTTTTTTCACTAAGATGCCCCAAATAACTTTGCTGTGTCGTTTTGTAGTGTGATTAGGCTAAAAAAAACATTTTCAGTTTTATAAAAAAGTGAGAACATAAGCTGTTTTGATGCGTAAAGAAATAAGCATTGCTTAATGTGAAGGAGACACACTTGTCCACTAGCACTCTCCATGACAACATTTAGGAAACATTTCAATGTGATACTTACAGAAAGGTTGCAAACATTCAGGAAATAGAATCTGTTGGATTTAGGCTGTTTGTATAAGCATTATATTTTGGACTATAATTCAAAATAAACTCTGTGTAAAGGCAGCAACTAATGGACATCACAGTGTGTATGTGTGTGTGTGTGTGTGTGCGTGCGTGTGTGTGTGTGTTGGGCGGTGTGCCTAGCATCCTGAGTCCTCTGTTGGGAAGGGCACGGTCCATTCCTCCTGTGTGCAGGTGTCATGGCTGGACCTCTTCATTTGCATACATTTGCATGCTGTCAAACGGAGCTGCTGCTGACAGCTTCCAGAGCCGACTGTCTTCCTGGACCCCGGCCCAATCCTGTCGGCATGGTTACACGGCACGGTTATAGCGTGGCGCGGCAGGCTCGCGGCCAGGCCGATCAGCCTTGATGAGAGCTTGGGAGCTTCAGGGAGACGTCCATCAGCGGACAGACATCAACTCACACCAACAACCTCCAAATGTCACTGAGTGAGGGCATGAAAAATAGGAGTACATATGGTATGTTGGTATACACCAATGCAGGAACCTTTTCAATCAAATAGTAACAGGACTTTGACTAGTAACTAAAAGTCTTTTTTGCGTATCATTGTTTTTTGCATTGTCCAACCATGAGGATCAGACTTCGACTTTGACTTCTCTTTGTTAATCCTTTTGGGATGACTCCCGCAAGGAAATTGAAATTTCCAGCATCGGTTTTTAGCAAGAAGAATACAGTACAGAGAAAGAAAAAGACAGTATAAAGAAAACAATAATAACAGTAATAAAAATAATAATAATAACAATAAAAACCTTTGGCTATCAAAAGACATAAAAAGACAGATAAATTATCAGTTAAGTGTCAACGTTGAGTCAAGTGTCAAGGTGTCCAGGTATTTATGTGAGTCCAGGTTTGTTAATCAGGTTAGTTATGCCAATCACAGGAAACAGTAAAAAAGGAAAGGTTATGACAGATTGTGGCTTAAGTAAATATTAATAAACATGTTTTTGGTTTTACTGTCTTCTGCTTTAAGTCACTGCAGCTTGTCTCTATGTCGTACCAAGACCCTTAACTCTACCCTGTGTGCTGTGATGGCTCGAACAATCATCAAAAAGTTAAATAATTTTGTTGTTGCTGTTGCTGCACACTGATATCGAATTGCATTATCATACATAAACAAATTAAATATGTTAGATGTGAACGTTTCACTCATAAGTTCAGCTTCAACATTTTGCGTCTTGACAGAAACGTGATATGACATACGTTGATATCCTCACTATGTTAATGGAAAACGTAACACGTGCAGCATTGAGCTACCTCCTAAATGTATTTGTTGTTGCAAATTAGTAATACATGAACATGATTTATAGGAGATAGGACAAACTGTATGTCATGTTATGAATGTGAAATGCAAGAAGTAGGAATGACACATCAAACTGCACTTTCATGCTTCCTGGGGGGTTTGGAGCTACGGCCCAAGAATGTAACGTAGGAGCCTGAGTTCTATATATAGAAATATAGTTCCTGTAGTGGTAAGGGGTATTATTGTTAAAGAAATAATCTGAATTCACAGTGACTTCAATTGCAGTGACACGTTTGGGGATTAACAATTTGGGATTTGAACATCAGTAGTTTGAACAATTGAATATTTCAATTAGCATGATAAGAAACCTTAAACAATGACCCTAGGATATACTGCATCAAAATGCAGTATAGCAAGCCACGTTTTTTATTCTAAATGAGGGTGAAAGAACAGCTATAACATCAATGAAACTTAAACAAATTCATGCAAACAAATAACAACTTTTTTAAGGACATCCGCCAGAAGAAAAGCCTTCTCCTTCATCAGAGCTTCCTCTCCACTCCACTCCCTCCAACCTTAACAATTAAAAAAAAAAATACAAAAACTGAAGGTGAGTCCATGTCCATTCTCCCTCCCTAAAACAAACTGCCCTCTACCCCCCTCCTCCCTCTTCCTTCTGTCTCCATCCATTCTGCTTTTGGCATTCATGCCTTTCAGAATGACTTGTTTGGCCCCCGATTTCTGGACATTAGGTGCCAAGAGACACAGAAGCCAAAGAGTCAAAGTGGGCTTTCTCCTCAGTTCCTCCAGCCCTCTCATCTCTGCCTCCTCGGCGGGTGTTTGTCATCCCCTGCTGAGCCAAACAGACGTGTGTTTACCAGTTTACTGTAGCTGGCCGGGGAGGCTTGTCGGTGTGCAGGCCAGCGCTTTGTCTCTCACACTGTGAAACACAACAGCAGTTAGACTTCTCCCTGACAGCATGCTAATCGTCTGATTTAACTCTCCCATGTTTAATCATGAGGGGAAACGAAGGGAGAGAGGGGGAGAGAGAGAGAGAGATTATGATAATTGCTTCAAAGTTCTATTGTGTTGGATTCCATCTGTACCCTTTGAGAATGAGGTGTCACTGTCAACGTGTCTGTTTCTTTTCAGTGCAAACAAACATACAGTACAGGAGACTAGAAAGGTTTTTCACCCTTTCATTCTTCTAGGAACCTTAAATGACATGTCTGTATTTGTGGACAGATGGTGTATGAACCTTCCACGAAGATCAGTTTGATGCAAATCTGTCAAAAAGTAAATTAACTATTGCGGTCAAGCCATTAAGCTGCACTCACATGTACTTGCATGTACACGTATGGTTTTAATAATCACTGTAATATGTCACATTTGTGACATATTACAAATGAGCTATTGCCTGTGTACTCAATGGCATTTAACAGCACATAAGAAAATGCACATACAAGATGAAGAAGGTGACCGAAAGACTTTGACATCACTGGACCTAGGGCAACAAAAGGAAGTGGACTGGTGGAAAAGATTAGGAACAGAAACAGACATGTTGACAGTGACCTCTCGTTCTCAAAGGGAGATGCTAGTTCCAGTTATCTTATTGGTTGTGAGAAGGATGTTATAGTTGAATCAGCGAACCAGTGGAGAACTAGTGTGATTTGGTCTCTTGAGTGAAAACGGGTGAGCAAATGGCCAGCAAAGTTGTGAACATAAATACGTTGCTAGTCTTGCCATAGAATATTCGGTTGCTGCAGTAAACCATTCTGAATGTTGTGAAAGCAAGGACGAGGAATTCAGCAGCAGTATAAGACAGTTTGGGTCAGAGGCAGGCAATGTTGCAGAGGTGGAAGAAACCTGTTCTAGTTATCTGGTTTGGGGATCTGGGGTTGTGGTTGACTCTGAGGTTGCAGTCTTGGAGGGAGGGTGTAAAGTGGAGCCAGTTTTGCTGTTGGGCAAGTGCGAAGAGTATAGCAGGTGGCAGCAAAGACGGTTTATTTCAGGGGTTTCAAATATACATCCCATGAAACAGAACCAGCCCGCCAATCGGTCCATTCAGGCCCACTGGATGACTTTGCAAAGTGTGAGAATTACAGAGATGTATTAGTTCACACTCCAAATTTACCTTAATTTAAGAGAATATCCAAGTTCCTTTTCTGTAAATATATAACTTCATTTATCTTTGAAATTTTAGATCTTAGAAGAGTTTTTCTCATAATATTACCCCTCTCTCCTGGGCCTGTAACATTGTTTTTTCTTTTGGCCTTAGAACGCTGTCGTAGCAGAATTCAACTTGCGTTTGCCAACATCAAGCTGACAAGAAACTCTGTAGCAGATAAAGTTTCTGGTCCTACTGGAGTGGTTAACTGGTCTGGCCCACTTAGGGGTATGTGGTCCATAAACTAAAATGAGCTTGACGCGCCTGGTTTATGTAAAGTGGAAAACAAAGGACGTGGCAACAGAGAACGATGACCATGTTTCACAACTTGTTAAAAAGATGTCCAACTACCCGAATATATTGAACATTTTTCATGCTAATCTGAACCACGGGGGGGCATGGTGTTTGTTATAGAGTTAGCAGATCAAAAAATGCGAGTCGTCTTTGGTATGAGCTAAAGTATTTCTAACAAGTCAGTATGCAAAATGTACTCTTTCTAAGTATGATTTTAATGGAATTTTAACATCATAACAAAAAGAAACACAGGGAGAGAGTGTGATGTTTGACTGGTGACATATGTTCAGGTATCCATCTGTTTGGCCATGTAGTTTCATACAATACAAAGCCAATTGTTGTTGTTGTTGTTATATTTTCACGTAGCCTGTGTTATCATCTGGTTTTGACTGCTTGTTTTACTTTTCATAACTTGCGGTGAAAATTAAGACACAGCACATAGAAAGTAAAGTCCTTGGGTTTAAAAATGGGATCTTAAATTTAGAATAAAGGTTGGGTTTGGAGATAAATGACCTGTCGAGATGCCACATTTTTTAGTGGTTGACATGATTGTTCACAAAGCAGCAGCATCAGTGTGGGAGTGAGATTTGTTGCTCAGAACATGTGAGATTTACAGACACTACAGTGTGACAGGCCGCCACAACAATCCGCTCTCTCTGTGACACAGACAATGGTGGGACTGTTCAACCACAGACGTACAAGTGTCCCGGCCATCTGTCTGCATACCCCCACAGTACAAACATTGTGCTACACAAACACACAGGCACACACACACATACACACACACACACACACACACACACACACACCGCTGCCACCCTCCCAAAACACACAGCCACCCCACTGTCATATATGTGCTAACTCACTCAAATCTCCATCATAAGTGATTTACACATTAAAAACTTAGTTTTAGAGGCTAAAATAGCTTTAAAAGGATTATGTTTTGCACTTTAATGAAAGTTTTTATTTGACACAATTAATCAACAATAATTTTGATTAGTGATGAATTACTGTATTATGGTGCGTTTTTTAAGCAATTATTTTAAATATTTGTTCTTTCAGCGTCTCAATTATCATGTCGTTCTAATTCATATATTATATATATAAATATATATTTGGGTCTTGGACTGTTTTTGGACAAAACAAGCAATTTGAAGATCTCATCTTGGTCACAATTTCCTGATTTTTAATAGACAAAAGAAAACCTGGAAGACCAAAAATGACCTGGTGCAAACACATGACAAACGGACGAAGAGGATTACATTGGAACAATGTTGAAGTTCAACTAAAAGCACTGTCAGGGGGTATCCCTGTGCTCTCTTACTGATACACATAAACAAACACACACACACACACTCACACAACCATGCATAGGGAGATGAATCTAAAGAGACTATATATGGAGTGGAGACAAAGGATGTGTGTGCGCACGCCTGTGTGTACCAGCAGAATAAGATCGGGTCACCATACAGTCTCAGTGACAGTTGAGTATTGAAAGGCTGCTGCAGAAGAGAGATGCCTCTGTGTGTGTGTGTCTGTGTGTGTGTGTGTGTGTCACAGAGAGAGAGTGAGAGAGAGGTAGAGAGAGAGAACACACGGAAACAGAAAGAATAAAGAAAGAAAGTCTGTAGCCTTCAGACACATCCTCTGTCTCTGTCTGGGGCATCACAGTCTCTGTGTGTGCGTGAGTGTGTGTGTGTGTGTGTGTGTGTGTGTGTGCACCCGCATGCATCTCTGTGTGCCATTTGCTTTACTTTCTTTTGAGCACTTTGAATATTCTTGAATATTCATGGTCACAACAGAGGAACAGTTCAGTCACTCAGACATATTTAACATTTGTTTTCAGAGAAATGTTGATAACTATTTGAACACAAAAGAAACAATGTTGCTGACATAAATAAGTAAGACTTAAGGTGATTAAAACACAACTAAACAGAGATAAATGAAAGGTAAGTCTAAATTGGGGGGTCTTGAGCAAGCGAGGAAGCAACACCTCGTGGAGAAGGTTTCCATGAGTGTGTTTCTTCCTCGCTTGCTCGAGTTCTTCTCATAAGCGTTGTGTCCGGTCCAAAAATAGACTGTTATGATACAGCTTTCTTCCACCAGTGGCAGCACTGAGTGTGATGCTGCTGAGGAGCACTGAAGACAATGAGTTAGGAAGAAACTATGCAATGTATTATTCCATCTTTGATTTAGCATTGGTTGTATTGATGTCAGTGGAAATCTGCAAAGTCATTTAATTCAAATGCATGAAATAAGCAGTCGTAAACATGAGGGGGAAAAAAACATTTCACATCTCGCTTTCTGAGGCTTCTGTAGACACAAACTGAATTTATGTATAAATTCAAATTACATTCTTTCTCAACATAGAGACCGTCTTCATGCTGGTTTTGGCTGGCGAACACAGCCTGGTTTGTGTGTACGTGCGTACGTGTGTGCGTGTATGCATGCACACGTGTGTGTTTTGTCCTTATTCAGTGTGTCAAACAAAGACAAAGACAACACAGCCTGGGAGACGAAACACACACCTGCATACAAACCCACAGAGGAGACACTCATGTGATGGTCTGAATGGTGTCACTTCTTTCTTTCTGTCTCTTTCTTTTCTTTCTTTCTTTAATTCCTTCTTTCATTACTGGACTATGAGCGACAGGCTGAGCACTATGATCTGTGTACCATCAGCATACTGTATACAGACACGTCCCTGTTTTCAGTTGGAGAGACAGTTGGTGGTAACAGTGTAAATCCCAGTGAGTGTTTTCACAGTGAAGGAAGCAGAGACACATTCACTGTCTAACAGATGGCTCATACATGCTGCTGAGTCTGAAAACCTTCTATTCTCACACTCAGATGTTTCAAGAAGCAACTGTTTCAATGCCTGTTTGTTTAACACAGAAATGACAGAAACCACATATTTAGTTGAGAAATTAAGTTAAATCGGTTGCACAAAAAAGTATTATAAATCTGAATTTGCATTTCTAATTTTTTCATTTGGCATTGAATTTTATTGTCCGTGGCAACATGTTTACAACATCATCATGAGACATTTCCTTTGAAGCTACAAGGCCATAAAAGATAACTGAATTGAATAATCTACAGCTTCAACACTAAAAATCCCTCTCCTTTCTGCAAGCCCAGCACTTCTGAAAGAAGAACTAACATTCAAAAAAGCCAGGTAGGGGAATAAAGATCTACAACAAATCCTTCTCAAACAGGTTGGAATTCATCATTGCCTTCCAAAATTATGAATCATTTCTGATCTGCCATCTGTAATCAAGGTTTGTTAAGGTAAGAGACAAATTGTGGTCAAGATCCAGAGAAACCAACAGTGAGAGATGTGACACAGATGACGGTCAAAGACACGTTGTACAGCCATCCACACTGATCTAGGTGTGACTTGCATAAAGTAGGCTAGTAACACACAGGTGTTTTATGCATTTGACCAAACAGCCAACTCTGTTGGCTTTCTAGTGAGGACTGACTCTCCAGATGAAAGCCCAATGCTTCAATTCTAGGAAGCATGAATGAAGAAGAAGTAGGCAGGTACCAAACTTTGTGCAAGCATGCAGACAGCTCATCCTGTAACTGTGTTGTCATGTCGGAATGAAGCATAGACTGTATAACAGTCTATAGAATGAAGGTCTAATGAAGGAATAAGTCTGATTTACCACAAGCTGTCACTTTAGGAGCTACACGAAGCCAGCATGTTTGAAAAGAGCTTCAGTCTCCAATTGCTGTGTATCTGTATTGTATCTGTTTTTCAACAATTCTCTCTCTCTCTCTCTCTCTCACCATGGTTCTGAAAGCTGCAGACACTCAGCTGCTGTCTACTGCTGAGGAATGAATAAATCTCCAAACAGCTCTCCTTTTACACCTTTAGAGAAAGAAACACTGACTAAAGTTCACAGAGCGCTCTGAAGAGTGCCGCTGTGCTCTGTGTGAGCTCTCACAAAGTAATGCTGGTCAAGGAGAAAAGCTACAGATCCATTCAGTCACTGATATAAATAATGTTTTGTGAATGAGCTAAAAGAAATCGTCCATTGTCTGCATGCAGGCATCATTTATACTGCGAATACTGGTAAAGCACAACCAAACCTGTTGTAGTTTTTTGTCCCCCTTGATCAAAACAGGTAAACAGTGTGATGTTTTTTCATAAAATATTTGCCTGTTTTTACTAAAAGATCTCCCACGGAGCCATAAGGACAGATACAAGGTCATGGAGCATTGTTCTGTTTCTTTAGAAATAAACAATAGACAAATAGAGTCTTTAAATGCTTCAGACGTAAAGTTATTCGGTGTCGAAGTGAATTAAAAAGGAATTGCAGTCAGTGGAATGCTAACCGCGGGTGAGTTCTTCCTAGCATTACAATGCTAGGAAGCATTGCAAGCTTACCCCGTTGGTAGCCACATTAGAAATGAGGCCGTCCCTAAAACGTGTCCCCCCTCAAACACAGCTCCCATTAAAGATTCCTACCCATTTAACATGCATTAATATCACACTTGTGTCATTGTTATGTAACATCTCAAGCCCTCACACATACTGTACTCCCATCCACAAAAAATGAGCCTGGACTTTTCACTTGCTCCTTATGTCAGATCTGAACTTTCCACACAATACTGTCTAACAATGTCAATTTTTTTTACATATGTAAAATAATCTGCTAATAATGAAGCAAAATATAATCATAATCTCCGTTACAGACACCTGGACATTGATGTTTAAGACAAAGTAGGGTTCATGTGATCAACTCAACTTGTAACAGACAGATCAGCACTTGTTCTATGTAGGACAGCATTAAACTATAGAGACCCATTTATGGATATTGATACCCAATTAGCCAGAACGGCAGTCAGTTCTACAGAGACAGTTGCCAACATCTGAAACAACAGCCAGTGCATTTAGCAATTAGCTGCAGTGTGTCCCGATGGGAGTAGGAGTGTCCTGGCACAGAGAGAAAACATCAGGGACAGACCTGGAGACAGAGCAGGGTAGAGACGACTAATTTCCCTCAGGAGGACTCAGATGCAAACACAAGCACAAATACAGAATGTATACGCACACACAGACATATGCACACAGACTTGCATTCAGCTATACACACCACCTCGTTCCATCTTTGATAAAATCCCAGGGGAATTCAGGGTTGTAGCCAGTAGCTGCAAACTGAGTGTTAAGCAGTGTGTTGTATTTTCACTGTCGTGTATCTGTTTTCTAATGAGGAGGTGCCAGTCCCACCAGTTAATTTACCAGAAGACAATCGCACCCTGACTCACACTGACATTTATAGGCAATTAGGACCCGCCTGAGAAAGTGTGTGTGTGTGTGTGTGTGTGTGTGTGTGTGTGTGTGTGTGTCTGTGTGTGTGTCTGTGTGTGTGTGCAGCCCTGTGCTTAGTTCAACATTTTCATTGTTATCAGTTCAAAACTGACAGAACAGCCCTGTGGCTAATTTTGTTTGCATACAGATAATAAGGAGACATTATTTTAATTGCATCACGACTTGTAGACATTCAATTCTGTTGATTCTGTTCATTTTACAAGGCTTGCAACAAGAACAAGTATCTATGGGGGCTTGTTTACCCGCAGAGATACACTGAAACCTGACATGGCTTGTGTACGTGGGTAACATTACTACAATTTGATGCGTTATTGTCATATATTTAAGTTTTATGTTTGATCACTTTGGTAATATGCAAAATGTTTATTTATCAGAAGGTGAGGTAAGAACTTTTGAACATCAGTATTTTCTCATAATTATAATAATGATTATAACAATAAAATACTAAAATAATAATACAATTTTGTATAGCCAAAGGTTATTATTATTGTTGTCATTTGTTTACTGTTTTTCTCTCTGCACTGTATTTTTATACCTTTTTGTAAGCAAACACTGCTAAAAACTGCTGCTGGAAATTTCCTGCGGGAGTCATCCCAAAAGGATCAATAAATAGAAGTCTAAGTCTAAGTCTATGTCTAAGTCTAAGTCTAAGTCTAAGTCTAAGTCTAGCTAACAAATCAAGTCAAGTTTATTTACATGTCCGTAAATACAACATAAAAGCCTCCATCCTCGGACCCTCTATTTGTACGAAGGAAACCCCCCTCAACAAAACATTAGATACGACAAAAAAGGAGAAACCTAAAGAAGAGGAACAGAGACGGGATCTGTCTTCCAAGTAGACATAGGTGTTGTCTTAAGGGAAGACACTGCAGGCGAAAAGGAAAAAAACAAAAAACTAATAGATATTAGCGTGAAACTTCCCCAGTTGATAGACAAATATATTTTGTGTTACAAGTTTCTGGAATTTTATGTTTAAATATGGAAATGAAGCATTAGGTTTTTAAATATATATATATGTATACATATACATATATATATATATATATATATATATATATTTTTTTTATATATATATATTTTTCAAAAAAGACATCTGAACATTGGATAAAGGCAGGTTCAAAATTCTTCTTTTATTTTGTTGACATATTAGAATCAGAGGAGATTTGGGATATTTTCTTTTATCACTGCATAAATGAGAATATGGTGTCAACAGACGTATAAAAAAATCCATTTGGGTCCAAATGTATTTAAGTATAAAATGTTTCTTAACTAAGATAAATAATGATTGGTATCTGAACAAACCCCTCAGTAAAAAACTTCAGAATGTTGGTAGGTGTGAAACTGGGAAGTTAAGTGTATGTAAGTTGTTCTTCAGTGGAGATTTCTGACTCAGAGTCGAGAAAACGGCCTTTAAAGATATATATTACATTACAGGTGACAGGTTAATAAAGAATAACTAACAGATATCAACATGAAACTTAACCAGTTAACTGCTTACATTAAGACATATATTTTTGTATTGAACATTTTCTAAAATCTTTTGTTAAAATATGCAAATCAGGCATTATCTAATGCTAACTTCTGTTGAATTTAGGAGAAATTTGCAGGTGAAAATACACAGTGTTGCAAAATACACCTAAATGTATATTTTCGATGTTTTTTCCCAATAGTCTGAAAGAAGAAATGCCCTGGAAGTAAAATAGCCCTGAAACTCAAAATTTTAAAAAAATCGTAGTTTTGCCTGGGTTGTCTCCACTTAACAAATTAACAACAGAATTGCACCACGAAGAAACGAAATTCCAACATTAAGTAATTAAAGTACATCATTTTTTAATGAATACATTTGGTTCTAATAAAGCATCCTTATACATATTATTTAATATTAAGTAAGATTAAATGGGGGAGAGGTGTGATGCACCCTGAACTCAAGGCTGAAACGAGTCATGCAGTGTTTCTTCTAATTTGTACACAACATGCATAATTTTTGAGGTTATCTCCTCAGTTTCAAACCTGCCTCCCAACAGAAGTTGTAACGACCAAACAGCTTGTTTGACGTGCAGGTCCGCACAATGCATTGCTACATTTAGAGAGGGATGTGCCTCAGCACCTCTGCAAGCCTCTGTGTCCTACAGTTACCCATCACAAATTATTCTGTGGTACGTTGTAGAAACATGTAAATGCATTTGAGTTACAGCAACCTTTCCCACTTACAGTCCTTTGTTATTATTATTATTTATAGACAGTTTAGAGTGGGCAATTCACCTTTCCTGCTTTGGAATGTGGAAGAAAACTGGAGCTCCTGAAAAAAAAAAGAAGAAGATTATTGCTTGAAAAAAGAAAACAAAACTGCCCAACGTTCAAAATGTAATTATTCAATAGTTTTTGTAATTGCTACAGATCAAAGTGTTAAAACCCAATTACATGTGCATCTGTGCTGATTTGGTTGTGCCTTAATAATTTGTCTATAGGAAACTAAAGCCAAACCAAGTCTGAAGAAAAGATGAAAAAAAAAACTTAAATCTTTTGAAATCTATGCATCAACTCAAAATAAGTTCAGGGTCGCATGCATTGAAATGCTTTAGATGTTCATTCATTTGTAAAATGTTGAGAAACCTCCTAAGAATGAATTTAAAAGTAGAGGATTGGCTTACTTTGTGCATATAGTTAATCTAATCTGTGTAAAAAAAAAAAGAAAAACTGTAATCCTTACAACAAAATTCACATTCAGTTTCCCAGAAATTTGTTCAGTAAAGTTTTGAGGTGTTTTTTATTTTCAGTCCTTGGATGAACCCATATCTCTTACAGCCAGTCAAAGGTCACCACACAGTGCTGAGCGGTGTAGAAGCAATCGCCTGGAGGATCATGTGTGATGTAATGCTGCTTTCATCACACTGTATCTCCCCCAGCTGATGACAGTCAGGCCTGTTTCCCCTGCCAGCACGTCCCAGCTGCTATGAGGCAATGTAGTCTGCCAGGCACAATACGGCGTGTCAGCCCTCAACAATGGAGGACTTGTGCTCCCTGCATGGCATCATTGTCACAGTTTTTCTTTTCTTTTTTGGAGGGTGGGCTTTGTGAGTTGTTGTTGTTTTTGTCATTATTGTATTAGGTAGAACAGTTATTAAATCTTGCATTGTTGGCTGGGACACAATAGATGCAGTGCGTGACGATGCATGGCTCATGTGTAAACTGGATGTGGGTCATGGGAGGAGAAAGGGGTATGATGGTGTCATGGGATTCCGGATCAAAGGTTAAAGTTAAGTTAAAGTCATAAGCAATAAGGAAAAGTGTCTCTTAATTTAGTTGCCACATCTATTCTTGGTCTGGTATGACCAGTAGCCTATGCTGGCTAACTTTATAAAACTTTAAACTGATTTTTACGTTGTAACTTAGCTGACATTTTTGTACTTATACTATTGTTACACTACATTTTAGCATCCAGTTATTGTGGATGAAATTGCCACACAAGTTACACACTCAGAACCTCTTTAAATAAGGAGAATTAGGACTTTAAACTTGACTTGGACACCTCTCTTAATTAAAATCCTTTGGTTGTATCAATAACAAATAATTTAGCCTACCAACCCAGCTAATTGCTTGAATCTTAAATATAGCAACATTGCTAAAAAGTGGGCCAGAAAACAGCAGTCAGACAGTAAGACAGATGTCCTCATTGAAAAGAGTGTCAAAGCGGTTAAATCTTTGGTCATAAGTGATGGATTTGTAGTGACATTACATGCTATTTAGCTAACACTTTTATCCAAAGCAACTTACAATTATGACAATATGTCAGATGTTGCACCCACCTGGAGTAACTAGGAGTTAAGTGTCTTGCTCAGGGACATGTTGGTTGTTTTTTGCAGTGGAAATCGATCCCAGGTCTCCCACACCAAAACACATGTGTCATATCCACTGTGCTATTACCTCCCCATATAGTGGAAGGAACACATGTCTTAATGGGTAGAAAATGTTTATCAGAAGTTATGCTTAATGGAGCAATGATGATGACTTTCAGTGTCAACCTGTCATGTAATTATGGGTGTGTTAATACTTCACCGTCCTTTGAGATTAGACTAACAAGCCTCTTACCTACATATACAGGTGCCTCCTTGATGACACTGATGATTGCCTCAGGCCAATATGTTTGCAGAGACTCTTCTAAATGATCCATTAAACCTTGAGAAAATTAGTCCCACAAGTGTGGACTGTTTTTAGATTTAAGATGCAACCACATCTCTTTTTTGCATTGTCAATGTTGTTGTTATTTTATCTGGACAGCCGACACTGACCTTCTTTGTGTCACTGCAGTTTGAAAAGTAGTCTAAAGTTTATATCAGGGTTCTTTTCATGGTGTAGTGTTGAAGTTAATTAAATCATGTTACGTCAATCATGAAAGGTGTGAGGTTGGGGTCAGGGTTGAAGTAAAGTCAGAATTCTGGAATTATCCAATGTAATTTTATCAAATTAACCTCTGAATACATTGAGGATGGGTGTGTTTGTTCATTCACGTTTATATTTGAATGGAAAGAATCTATTATTCCTTCATTCAAAAGTTGCAAAGGCTTTCTTTGAAGTAAGGGCACATGAGTTTCAGCAGGAACGTATCTGTCTCTTTTCTCAGTGAAAAAATGTAATGGTGACGTGGCTGATCTCTCAGTGACTCAGTACCAAGCAGCACATTGTTGGTTATTATTTGGCACCCTTTGCAGGCACATACTTTAATGGCTTCCCTTATAGCTAGCATTCTTCTCAGACAGTCTGGTATCACCACATGGCGTGCGAAAAACACATCAACATCTCAAGTCATTTATCGTCCCTGTAGGGACCACGGTCCATGTTAGGTGGAGGATATGATGGGGTGGATAACTAAACATATCACAAACACATGACTTTCACCCAGGAGACAGCTGTTCGTGTCCCATGTAAAATAAAGAGTCAATATTGGCTTATTAATTCATGTTGACTAGTTAACTTATGTAAAATGTTCACTAACAATATTATTTATTTTAACCCAAACCATGATCTTGTCCTGAACCTAACCAAACACTTTAGTTTCCTAAACATAACCAAGCAACATACACTCTACTGGCACCCTTGCACCTGGGAACCCGGTCCGACTCTTGTCCCAAATCAGTTTTCTGTTATCAGGCACTGAATGGACCTGTAAAGACCCATACAGAAGAGTATCTGTCCTTTCTTAGTATTTCAACCTCACACATGTGTTGTCACAAAGTAACTTATTCTTCTCTGCCCCCATCCCCCTTCCTCCCCCCTGCTCCCCTGATGTAGAGTTACAGTCATAATCCCTACTCTCCTCTCTCACCCCTCCATCTCACCAGGTCCCCCGAGCTTTGCCCGTCCTCATTAGCAGGTATTTTCCCCATGTTTGTTAATTGTGTCCTGTTTTTGCACCACCTGCCCCTCCCTCTCTTTTCCTCCTCCTCCTCCTGTTCCTCCCCTCTCGCTCTCCTTCTTTCCTGCCTCCCCTGCTCATCTGTGCTCTCTAACAGCCACTAATTGTCATCATAAGGACGCGTCCGCTGTCACAACTGGAGAACAGACTGCAGACCGACAGTGTGCAGCCTGGCTCCTCTGGCCCCTGGAGGCCTCTGCTCTGGTGTCTGGGGCCCCGAGGACCTTGGCAGGCAGGAAACCTCCCTCTGCAAGTGTAACTAATGAAGACAGGATGAGAATTTTATTTGTCTGAGAGAGAGAGAGAGAGACCGGGAGAGAGATAGGCAGGAGAAACTCAACATAGGCAAACTGGGAATTAACTGTAATAAGAGAGAAAGAGCAGAAAGGTACAGTGACTGCTTAACAAAGCATGATCGGGACACAATACTACAATAATAACAACATCAGAGAACTACCTCTACTGATGATTTAGTTATTCAGACTCTTATCACGACTTACGTCTTACAGTACATTAAATCATGCAGCCTCATGATGAGCTTGTGAAGACCCTTTTCCTCAAACCTGCGTCTGTTTCCATCCCTTTACTTCTCTGCAGTCACATTTAATTTCTTCATACACTTCATACTGTATTCAATATCTAAAATTTTAATATATATTGCTGAGTGAAATACGATGATGCCATGTTTCTATGAGTGGACTAACACATCAAATGGAAATATTTTTTAAGTCTGTGCATCATTTTATATACATATCCCCAAGATTTAGCCTGATCTAGTTGCTATCATTGGAAACTTTGGTCTCTCCATCAGAATTCAACATCTGTATGCACAACACGATAGTAAGGGTGGACGTACATTAGATCTTTGAGATCTGTTTTAAACAATTAGACAGTGTTTCTTGGTGTGAAGTCAAGCATTAACACAAAACCAAATAATCCCTACAGTGAGATTTTAGCAAAGCCAAACTTTTTCCACAAAAGAAGGTCAAATTGGGAAAATACTTGCCATGTTCATCATTCAAACCTCTTGGTTGGAAATAAATCTAATGAAAAAACACTGTTACCAATTAAGGTCAAACAAAAATCTAACTTAAGTAGACACACAAACTTTTCCTTAACTATGGTGGAAGGAACGTAGTTTCTACTGAACTTCTCCAGCAGCACATGCGTCCAGGCTCTGCGTCGCATGGCAATACAGAGATTGAGGGTTTTAATTTGTACTCACTTTCTACATCACTTGAGTATTTCCATTTAAAAAAAGTGATACATCTAAAGTATCTTTCAGCTTGTGTAAAGTTGATTAAATCGAGATACCCTTGTGTTTAGATCTTTCGTTACACTTCAGACTGGTGTTTGTTTGTGTGGCTGCATGCATGTTTGTGTCTGTGTGCAGCCAAGCATGTGTCTCCTTACACGCACATGTTAGTGTACGTGTGTTTGTGTGCAAGTGGGAATTTGTGCTTTGTGGCATGTGTGCCCTCAGCATGGGGCCATGGCCAGCCCCGTGCCGGCCAGCTGGAGGCCCAATCTGTTGAGGGGGTCCACTGCTCAGTGGTGGGAGGTCGGCCAGACCCACAACGACGCCCCGACCATTTGCCCCTGCCTCCCTTCTGACCGGGATGTGCAGCTTGGCAGACCCAGCCAGGGACTGACAGCCCAGCGCAAGCCAATCCACAAGACTCAAGGAGGAGGGAGGATGAAGGGTGGAGAGATTCAGGCGAGGAGAAGGTGATAGGAGGGGATGTGGAGGTGGCGACAACTTTTGGAAGGAAGTGAGTAAGGAAAGGGGGAGACTGCTCACAGCAAGGCAGCAATAACAGCAGCAGAGCAGGCACACTGCCAACTGCAGAGAGAACAGTAGTGTCGACAGATGAAGGAGGGAGGAGTGGAAGAGAGGAAGGTTAAGAGAAAACGAGAGAGACGGTAACAAGAAAAAGGAAAGAGGTAAAGAGGGAGTTAAAGGATACATCTGGGGAGCTGTGAAGGAACATAGAGAGAAAAAAAGCTTGAGGGGGGAAGTATGTTTGGAATTTCATTTACTTGAAAGCATACTGTATTTTTCTGAATTAGGAAAGCCTCAATGTGTTTCTAAGCTTTTATAACCCTGGCCGGTGTGTATCTACTTTCTCTGTATTTCAGATAACCTTGCTAAATAGCTTGAAGCCAAAAATGTCAAAATGAAGTATATGAAGGAACTTTCTTAGCCAAAACAAGTTTTGGGTAATAAAAATTGGCTTGACAAGCTAAACTGATTTCTGTCCTCTAAACAGGATGTGGCTTTGACGTTGATAGAAATTTGTCTCTTTTGCCCTTTTGTCAGCGTTTCAGTCACTAATGTTTAAAAAAAAGAAACAGTGCTTAGTTTTTTTAGCTGATTCTCGGTTCAACCAGAATAGAAATATATTTCAGTCAAAGTTACATTTCTTTAATGAAACTGCAAGAAATGCCATACAAGTGATGCAAACACAACTTCAGTACTGGGAACCAACACCGTGATTTATACACAAATTCATCATATAGTTGTTCTCAGATTGTTTTTGTTTTTTTGACAAACGACAGAACTAGGATGCAATGGGTCCATAAACACATGTCACATGCCAAAAGTCACTCACAAGCTGCTGCACTGTGGTGATGAAATAATTATTGTATTAATTGGGATGTCGTCTGAAAAAAAACAAAATGTGTGTCTGTGTATTTTTCTGTTTATTGCAAATAAAATAAATGACCAGAGAGAAAGTTAGAGGCAACCAAATGTTGTCTTCTTAACTTTACTGCACTGTGGCACACAGCCCGCTGACCCTTAGTGGACTCTTCTGGCAGTTAAGCTCTGTGTAGCTAGCCTGACGTGATCATACCAATCTTCTAGTCACCGCTGTCAACATCTTCTATAACAGACGCGATGGCGGAATCTACATGTCTCAATTCTCCAACGGCAGCCATCTTGCTGTAAACAAATTTAACCCAAGCACTCTTTGGTGATGTGGTTGATTCCGTTATTGTTGATCATCATTCCATCATCGTATAAAGCACACACTGACAATTTGATTGGTCCGAACAGCTCCGGTTCAAGCATTGTTGATCCACAACGGATCAAGTCCAGACCAAACTTTCCGACCTCAAATGTTGTGGGCGGGACTAAGTTTGGCTGGCATCCCTGCTGCTGTTTACCCTGTACATAGTGAAACACCAAGGCAGCATTTCAAGATTCACACACACTTAGAGAAAGCTTTTGGGGGGGGGACTGTTTAACTGTTTTGTCTTATTTTGGTAGTCTGTTTTTCTGTTTTGTATTTTTCTCCGTTTTAATTTGACAGTCTGGTTTTCTTTCTTGCCTTGTCTTGTTTTACTTCCTGTTTTTTGTTTTTTTCCCCACTCTTGTGATTGCCTGATGTTTTCCACCTGTTTCCCCACCCTTGTGTCACCTGCCTCTTGTTCCCCTTTGTATTTAGTCTTTGTGTTCCCCTTGTCCTGTGTCAGATAATTATGTTTGGAGCGTCTGTGTGTCATCTACCCTGTTGGTCTTGGTGTTCCTGATGTTTTGCCTGTTCATGTTTTGGATTCTGCCTGTTTCTATTTTTGTGTTTCACCTGTGGTTCCAGGACACCTTTTGTGTGTTGGATTCATTACAGTAAATCCCTGCACTTACTCGTGTGTCTGTCTTGGATCCTGCATTTCCGGAAGCAGCATGACAAAAAACACTGTTTAGTCTGGAAGGAGGACTGAAACATAGGAAAAAGATGCTTTTACATATTTAACCAGCTTAATGAGACAAACTCTTAATCTAGAACCATGGTTTCCAGCTGATCGGGCCTCTGGTCCCTATTTCTCCTCAGTCATCAAGTCATGGTTCACACAAAACAGAAATTAACATCTACATAGTTGCACACATGAAAACTAAAACAAAGTGTAATTGAGGCATAAGTTAGAAATTAGATTTTTTTTTCTTTTTGGTTGATACACTAACATTTGTTACGCTCCAATGAAATAAGGACCCAAAAGCAGAGATTAGGCAAGCAGGCAGGAGAAAGTTCATACAAGTATTTATTCACAAAAAAACAAGGGAAAACAAAAAGGGATCAAAATATTTCTCTCTGCTCTTTAAATTCATAAATCAGATCACAAATTTAGAATTTATGAATAATAACAATTTCAATCAGGTTGTTGTTTGATTTAGTTCTTTCTTGTTCAGAGTCATATTTTATTGACAACATTTTTTCAATACCCTTTTTTTGTCTTGTTTTCATTTTCAAGCCATGTCTTTACCACAATACATGTACACAGCCAAACTACTTGTGCGCTAAAATACTTTGAGAACAACTGGCCTGAAGGGTCTTTTCCCTGACCTTTATCCACATAATTTTGTTGTGTAGGCATGTGCGTGTGTGTGTGTGTGTGTTTGTACCTTTTTGTGTGTTTCTTTGCCAAACTGGTTTGCTGCTCTCTCTGACAGTTTGATGCAGGGCACCGGGGTTACATCTGAGGGAGTGTTTTTAGCGGTCACCAGTCTGCAGAGGGGACGCTAGCTGGCACCATCTGGTCATGAGATCCAACGTTTCTCTGGCACAGTCTTGGCCAATGTCCATACCTGCTTGTTACACACACACACACACACACACACACACACACACACGCACACTTACTGGGGGTCAAGCTACCCTAAACGACAGGCTGAGAGCAGATGTCCATCAACCCTCCCAGTCCAGTTAATTAAGCAGCATCACAAACAGCAAGGAGACTCACACACATGCACACACACACACACACACGGACAAGCTTACAAGCTCACTGTACATGCCCACAGCCGGACAGTCCAACGGCTGTTTGTCCTTACTGGAGGAGAAGGTGTGTGTGTGTGCATGTAATGCATACATTATTTTGTCACACAAAAGCTGCAACCAGGGCTGTGTCAAAGTGAAAGTCACTGATGATTGTTAAAGCATGTCATATCATCTGTGCCAAGTGTCATTAACTGTCTGTTTGTGATTTATTGTTGTGGTATAGAGTTGCCATGGTTTTGCAGAAATACGGGACAACTGCTGCTGCGTTGCATGTTGGGCTTAAAATATTGATATTGAGTGAAATATTGATTGTGACAGTTAAAGTTTTTGTTCAGAAAATTTTGATTACCACTATCCAGCTAGTTACCCTTTTTCCACTCACTGGATGAGTGGTACGTCCTTACTGGGGCTTACATAGCATGCTATCAAGCATGCTTGATAGCAGTAATTATATAGTTTGCTTAACACTGGACATGCAACATGTTCTTATGAAAGTAGTTGATGGGACCGTTGATGGATACTTTAGTTAGTATTGCAGGACCCCTGCATACTCATGCTCTGTCACAAGCATGGAATTTGTTCAAATTGATAGAATTTGTCAAGTTAGTGAAAGGAAACTATATGTCACTTTGAATATTTCATGAAAATGGTCCTTGATCCATAGGCCAATTTTAGTTAGCCAAAGGTTCAGAAATCCACACTATATATATATATATATATATATATATATATATATATATATATATATATACATGAATATACATATATATGTACATATAGTTGCTAGTTTATCAGGTACACCTAGCTATAACTAATGTAGTCTAATACAACAGTGATGCCATTAATCCTTCTTGAAAGTTATAGTGTTCCGTTTTCACATCATTTCTAGAGATGTGTTGATT
Organism: Etheostoma cragini; assembly: GCF_013103735.1. Taxonomy (NCBI): domain Eukaryota; kingdom Metazoa; phylum Chordata; class Actinopteri; order Perciformes; family Percidae; genus Etheostoma; species Etheostoma cragini. Next base: position 8,389,913 of record NC_048417.1, read on the forward strand.
TAACTGTATGGCCATTTTGGAGGGTTTATTTGGTTTACTTGCTTGCTGAGGCCCTTTGGTTTGAGTCCACACTGTGTTATTGAGCTGTGTCCGGTGGCTTCTCCACTGTACGTTCATAATTAGACTAATAACTTCTAAATGCAGACTAAAAGATTTGAATGTGAATATTCTGGCCTAGCACAAACACTTTTCTCTCATTACCCAGATTGGATGTGTGTGTGCATGCGTGCGTGCGTGTATGTGTGCGTGCCTGCATGTGTTTGTGTTGACTGTTGCATCACAACAGGGCTGGTGAAGGGCCTCAGTGTTTCTCCCTCCATTGTCATCCCAGCAGGCTGTGGGGTGAAGTAAGGGATTGTGTGATCCAATGAAGCGTGCTGTTATCAGAGACTTCAGCCCTGGTAATGAAGCTGACATCATCCCATTGCCTCAGTTTAGAGCTGCATGATGCACAACAGGTCACTGGGGATGGGAGGGGAGAACCCCAAAATAACTGCAAAGCCTGTATTGTTAATGATGAAAGTATTCCTCTGTTTATTAGGCCTGGTTTGCTGAAAGGTCATTTCTGTGTAGCAAATGAAGATCTCAAATACTGTTTCACATTGAATGAAAGAAATCTTGAATGACACAGGGGACTTAGATTTCAGTCAGACTTTGGTCAAAAAAATGAGAATTTGAGATTTGACTGCTGTGAAGTTTGATTAACTTAAGACTTGACATGAAGCCAAAAACATTCAAATCAAGTTTTTGAATCCTGGAACAACAATATATTGAGGCAACAGCAGGCAGGCTTTGCCACAAAGTTGGAAATGTATTATTAGTCCTGTGCACTAAAAGGTTAGTGAAAAATCTTTGAATTTAACTTTGTGATTTAGAAAAAGGCCGACATATTTGGTATCTTCTGACATTTTAGAAGCTCGACCTAGAATTGTAAATTGAGTTGTGTAGGTTTAAAACATGTCTGATATTCTGGAAGGTTCTAACTCTTTTTCATTTTGTAGACACTATTTACCAGAAAGAAAACTACAGGTGGGTTTCTGCCAACTGCAGTGTGGGAGGTTCACCTGAATAAGAATTGACAGCTTCCGCATTTCAGTCTAAAACCAAAGCTCCCTGCGGTTAAGTCAAATAATAGTGTGTGATATCACACCTGCACTGACTTATCTGTGCTGGAGAGAAACAAGGGCAGATGCCAAATGTTTTACTGTCATAACAATTATCTGGTTACTGAAGTGGAACTCTTGTGCCCTCCACTGGTGAAAAGCCCAAACGTGTGTTTGTTCTGGCACTGTAAAAAGGGGCCTGTGGTTCAATTCTAGCAGAACTGAACAAAAGACACAAAGAAACTCAACAACCTAGTAAACTTTGTCTTGACCTTATGTTCTCTCTGAGAGACATGCAACTGTGTACTCATTTTGTTTCACTAAGCCAGTACACAAAGAGGATGTCGTTCATAAAGTAAAGCGTTCCGGGAGCCCGGATGGGTCAGTTGGTAAAACGGGCGCCCATGTATGACCTGTGGCCCTTTGCTGCATGTCATTCCCTCTCTCTCTCTACCCTTCCATTTCTTTGTCTGTCCTGTCAGTGGGGCCTTAAAATGCCCAAAAAATAATCTTTAACAAAAATTAAAAAATAAATATATTTACAAAAAATAAAATAGAGTATTCTTAGATCGGATTTTAAGATGAGCTAAATACATGTTCTTGAGCTAAATAACTTATAATTCAGACTGCAAAATGGTAAAATACATTAACTCAATAGATAAACCCAGAACTCTCTCTCTCTCACACACACACACACAGACACACACACACACACACACACACACACACACACACACCACACACACACACACAAAAATACCCACACATGCATGAAAAGAGCTAACCATAACAATCATTAACTTTTTTTGAATGATGTTTGCAACCAAAAGTGTTTTGCAAAACAGAGTATGTTCCAAATTCTTAAGGAAAATTCTGTGAGACATTAAAAAAGTTACAGGACTTTGTTCCATCTTCAACTGACTAGTTTTACAAGAAGTCTGTAATTACAACAGAGATCCAGTAGATGTCTCCCCTATGAATGTAGCAGAAAACTAAAAGATTTGGAGAAAGTATTCTAAAAATACACTGTTTATTTTAGGGTTTGTCACTGCAGTTCTCAAGTGAAACAGCAACCGGGAGGTCAGAGAATAAAGAAATCTAGTGTTGTACATGTGTCTTTGGTGTCACACACCTAATTTGAACATTTAAGAGATGAGCTACATTCATAACATTTTCACGTAAAATTTTAATTTTAATAACAACAATATCTTCTGGGACACATCGTGTGGGATATAAATCAAAGTAATAATGTAAGAGCAGAGATTTGTGGGGTTTATTAGTCTTTAAGAGTGTGTTAGAATGTGCAGAGATGGCTAACAGGGTGAAAAGGTCATTTCTCATTTCACTGTGAGTTCAGTCGGGACAGTTAAAGGCCCCTGTTGGAGCCGAATATAAAGCAGAGTTTATGTGGTTTGGACAAAAAACATCATGTCTTCAAATGAATTCCGAGCATCTTAATGGGAGAATTCAGTGAAGGCTGAAGTATTACGTACACAATTCCAAACTGGTCAACACCATGCAAATGACATTTTTGGTCAGCAGGTGTCAGTGAATTCCTATTAATACTGACTATAGGATATCGAGGCCCAATTAATGATTTTTTTTTTTTAAGTATAAATTTGTGGCAAAATGAGTCAAATAGTCACTCTAAGCCTGTTCCACTGCTATATTTACAAATGTTAACAAACCTTTAGCATAACAAAACCAAATTTGATTTATTTTGTTGTCCATTTAGTAACATAGAAGTTGGGGCTTATGTTTATAGTTGGGATCACAGATTGTGCCTTTAAAATCAGCCAGGAAGCCATGAGCCATTACACATTGAAGACTAATGCAACGTTTTGACTTACTTTTATAAGTTATTATCTGATCTTTTAAAGTAAGGTAAAAACACAATGAGCTAAATCACAATTTGATATAAGTATCATGAGATACAAAAGCTAAGTTTCTAAGTCAAACAGTTAAGATACAATGTAGCCTAACAAATTTGGCTTGTTTAAGCAACATTAGGAGATCATAATAAAAAAAAAAAAAGAACTTTGAGATTTAATAACCTAAAAAGTCTTGGCTTTTTGAAATTTTGACAACATTTCAATGTCTTGTTTGCATGGATATTTTTATTTTCTGTCATTAAACCATTTCTGATGTTGTTGTCTTTCTTTTGGCATAAATGGGCTTCCATACTCATACAGTAAAACTAAAAAAAATGTGTAGTACAGTCTGACATATCTTTGTTAAACCAGCCCTGCAGAGGATGTCCTTGTAACAGTCTTTTTTCTTTTTCTTCCTTTCGAACATCCTTTCTGAGAGTGTGCACGGAAGCAGGGAGCAGCCCCCCTGAGAGATGGAATGAGAGAAAACGACAGTCTTTGAAACATAGGCTACAGGACATCTGTTCCAGAAATAGCAATCACTTCACCTTTACTGTGATAGTGTGGAGGATTGTGGGAGTGGATAATCTCCATGTGATTAAAATCCGGTAAAGTGCTGGTTTGTCGGTGAGGAGGGAGACGGAGATGGAGAGCGTGTCTGACAGGTAAGATCGTGATTTAAAAGCTCAGTCGCGGTATTTTTTTGTTGGAAATGAATAGCATTTCTGACTTAAGCGACTTTTGTCGAAAACAAACTGACAAAGTATTTGCAGCGCTTTGTGATATGTTGTTTACAATGGCGTCGACCACCGCGCCTGATTAATGAGGTCAGTTCTTAAAACACACATTAGCTCGTAGATTATGGTTTTCTAGTAGGCAAGGCTTGTAGGGGATAACATGTCATTGTTCGTGGAGAAGCAGGTGGAGGATCACCTGTAGAGCCTAAAAGCGAGACAAATGTGACTATGAGGCAGCTGATTGGCTGTAGCTAGCCTACAGTAAACGCCAAATTTGGTGCATATCAAGCAGAAATGGTATGTTGAAAGCACACAAGTACAAATCTGTTTGTTATTTTTTAAATTTAAAAAAGACCCAATTCATCCTAAAGAAATCCCTTTAAAACATGCGAAACAAAATCCGTCTTAATTTACAAACATAGTCAATTAAAGGAATTGTTCACCATTTTTAGATTTTTGGTTTTTAGTTGAAGTTGGGTGCTGTAACCATAGACTGTATATTGATTTGATAATATATTAATATTAATGGTCTATGGCTGCAACATCTCTGCTGGTTGCCTGGCAACATCATTAGATTCCTGCCTTCTGGATAGCCATACATGCTAGCTAGGCTATTTCTTAACAAACAGCAATTCTGCCTTAAACCCACAAATTATCATTTTTAGATGTGTTTGTTTGTGGAAGGAATAAAATGTGGTGCAGTGTGTTTGTTAATAAGCTTTAGAGCTGGTAGGTGTAGCCTATTTGTTTTCAACTTTGGACGTAGTCCAGCTAGCTATAATCAGTCATTATGCTAAGCTATGCTAATTGGTTATTTTTGCTCTAGGTCAATGCTTAATGTGAGCAGCATAACTCCAATAAATACAAAAGCGGGAGCCTGCAGCTGGTTAACTTAGCTTAGCATAACAACTGAAAACAGGGGGCAACAGCCAGCCTGGATCCATCCAGAGGTAATAAAACGTAGGCTACCTACCAGCACCTAAAGTTCACTAACACGCTATATCTTGTTTGTTCAATCCATTCAAAAACTGAAGTGTAGGCCATATGCCAGACTATTTCTTTTCCAGGACCAAAGCCTGTTAACAATTACGCTGCCCAAATGGTATAAAACGGTACACACTTCCTGGCGCGGCCTTGTTTGTTAGTGTAGTGAATCTCATCGGCGTGGATGCAAACTTATATGAAAGAATGAAAGCAGAAGTCATTAGATGAAGCGATACAATTAATTCCAACTGAAGAAAATGAAACGGGCACTTGTAGAAGTCTAAGTAAGTAGTTTACTACAGAACAGTTTACTGTTTGTTAAATTCAGATACATTTGTGCTGTACGGACCAGGAAGCAGTGTCTTACAACTACCACAGTTAAATTAAATAGGCTACAGTAAAACACGTCATGCCTCCTAATTAGGGTGTGTGGCTATATAAATTAAATTGACTTGACTGCTACATAGACAGCATGTCTGTGATGCGCTATAAAGACGTTGCTCCAGGCTTTGGTTGCTGCACCAGCATCTTTACAGGCAACACGCCAAGTTTAGAGTGCTTTGTAAATACCACAAGCAATGACAAGAATGTAGACAACTTCACTGCTTGGTGTCAGTCTTCACTGTCCTGCTAAAACAACACATCTCTTCATTTTTCAGTTAGTTTTCAGTATTTGGCACTTGTCAGCAGATGTTGTAAGTGTACGACATATGTCATCAACCTTTAGGAGGATATTATGCTTCCAATTAGCTCTCTGAATCCTACTGTCACCAGCCTATCATTATGCAGATGACATGCACACCAGTGAGTTTTTTTCTGCTTAGTTCTCTCAAGTGTTTAATCACTTATAATCTGGCGAATTCATTTTAGTGTAACTAACGTTTAATTAGTCATCGACTTGAAATGCGAGGCACTTACCATGTTAGCTTTGTCACAGAAGCCTTCGACATTCCTCAGCTTGATTCATGAATGGTTTTTACATTCACCTAATGAAGTGGTAGCATTTAGTCTAAAATTGATTGAATGTAGAGTGTGCTGTCGATGGACGTGTGGAGCAAAATGAATGCATAGTGGAAATTGCGCACAGCGGATTATGCAGTGGGAAGAAATGTGGTAAAACCAAAGAATTACATCACTGTGCTTAATTCGAAAGCAGTTTTTTTTCACCAACTACTACTACTTATTTAACTCTCTATGTTGCAAGTCTTCAGATTGACAGCAGCTTTCCAAGGTCTAAATTTTATTGACTTCAGGTGCAGTTTATTTAATAGGAATATAAAATGGCAGTATGGCTAAGTTAGCTTTTTATCAGTTTGAAAACCTCTAGATTTTTAATAGTTAGAAGGAAAATTGAGAAAAAAGTTTTAGGAAATACTGTATATGTAAACATCAAATTAAGGCTAAAAACAAGCATTTCAAATATTAATAATAAAATGTAAAAAGAAATAAAAGAAAAAGAAAAAAGCTAAAAATTTAGTAACATTTTAAATTCACTAGGGTGGGCAAAACCAAACTGCCACAAAACTCCTTATTTGAAAATTATGCAGATAAACTTAAAATTCATTAACTTGGGCCATAATAAATTATTTTTTTAAATTATTGATGAATCAGTTGAATAATTTTTTTTGTTTAGTCTGTAAAATGGTGAAAAAGGCACATCACACCATCCCGAAGTCCAATATGACATTTTTGAATGGCTTGTTTTTTTTCTGACCAACCACCCAAATCTAAAAGAATCAATTAACAATGATATTAAACTGAGAAAAACAACAAGTCCCTACATTTTAAAATGCTGAAACCACAGATTTTTTTTCTTTCTATTTAATTATTAAACGATCAATCGATTTTCAAAAGTGTCTAAATTAAGTCTTTGTCGATGTAATTAGTTGTTGTCAGCTCTATATTTAACTATAAGACTGAAGTCAACTTCATTTCAAGTGTCATGCTGTGATGACAGCAGTCCCTCAGAAGATTTAAAAGCAAATTTCAAGGGCATGATGTGACTTTTTACATGGATAAATCATCTGAAACCAAAGCTTGAGGTGTAGTATTGCCCTGTGACTGAACCTTGATCCCAGGTAACTCCTCCCACCTGTCAACTGTTGAGTCACTCTTAGCCACATAAGTCCTCCCTCTCTCCTCCCCTCTCTCTCTCTCTGCTCTTCGGTGCATGTCTTGACATGTCGAGAAACACCAAGGGAGGGAGGATACCAAAAAAACAAACAGGAAAAACCGGAGAGCATGAGAGACAGATAGATGGAGAGAGGGAGGTGTGAAGTAGCAGCCACGGGTTGTAAAGAGCTGAAAGCGTGAGAAAGGGAAATGACATTTCATGCTAAAGCTGCAGTTTGGGATTGATGCTCGAAATCTTAAAAGAAGCGGCACAGAACCTGAAAGAAGGGAAGACTGTAGCTGTAATTGGAAAATTAAGGAACACTCAGTCAGGGTAGGGGTGAGATACTGTGTCATTATATCTGTGAAAAACATGTCAGTTCCTTTTGACTCATTCCTTTTCCCTCTTTCTGATTTTTGACGGAACAGCTTCACGATCATGGATCCTCTTCTTCGCTGTAGCGTTTCAAACCGTGCAACACGCCGATCATGACAAAGTGGAATAAAGGAAATGAAGAGGTGAACCATCAGCTGACCTAACCTATTTCTGACTCATCTGCTTGTCAGCCTTACACCTCTAGACCTGTAGGGGACAGACAGCCACTGATAATAATCACCTGATGCACCACTTTCAGGAACTCTGTCAGGAAATGCCCAGAGCTGTCTCAAACAAGAGGTGTTAACAGCTGCAGCTCAACCTAAAGTCAGAGTACAATTACTGGAGGAGCATGGTGGAACGTGGAGTTCAGAGCAGTGAGTTGTTGCCTGGAAGTCAAACACCCAGGAACAAATGAGTAGCAGTGGATTTGGCAGCAGCTCCAGCTTGCTCCAGGGCCGACGTTTCTACTGCCGGGAATGGGCCCTGGACAAGCTACGACGCTGCCTGGACAGCCGCTCTGTGCCAGGGCAACCAGCAGGGCTGCTGGTGATGGGGGGCCCCGGCGCCGGTAAGACTGCTCTATGCACTGAGGTGGTGTGGCCCAGCTCGAAGGCAGGTCTTGCAGTCGGGCTGGCACCACGCTGCCTGGCCTCCCACTTTTGCCAGAGGGAGGACCAGAGTAGTACGGTCCTGTGGAGGTTCGTCCTGGGCCTGGTGGAGCAGCTGAGGGCCTCACCTCTCCTTTCTTCTGGGTACGAAGAGATCCTCAACAGCCCGTCTGTATCCGCTTCTCTGGAGCCTCTCACCTGTCAAAGAGACCCTGATGATACCTTCAAGAGGTTTGTATCACATTTCTTTCAGACTTTTACTTTAGAAATGTTTTGGTGTGACAATCAAACTGAGGTTTATTATTTATTGAAGGGAGAGTACAAGGTTCAGAGAAAAGTTAACCAAAGGTAACAATCCTGAAACTTATGCAGGCGCTTGGCATGTGTGTGCATGTTCAAGAGTGAGGCTCATTCCCAGCTCCACACAGCAAAATGTACACGTGTGGCATTACATTCTGTAAATGGTGATTATTGTTGATGAAAGCAGGCGCGGCTTAACAAAGTTGCATCTGACATGTGTCAAAGGGTAAACAAGTGGTTTATTGGTTAAAACAACACACTGAAAACCTGTGCCACAAGTATTTTTTTTGTTTTGTAAATGGTCGGTTACAACATTTGATTGTGGTGACCAAAAACATTTGTTTGTAGTCATTTTAGACGTGATAACCAATTATGAGTCATGGGAATGTAACCTAGTCTGTTGTCAACCAGACAAGCTTAGATTTAATATCATAGACATATCAAGGAGCCCTTTATTGTTTTGTAACATAAAAGCTTGCTTGATTATCTTAATTAATTTGTAGCCTATTGCAACAGTAAAAGCTATGGTTGGCTGATTTGAAATCAGTATGACAACATTTTTCCATGATCAGTAGGGTTGGGTATCATGAGACTGAGATTTAGCATTTTCTTTATACCAGCGTTGGTATCTCTTGATAATATCTGTATAAGTGTTACAGTGATTAGATTTGAGCTACCTGTTTTATAAAATGGTATACAGTATAACACACTGTAGGATGTGTATGCAAAATCAATCTAATAAATGCTCAAAACTATGAACCATGTTGCACTGTTAAAAAAGAAGAAAAAAAAGATTTTGTCAGTTTCTAAGTTTGCCTAGCATCACTACGTTGGACAAGTATATGACATACGATTCTGATTCCACTGCAAGTTAACTAGTAATGATACTGGATTATCGGCCCTCGTTGCAATGGCACCAACACTATAGTAAAAAATTAAAAGCTCCCCGCTCAGCCTAAAAAAAGTAGTGATTGTGTCAAACACAGCAGGAACTCCTGCTTATGTTGTGGGAAAAAGATCCATTACAGCTTTAAGTTTGCACCTCTTCTTGTACAAACAGAGGTGATTCCGTGCAGGTGTTTAGACTGTCAACAGACAAAAAGAGTTGCACTGCCTGTAAATGTAAAAAAACAAAACAAGTGGCCGTTGCTGAAGCAAAGAGAGGCCACGACAGTCACAGGAAAAAGACGGCAGCTATTCTTCTTCATCTGATATTTATTTCTCCACTTATAATGCAGCCCATTCACAGCACACACAATGGGCTTCCAGTGTGAATGAATGCTACAGTGTTATTTACGACACAACTTCCTTTCAGAGAGGAGAAAAAAAGAACAAAGAGGTGAAAAATGCCTCTAGTACCCCAGTGACCATCTCAGCACCAGTCAGCGAGGTCACTCTGCTCTGCAGGACTTTTTCATTCTCTCCCGGTGTGTTTGCCCTGCAATGAGTCTGGGCCCTTTGACGCTCCTCCTGTGTTTGCTTACCTCTGGTGTCAAGTACCGAGCTGGATTCCTCATGCTCCTCAGACTGGCTCACAGCCAGACACTGTTTGTGTTTGGAGCTCTTGTGAGAGAAAGTGGCAGCGGGCAAAACATTGCCATGTGAGAACAGCCATTGACAAACTGTTGAAACATGGGCTTCCATTGCTTCAATTAAAGGGCATACATGGGATGTATGTCTTGAGGCAACTGGTTGTGGTCATCAAGTCATTACAGTTTGTTTTGATTGCTAAATGACACTGGTCACAATTAAAGACTGTGCAAAACTCTTACCACATTCTGCATTACTAACAGTGACCTGAGCAATAGTCTATATCCACAATCGTTCCAATTCCAGGACTGCTCTGGTGCTGCTGGAAATTCTGCCAGATGAATGTCTTTTCAACCAATACCTGCTTCCTTCCGCTTTCTTTGTGTTGGAATTTTAAACTCCAGTTGATTTATGTGGACTATGGTTAACTGCTCCTCAACTTCTGCAGGGTAAATTGAGGCAGCTCACTGGTCTGTCCTCACTGAGTTTTCTCTTGTACAACTAAAACAGGTTTTGAATGTACACGTTCCGCCAAAACCTACCTGAGTTCACATCACCTGCAAAACTCATCCAAAATACAACTCTTCACACATATCTCAAAACAGGCTCAGTACAGCAAATAGAAATAATAATAATAATAATAATAATAATAATAATAATAATAATAATAAATTGAATTTAAATAGCACTTTTCAACAACTCAAAGTCACTAGAAGATTTAGGCACAGATGAAAAGGGTGGAGGTGTGGGACTACGGATAAGCAGAGGTTTTGAGGCGGGACTGGAAGATGATGAGGGACTCAGAAGTGCGGATCACTTGGGGGAGGGAGTTCCAGAGCCTGGGAGCTGCCCGGGAGAAGGCTCTTTCCCCAAAACTACGGAGGTTGGACTTGTGGATGGAAATAAGACAGGCTGAGGTGGGCCTGAGGGACAGTGAGGGTTGGCAGGGGGAGAGGTCAGTGAGATATGAGGGGGCCAGATGGTGGAGGGCTTTTGTAGTGAGGGTCAGGATTTTGTAGGCCAGTGGCCAGTGGAGTTGTTTTAGGACTGAAGTGATTTGGTGTGGGTGATAAGTTGAGCGGCTGCGTTCTGGACCAGTTGGAGTCGCTTGATGTAGGTAGAGCTGATGCCAAGGAGAAGTGAGTTGGCTTAGTCCAGTAGGGAGTAGAACAAGTAGAATGAGAGGGTGGAATCAAAGATCAGGCCAAGGTTGCAGGCCTGGGGAGATGGGGAGACAATGGTGTTGTCAATGCTGAGAGTGGGGTTATTGATGAGAGTGGATTTGGAGCCTATGAAGAGGAATTCTTTTTCATCGCTCTTGAGTTTGAGGACGTTGTGTTGCATCCAGGTTTTAATAGCTAACAGACAGGAGTTGATGTGGGAGAGTTGAGGATTGTGGGGGGATTTGGTGCTGAGGTAGATCTGGGTGTCATTGGCGTAACAGTGGAAGTCCAGGTTAAGGTGGCTTAGTATCTGACCGGTGGGGGATGTAGATTAGGAAGAGGAGGGGGTTGTGTACAGAGCTTTGGGGAACGCCTTGAGTTATCCAGAGAGATAAATTGGGATCTGTTGGAAAGGTAGGAACAGAGCCAACTGAGTGCAGTATTTCCCATACCGAGGTCGTTGAGTCTGGTGATCAAGATGTTATAACTTATGGTATTGAAGGCTGCAGTCAATAATTTGAGTGACTTTACACTAATCAAAATGTTCTAGAGGATTCTTTTCTAGAAAAAAGTGATTTTTATTTATTAAAACATACCAGTGTAATGGAAATCAACCGTTTTCTTTAATATATTGTGTATACTGGTAACGTAAGCAACAGGTAATGTGCAAAAAGAATACATGATACAAGCTACAAGAAAAGGGAACAATAACTAGATAAGAAAGAATACAAGAAATAAAAAACTAACTCCACAAAAAAAAAAAAAGACTTACACAGACCCAAAGTATAGTACACTAACTAGCGTACTCAAATATCCTGTAAATATGTGTTGCTTTTCAGTTTGGTCATCACTTTAAGAGAACAGGACCAAGCCCCCTAAAGCAATCTGAATGTTACTCTAGGTTCAGTTAGAAAACCACCACCTGATGGCCTGAGAGCTGTGATCTGATTGTAGCCTGTGAGCAGCTTTAGATGAAGTGAAGTGATACTGAGTACTGGAATAATATGTTTGGATGTGAGGAAACCTGGTTTTACCAACCTCTACAAGTTGAATTAAAGCTCAGGTTCAAAGGTCACCCACAGACCTGTGTCCAGGACTATATGGGCTGAATGGAGCGGGAAACTTAAAGCAGTAATAAAAGGTTCATTACACTTCCTCTACAGCAGCCCTGAACGTGTGCCCGGTGAGGGAGTGTCACTTTAATCAGATGACTCAAGCATACAGAGTTATGATAAGCTTGTTGTAACCCAGATGTAGCAATCAAACAAGGCATGGTTTAATGGGTTTTTAATTGCAGGATATCCTCAATGATAAAAGTCAAGGCTACCGCGTGGGGCAATGTCTTACTGTAATAATATAATTGACACATTAAGGCTTGGCCTGTAATATCTTGCAGGAAGATGCAAGATTGATCTGAACCTCTCTGACTAAAGACATTTTCTTGGTGTGGCCTTTATTGTTCACCTGTATAGGTTTGTATTTGTCATACAGCACATTAGGTTTAGTACTGAAACCTGTAATTAATCAAAAATACATTAAACCTCTTTAAACACACTTTAAAATACATGCTTTTTCGCCTAAATGTTTTACTAAAATAAAAGTGATACAGCTCCCATGTACTTTGGCCCCCTGGGATAGGCCTGAGGTCATTGGAAAGCTATCACTGTCAATTTTGTGTTCCAAGTGTCAGTTTGGTTCTAGGCCTTACTGACACAGAGCTACAAAGGTTAGAATGGAGGTCTTCTATTTCCGTCCATGTAAAGCATCTGTGAAATGATTTAAAAACACTGAACATATCACATGGGCTACACACAATACCAGTACCATAGCTACATGTCTCAACTTACTACAGAAAAAATCCAGAAGAAAAGGACTCAGAAAATGGATTTTATATGAATTTATTTCTACAGATATGTTTGTGCGTTTTTCTTATTTCCTTTTGAAAAGTGCAAAGAAAAAAGCCAAAAAAGTGCAAAATACAAAACTTCTCAAATACAAAAACACATCCACCTCAATCACACACATACTTGAAATAACTATATACATACATTTATAGAAATAAGTAATTAGAAATGGATGAAATGGTTAAATGTAATAACTAAGGCCCTATATTTGCTTTGACAAAGCTGCAGCCATCACAGGGTTAAACTTTTCTGGTCAAGTATGGTATCAATCAATTTCTTCTTTTTATTGGCTAAACAGGTAGGACGGTTTCATAACATCTAGTTTTAACTGGAGGGAATAGATGTCAATCTTTCCCACGTTGGTCCTCCCTGAACTGGATATGATACATGATTGGCTTTGACTAGGTCTATCTTGGGTTACAGTAGACGGGCTGACGTCAGAGAATCCGCCGGCGTGCTCAGTAATACTGTAGCAGCTCCGGGGGAGAAGAGAGAAACAATCAAAACCCAGAAATTATACACTTTTTGTTTTTTTTTGTGAACAACTTTTTATTTTTTTCAATCATCAATTCAGACACGTCCTTCCAACTACACCGTCAGCTTATCACCATCAAAAACAAACTAAATACACAATTAACATTAGACAACAATCAGAAATATATATATATATATATATATATATATATATATATATATATATATATATATATATATATATATATATATATATATATATATAAAACAACACAACACAGTAACACCGTAGCAGCCCCGGGGGAGAAGAGAGAAGCAATCAAAACCCAGAAATCATAAACTGTTCAGCTTTCTTTCCGTTAAAAGTCAGTCAGAAACTACAAGATTGTAAGGCGACCAGCTTGTTTTGGATAAAAAGGCTTGGATATTCTAATTCCTGGAAATGTTGGCAATGTAGGAAAAGTTCTTTGTGAATCTTTCACCGCTGTGAATTAAGACACAAGGAAAAAGATATGGATGCACACTCCACTTTAGACACTAGCGGCGCAGTATCTTTCTGTATTTCTTTACTTCATAACAGGATTATAACTGCTATAAGTCATCTTATGCTTTGTGTGTGGGCTTAATCGTACCATGAGACTCTGAGCTTTCAAATGGTGTGCTGCATGAGCGTGTTTATGAAGATTTAATACTTGCTATTTATGAAAATGTAAAAGTGGAGAAAACGGTCCCATCACCGTAACTAATTTTAATTTGTTGTATGAAGACAAATCAACAGTGGTGGAAGTTCAAATCAAAATATTCTTTAAGGTACCCTGCCACACAAAACCGTTTTTAATTGCATTTTTTTAAATATGTTAGGTCGATATGTGTTTGTGTTATGTTGTGAATGTGAAAATGAACTGCTACCAGTCAGCTCTAGCCACTGAAAAGAAATAAGCAGAGAAATCAGGCCAATTACAACAGCTGGTGAGTCTGATGTCATGTTGCCCGAGCTCATTATCATGAGTTCTCCCAGTTGCGCTGGGGAAAGGATGCTTATAGCCAGGCTCTCATTGGCTAGCTGTTAGCCAATCAGAGACAAGCAGCTTAGCTCATTGAATATGAATGAGAACTGACGCAAATCAAGCCTTTCTGAAGGCTTTCTATACCACGCTAGAATGGCTTGAAATAAGGTACCCAAGGCATTTGGTCCACAAAAAAATGTTTGAATCCATGGTAGAACTTCAGACATTACCACAAAGTGTGGCAGGGGACCTTTAAAGTAAAAAAAGTAAAAGTAATAGAAAACAGCAGTAGAGTACAAGTACCTCAAAAACTGTCCTTAAGTACAGTAATTGAGTAAAGGTCTGTGATTCTCTACTGCAGTAAAGCAGTAAATTAAACATTTGCTGCTTCCAGCCTGTCAAATATCAGGATTTGTTACTTTTCTTTGTTTGCTATTGTTATAAATTTAATATTTTTTGGATTTTAGACTGTACACCTAAAATAAGCAGTTAAAGATCTTGTGATGGGCATTTATTTAAAATTGCTTGAATGATTTGTTGATGCTTTAATGGATTATGGAAATAAACTTAGTTGCAGCCCTGCAGAGTTTAAGAGTTTTTAAGTATAAAATAACCACAGGGGTTACTGCAGTTTTTTTTCTTTTTTTCGTAGCAGAGGCAGGACACCTTGCTTGAAAGACACTCAACCTACACCATAAAAAAAAATATTTTTTCCTTCAGGTTGAAATGAGACGTGCTATTTCACAAAGCAAATGCCATATCTTTGAGTCTGATTTATTCTAAATTATTTTGAGACATGTCAGGATGTGGGCGGCTTTTCACCAATGCTGAATACTTTCCTAGGCTACTGCCTGAAACTAAATACACCCATAAACAATGCTAGTTCAAATGTACATTAAGTGAGGACAAAAGTAATAATTTATGGACGTTTTAATGGGGGCGCTAATAGTTAATTTGTGTTTTTCAGAATCATGTATGGTGTATGTAGTAATGCACAATTTCATGAGAGTAGCTTAAACAGGGCAGACATTTTTGATGCATCAATTGCCAAAGTCTAATTGTTATGGATGATTAGTCATCTGTGATGTTTATGTGATGTTGAAATTTCAGTCCCCACTCCCTACGCGAATACTAAATCTGAGCCCGCTACTTTGTTGTTGACCTTAACACGTTCAGCTAATGACCCTGCTTGTAGTTACTCATTCAACTTCACAGGCTTCTCCTTCTGATTAATTAACCAAGCTTCTGTGCTTGCCAGAGTAAACTTGTCATGAAATTGTCATGCATCTCTGCCATAACAGCGCTGTTTACACGTTAAATAATACATCCATGGTATTTCATAAACAATGCTGGAGCTGTTTTCTTCCTTGTAGCGGTGTAGTCTGATTGGAGACATTACTCACTTTGTTATTATTAGGCACCGGAAACACGCTGAAAAGACTGAGAACATTAAAGGTTTTTCTAGTTTTTTGTAAAAATTAGATAAAAAAATGAAATAAAAACCCTGCCTGCTGACTAAAGGTGCTGGACCTTCTGTACATTTCCAAATATAGACATTAACACTAATAACAGCACGCACACACACACAAACATATACCCTGTGTTTGTTGCAGGATAATTGATAATTAAGTTTAGCCTCTGTGTGACCCATTCACACCAGACTGCTGTCAAAGGTTAATCATTGTTTGTCACCTTAGAAACAAGACCGCTGTCAATATGTTAGTTCTCTACAAATTTCTGCTATGCGGAACACAGAATAAAACCAGGCCTGGTAAAAATGCATTAAGGTTATTTGGTGTTGCTTATGAAATGTTTACAATTGCAATTCAGTATGCCACTATAGGTATGTTGTTTAACATGTTTGTTTTAATGTTGTTTATTTAGTTTAATGACATTTTTAAATAGTTTTAAAACACAGAACATGTCAGACACTGTCTGGGATAGATTAGTAGGTCCATGTCTCTAAGAAAATTGAATTGCAGACATTCAGTAAATGTTCTAATCATCAAACAGGGAAGAAGGTAGCCTAGAAAAAACAAGTGTAGAGCCATGCTATTGGCTCTGTGCTGCTGTCTGAAGGCACAGTGGCGCTTTGAACTAAGTGCTAAAATGCTCACAGTAAGAATACTAACCTGCATATGTGAAACGGGTGTAGGTCTTATGTTTACCACGTTCACTATCTCAGTTTGACTTGATAGGATGCTAATATTTGCCAATTAGCATGGCTAATGCTGATGGGAATATTCCATGTAATTTGGTCGTAAACCCACAAACAACAAAGAGGAAAGGTGAGGGTCTCACCAAAATCATTAGGCTTCATCCTATGGGGAACATGAATGTTGAATCAAAACTTTTATGCAATCCATAAAATAGTTATTGAGATTTCTGGACCAAAGTGGTGGGCTGACCAATAGACCGGCTGAAGATGTCAGTAATCCACTAACTACTCCTTTACAACCCTCACCAGGCCCAGTTTAAACACAGGTCTGACACTGTTTGGCTTAGTTAGGACAGGGTAAACATGAGTTCCTATAATAACTACTATTACTGCACAGTTGCCATAACATTATCATAGGTGTCAGAAGATATTTGTTTCTTTGTGTCGCATATTTTTACTGCAGCCCCAGTATTCATCTGTCATCATGAATGCACCAACAGCGCTATAAAGTACATCTTGATGACTGCAGGATTTCATTCTCCCCAGATATACTTGCCTCGGGTCTTAAGTCTAGATTCAGGAATAGTAGCCTGGTGGTCCAAAAAACATTTGATCTCTGTGCTCCCACGCTGGGTTCAGGTCCTCATTGAAGACATGTTTTCTTAAAGACAGTCTTTTTAATGTGTTATTGTTTGTGGACCATTTTGGGGTGTTTTAAAGGTCCTGAAATTAATATAGTCAGTGCAAGTACTTAAAAAGGAGAGGTGCACATTACAAGTATGCTTGACTATGTTAGGTGTGTGTGTGTGCATATAAACTGTGTACACCATTGAGGGTGGGGGTGGGGTGTGGAGCAGAATCTTTCGGAAGTTCCATTAACCTGAGTCACCATCAGATCACAGCAAGGTGTGGGTGCTGCCTGTGCACTTTAAAGTTAAACTGGAATTTAGTTTTTAAGAAAATCAAAAGCATTGGTTCACTGTTTTGCATCCAAGTCCACTGTTTAATCACAGTAGAAGATACAATGTTTGCTATTTCTGTTCCCTAATCACAGCTGTATTTCAAAGTTAAAAGTTTGAGGTAAATGTCTCAATATTACAGTTTTCTGAGTAAAAGGTCAGGAGGATACCCAAATTTGAGTCACACTACCTGCTTATGTTGCTGATAGAAACATTTTCCTTTGGTTGTCTGTTGTGAAAGTTGGTCTGACTGACATGCCAGTTGTTTACATTGAAACGATTTGAATTGACTGTGTGTCTAAAAATCTGAGAGGTATGGTAAGATTATTTGTAAAATTAGTGAAATAGAAAGCAAAAGCAAAAAAAAGTGAAGTTGCCTCAAGTATGTATAGTATAGTGATGGAATGATCTCATTCAGTGTTACTGACTTCATATTTAAAATGTTTGACCTGCTGTGTTGCTGTAAAGTTATTACACTGAAGTCAATATAAAAGAAAATACTCACACTGTTACTTTCAACTCGCTCATCTGCCCACAACTCCTGCATTTTTTGACGGCCGACTTGCATTAATTCTCTTTTCTTTGTGTGTCTGTCTCTCTCACATCCTTTAGAGCAGTGTTGGGACCCCTGTTGGACCTTCCTCCTCCCGCCCAGACTCTGATGCTGGTGGTGGACGCCCTTGATGTAGGGTATGGAGCAGGAGAAGGAAATGGGAACAGCGGCTCCATTGCACAGCTCCTGGCCGCCAATCAACACCTGCTGCCCAGCTGGCTGCTGCTGGTCTGCTCTGTCCGCCGCCACAACAAGGCTGTGTCCAAGATGTTCTCAGGTAAGAAGAAAGAATAACTCATCTTTGTGGACGTTAGTGGGGCTAAACATAAACCACCTCAGGCTTGCATGTGGTGGATATTGGGCAGCCTTGATTGGGGAGTGAAATTACTGTTTGTTCTTCTGTTGTTTTTTTGTTTATAACATTGATTGAGTCATTTTAATGATTATTAATTGACATACAGTAAACAAACAATACTTTTCAGAATTACTACCTAGGCACACCGTAGATGTAAATGTTTTTTTTTTTTTAGATGAAAACTAGAAGAACCCAAATAACACAATGTTGGACTGATACATTCCAGACAAATATGCAAAACTATATAGGGTTAAAAAAAAAACTGCACTCTCTTTCTGTGTTGTAGGTTTTCGTAGGCTCTGTCTGGATGATCTGCGCAAGCCCCCGCCAGTCCGTGATGTCCAGCAGTACATCCTCTGCCGTCTAGATGAAGATTCAACACTACGCCGTCAGCTCACTCCTGACACAGCTGACATGTTAAATCTGCTGCATATTAAGAGCGGCGGCTGCTTTCTCTTCCTTGAGCGTGTGCTGGATGGAGTGGCAGGTGCACTTGTGGGACTCCGGGAGATTCGAGACATCCCTGGGACTCTCAACGGCCTCTACCTGTGGTTATGCCAGAGACTGTTCCCCCGGGGGCTCTTTGTCTATGTCAGGCCTCTCCTCAATGTCCTCTTGGCTGCCCCAAGGCCCCTCACACCCCAGCAGCTGTTTACAGCAGCCTGGACACATGACACCCTGCTCAGCATCCAGGACTTCCAGAACAAGCTCAGAACCCTTGCACCTCTCTTGGTCAATGGCCCTGGGGACACCAAACTACTTTTTCATGCCAGCTTTGCTGAGTGGCTGACGGATGTTAAGTATTGCACACAGAAGTACCTCTGTAGCAGAACAGAAGGTCACAGCATGCTTGCCATGGCTTTGACTTTGCAGGGACCCCACCTGGACATTGAGGACACTTGCCAGCTTGCGAGACATTTAGTTTGCTCAGGTCACCATAAAGATAACCCCTCATTATTGGCCCTGTGGATGCTGTGGGCAGGTGTGCCTGCTCTTACTCCTATCGGCAGTAGTGCCCTCACCACATCCATTAGCCATCCTCCTGTTCTGGTCAGTCAGGAAGTCCTTCAGCTGTTAACGAGGAGTGGGCTAGTCTCTGCAGCCTGTTTTTCAGATGCAGACCTAAGGGTTGGAGTGCATTGCACAGGGGAAGAGGCAACACATTTACGAGAGGCGTTTGAAAGGGAGATGTCTATAAAGAAGCTGCTAGGCAGTGGAGTGTCTGTAAACCAGCCTATTTCTACAGATGGACAGACCTTGCTAGCCAATGCGGCTCATGAGGGTTCTGCAAACGTAGCTGAACTTCTCCTGAAACATGGATCTGATCCACTGGTTAGTGATCAACAGGGTCAAACGGCACTAACTTTGGCTTCCAGGCAGGGTCATGTCAAAGTGTTGTCTGTGCTCCTTGAATGGACCAAAATCCAGGAGCCAGAAACTGCAGTGCGGATGATAGAGCATCTCGACAACGAAGGCTGGACTGCACTGCGCTCTGCAGCTTGGGGAGGACACAGCGAGGCTGTCCGGCTTCTACTAGATTCAGGAGCAGATGTGGATGGATGTGACGCTGAGGGCAGGACTGCTCTCAGAGCCGCTGCCTGGGGGGGGCATGAGGAAATTGTCCTGACCCTGCTGCACTATAGGGCACAGGTTGATAAAGCTGACAGCAAGGGCCGCACGCCGCTTATTGCTGCTGCCTATATGGGACACCATGAAGCTGTTGAGATATTGCTGGACCACAATGCAGAAGTTAACTTAGCTGATGGAGATGGGCGCACTGCTTTGTCAGTTGCTGCCCTCTGTGTCCCTACAGCAGCAGGGGTCAAAGGTTATGGTGAGGTAGCAAGTCTGTTGCTGGAGCGTGGAGCAGATCCAGGACACAGAGACCATGATGGAATGACACCATTGCTTCTTGCAGCCTATGAGGGCCACGCCGATGTAGTTGAGCTTCTGTTAGAAGCTGGTGCTGATATAGATGAGACTGCTGGCCCTAATGGCAATGTCCCTGCTGCAGCTGCTGTTACTCCCCTACTGGCAGCTGCAGCAATGGGCCACATGAAGGCAGTGTCACGGCTGCTTTTCTGGGGAGCAGCTGTGGATGCCATTGATTGTGAAGGCAGGACGGCACTCTGCCTTGCAGCAGCAAGAGGCAGCGTTGAGGTTGTCCGTGCCCTGCTGGACCGAGGCCTGGACGAGAACCACAAGGATGACCTTGGCTGGACTCCACTGCACGCTGCTGCATGTGAAGGCCATCGGGGTGTGTGTGCTGCTTTGACAGAGCGAGGCAGCATGGCACGTGTCGGAGAGATGGATATTGAAGGACGCACCCCTCTTATACTGGCTGCCCAGGAAGGTCACTGGAGCACTGTCAGGCTGTTGTTGGACAGACGTTCTCCCATTGATCACAGGGCGTACGATGGACATTCTGCCTTGAGTGCCGCACTCCTGGAGGGCCATGCTGAAGTTTCAGAGCTTCTTATGAGGCGAGGGGCTGATACTGATGTCCGTGATGCAGAGGGAAGGCCTTTGCTCTACCTCCTAGTGTTGGAGAATCGCCTTGAAAAGGCTACACTCCTCATAGAGAAGGGGGGAGTGCCCCTGGAGTCCAGAGACTCTGAGGGCCGTACAGCGCTTCATGTGGCTTGCTGGCAAGGGTGTGTGGAGATGGTAGACCTACTGTTAAAGCATGGGGCAAACCCCAATGTACAGGATACAGAGGGGAGACCACCAATGCATTCAGTGGCTTGGACAGGACATGCTAAAGTAGGACGTTGTCTCCTTGATAGCAGTGGTGTCAATATAGACCTCGCTTGTCACCAGAAGGCAACAGCTCTGAGTATCGCTGCCCAGGAGGGACATGCAAACATTGTTGCAATGCTTCTGGAAAGAGGTGCAAATCCCAATCACACGGATAAATATGGCCGCAGTCCAGTCAAAGTGGCTGTGAAACATGGGCACTTTAACATTGTCAGGCTCTTGGAAAGCTATGGAGCCAAGCCATATGTAGGCCTGTTGCCTAACTCAAGTACTGTCTCCCCTGCAAAACCCAACAAGATCCTCTCTTCGGGCATCTTGGTGAGTAATGGAGGTAAAGTCACAGCTGCTGCTACCTCCTCCTCTTCAGTATCTTCTCCCGGCTCCACTGCAGAACGATTCCACTCTACGCAGAGCTCCCAATCCTCATCTACCTGCCACTCACTGGCCACGGTGCAGACAGTGCCAGCCGACAGCCTCCGCTTCATTCAGCAGATCCAACAGCACTCACTGCCCCGCAGTCGTAGTCGTCCCTCCACCCTCCCCCCACCAGGGAGCTCAGGCATTGGCAGCCTCCATGGAAGCAGCCAGAGACATCCAAAGGGCAGCCCTCCTACCACTGTTTGCAAAATCTCTGCCTTGATGCACAACTGCGAACTGCCTCAGAAAGGCTTGTCGTCTGGACCTGAATATCATGACAAAATGAACAAACAAAACTCAAACCTAATAACACCAGACAGGACTACTTATGCTGGTGGTAAATGGCACTCAGTCATGGCTTCCCTTGGGATAATGCCAGGGCAAGACTGCCCTGCAGTAGGTGCTAAAAACAGAGAAAGTCCTCCTCTCGGCTACCCATATAGGCTACAGAGCCAACTTCAAGGGGAAGCTTGGGATTCTCAACCCCAGAAGAACATTTTGTCACCTGCTTACTACAGTTTTTCCCCAGACCCACCTTGTAGTGCCTTGCCACAGGATGTTATGGTTGCTATGACAACCACAAACCCAGAGCTTAATCTGAAACAGGCCATCAAACTGCAGTTTGAGGGTCCCACCAGTTCAGCCTTATACAAGAGAGAGACACCCCTGTGACTGCTGCTCCAATATGTGACTAAAGTTAGCTATTGTTACACTTTCTTTACAAACCTTTTACTTTTACAGATTACTGATTACTGAATTATTTCATCAACAGTACATTTAAATAAAGTAATTTATCAAGCCAAATACTTTGTCTCAGCATCTCCAATGTGAAGATCTGCTGCATTTTTTTTGTTTTGTCAT
Source organism: Etheostoma cragini (assembly GCF_013103735.1). Lineage (NCBI taxonomy): Eukaryota > Metazoa > Chordata > Actinopteri > Perciformes > Percidae > Etheostoma > Etheostoma cragini. The sequence continues at coordinate 8,412,145 of NC_048417.1, forward strand.
TTTAAATTGATATTGTAGTATTTAGTAATTTTGTTATTTTGAAAAATAACTGATAGATCAATTGATCTAAAATAATTCTAAATTGCCGCCCCAGTTTGGGTATTTACAGGCTATTTTCTGGTACCAAAACACAAACAGTTGTCTGGTGGCTTATTTTTTAAGCATCCACAGACATTTACATTCAAATGACAAATTTGTTTTTGGTGGAGATGGATATTTTTGCAGTTCAAAGAGAAGGCGTTTTTATTGAGTTCACTGAGACATTCTGGGTTCGGAAGAGATAGGAAGTGGTCTTTTTCTCCACCCCCTTCAGAAAACCACAGGAAGAACAAACTGAATGGCATCAAAGCTTACATTCCTGCCTTTCCGTTGCCTGTTGTGTGTGTTGAGCAGGGCTCTAACAGACATGCTTATATATTTAAAGTGTACTGTAAAGCATGGCTGTTCATTTTCAACCGGGACCATTTTTATCACTCCATATTTTGGAACACAACTGTCTAGTTGGGTTATGATTTAAATTGTTATTTTTGCAAGGAAATATCCTTTTTTTTAAGAAGTATACAACCTTGTTTAAGAGCTTTAAGCTTGTGGCCTTGATCTTTATTGAAGATTTTAATATTTTACTATAAACTGGTGTACACCCCCCATAGGTCCAGTGCTGACAACCAAAAACAGTTTCAAGAAAAGAAAGCTTAACAAAAGCCTAACCCAGTGCGGGGTTTATTATACAAAACCATAAAAGACAGCCAAGTGTACTGAACCAATTTGGCTTGCTAACAGTGCGTGTCTGTGAGCAAACAGGAAGGAAAGTGAAAATTGGACCATAAAAACTGAGGGTGGATGTGGGAGGATTGTTAGTTCCAAAGTTTGTGTGGCGGCCCAAAGACATTTTGAGTTCTTTTATCATTTTCCATCAGATTAATGTTTAATTACATTCATTCATTAAAGTGGCAAACGGTGCCATAACAATGTCTACCTCTTTGCGGTCTGCTTCATTTGTGAAAGCCACACAATTGTGTTCATGTTTTATTTCATGCACTTTACTACTGTGTGTCACAGAAAGCTTCTGATGTAGCATCATGCAGAGATGAAAGTCTGTTAGTGGGCTGATGGTCGCCACCTGGGAGTATAAAACCAAGCAATTTTGGATAGGTTAGAACCTCGAGAAGGGAGGGGTCTGCATGCAGGCCCAAGTGTTTTATCATCCATTTTTGTGATGGGTTGTATCTGTGAAACATTTCAGCTATTCAGACTTTGGGAGCTACATATCTATACAAGCGTGCAATTTTGACGTCATTATAAGCTCTTTTGTCAGCATTTACCCTGACGAAGTCTAGTACCTGAAAAGCTTTAGCATTGCATTGTCGTGAGTGTGATCTTCTCAAAACAGTTTAAGCTAAAATGTAACACTTTTTTTCACCAATTTACTTTGAATCTACAGCATGTGGCCAGATACTCATTCCCAGCAGGTTAAATCTTACCTTTGTCTTCTGCAACATGGAGACTTATATTGTGTTTCAGTATAGAGAGCCCACGCCACCCCTCATTATAGCCTCTAGCTATGCTCTTTTCTACTTGAAATGCAATGTATTCAGAGGGCTTCTTTCTTCAGAAGGGCTTCTGCAAACGCAATACAGCTGTTGTCACTGACATGTTTCTGTTGTCAGACAGCTGCATCGGTTTAAAACAGTTGAACTGTTTTTGGGGGTGTTAGATGGGTTGGATGGAAAATGTCACCTTGGGGTCAACTAGGGAAAAAGTGTACTTTGAAATCCTACTGTAGCAGAATTTGCTGTCACCATAGGATTTCCTCAGCACAAATCACAGTCTAGACAGACAATTTACAGGCAACAGTGTTTATTCTGAATGCTCATACTTTTAACATAACTTTATAACCACCAACCACGCTCTGCTGTCTGCCTGGCTACTGGTAAGCACATAGCCCATTGCTCATGTTTTAACAAAGAAACAACAAAACAATAGCTTACAGCCCAGTGTCCTGTATCTGTGGTGTGTGGCAGCCAGCCAAAGATCAAGTACAGTACTGCATATAAAGGGAGAGTTTAGTTAGTACAACAACGATCAGCTGAGACAATTAACTCACTTGGCACTGATCTCCTGATCTATCCTCACACCTCTCTCCACTGCTGCTGATTGCAGACCACATACACATTAGTGAACACACAGTATGGGCTGCATCCAGCAGAATTTACTGTACTTTTTGTTTTAGTTCCATAGTATGCACTGTCACCAAGGGGACTGGTAAAGAGAGAGCACTGTGTACATGTTTGTATGTGTAGGCCAGTTACAAGTTGAAATCTGTGTTACAACTGCTTTTATAAGGACAAGCTGGAAAGGTCGGAATGATCTTTCAGCCACTCTGCACCTCTTTTACCCAGTTGAAACATCAGTCTACACACTGACTTTAAAGCAAGGAAAGATGAACAAAAGCAAACTTGTTTTTGGAAATGTGTTAGTGTAACATTTGTAAAAATGCTCACCTTCCCTGCTTGGTAAACAGGGTTCCAAAGGTAAACATCTGGTGCAAAATTGGTATTGACACTGAGAATCTGAAACTATGAACATCTTATCCTGTACAAATGCACTATGCTCTGTAAATAATCTAATATTTTTGCGTTGGTGTATTGTGTGTAGGATCCCAGTCATTTCCATAATTGCTCAACATCTCAAGTGTTTATTCAACATCAGTGAATACATTGAGCACAATGTCATAATGTTCTTATATAAATGCATTCATCTATAACTTACACAATGCTTGCTTCAGACAAAATTAAAAATGTAAAATATGTAAGTGAATTTGCTTTGGTTTAAAGACATCTTGTGCTGGTTGTATATTTCTTTAGCAAAAAAATATTTTTTTAATCCATAATCTAGGCATCTTTTGTGTGTTTAAAACCTCATGTATGAAAATGTAGGACAGTTATTTTTGTTGTATAATGTTAGGTAAGTGAGTAAAATTGTCTGGAAGCATCCAAACAATTGCCTACTTTAAATAAAATATAGGCAGGCTGCGACTTGGGCAAGTGAAAGAGCTAGTGAACTGGGAGAAGGGGTTAGCTGACTGAGGAACAGGAAAGCTCGATGGCAGGATGACCAGCTGGTTAGGAAACAAGAAGGCTGGCTGACTGGAGAACAATGGATAGTTCTTCACCTTGGAAACCGCTGAAATGGGTGAACCTGATGACCGGGAAACAGTAAGATTATTCTCTTACACTCTGTAGCAGCACCTAGTGGTAGTGGCAGCAAAAGGTACAACAATGTGTCTTATGTCATCACCCAGCAGGTTTCCTTAAATATAATTAAGTCTTTAAATTAGGTCTTGACTTGAATCAGAGGCTGTTTATCATTACAAGGTTTTATGTAAGTCCTGCACTGATGTGAATCCTTGTCTCCACCTGCACAACCTGGTGTTTGGGGATTTGTGCTAGCAGTATGCTAAATATATAGCATGCTGAATAAAGTGTGGCGTGCATTTGAAAACTTAGCTGACACAATCCGAATACTATTGGATGTTTGTATAATGTTTATGAGAGATGCTCTAGAGATTAGCTAGTTTACATAGCTTTGTTTCATCAACAACAAACATTAGCTTGCTAGCTTGTGTGGCTCCTATTAGCTACATCACATCATGGGTTGCCTTGCCTGTCCGTCAATTCTACCAAGTGAAGAGCAAATTGATTGAATATGTTTGTGGCCTGAAATGTAGAGCAATTACAGCAAATACCGTACTTTGGTGCCACACCCAGGTAGTTCAGAGAATCTTGTAGTACAGAAAATTCCCAGCAAATACTCGGTGCCCGGGGATAGTTCGCATAAGAACTTGAAGCATCCCCTGGAAATAGACATAGCCGGGTGAGCTGCCTGTCTTCAAAGTTCTAAACTTCTGCAGCCAACTACAGTATACTGGAGTAACTAACAGCTTTTATGTTACGGTTAACATTACCGTATGCATCAGAACACTGCTATTTGGCCACATAACACTGTTTGTTAAAATCCCTTTAGTGGATGTTGAAAAACAAAACGTTGATTAGAAGATCAGATGTGCAGGAAATTGATGCATACAAAGCCTTTGGCTATTGTATGTATCTTTAATTGGCAACAAATACGAGTTTTGAGGGTGTTAGACCCAAGAGATTCCTCCTTCAGTTTTTTTCTGTGCAAGTTCATTTTGTGGCTAATACTTTTTCATCTGCATTTAAATTCTAATTGTGGTTGGTGTAGGATTTAACTTGTGATTCCCCTCTAGTGCAAGATATGGCTGAAAAATGATTGTTTAGTTTGTGTCAAATGCTTCTAATGTGGTAGGAAATGAAGAAAATGGCTGCGATTTCTTGAAAAATAATCAGATTCAAGATCTGATTATAAGTTTCTTACTACACAAACCAAGGTCGGGAGGAAAAGATCACAATAGAATATAATGTTGCTCATGAGTACAGGAACCCCTGCTTAAGTTGACTAAAAAGAGAAGTAAAAAAATTATCTTTAGCAAGTTTTTTGGAAAAAATGCTTCATTGAACCTAGAACAAGTTCAAATTTCAAATAGCTGCAACCACGTACAGCATGCATCCACACATACAAATACACACACACACACACAACTTCACAAACATGACCTCCGTGCCTTCAGCCTCTTAGGGTGAAAAATGACTGCCAAAGGGTAATGTGACTTTACATCAAACTGTTACCACAGCTCTCAGATAAATGTTGTGGTGTAAAAGGTAAAAACTAATTTCCTTTAGTGGTTACCCATAAAGTTACCCAAAAATGAAATACTAAATATACTAAGTATGATTACTGCAAATACTGTATTCGTGTATACAACTTTGCCTGATCCCAAATATAAATGTTCCCCTGATCTGCTATAAACAGGCACATTTCACAGAAAAGAATTTGGATGACTGTCTGGTTTCGCTGCTGATGATTCACCCTCCCTATACATTCTGGCAACAGTGTATCCACATGTTAAATACAGAATCCATCAAAGAGTGGCGGATATGACAGACGCTGCTGGTGAAAGAATGGAGTGGGAGGACTGAAAAAAGCCACCAAGATCCACTGGTTGTCAGTAAAGATTAGTGACAGCGTGAACAATTGTAGAATTTGGAGGAATTATTAAAGCAAATCGTGAACACTGAACACATCAAAATTAAAATGCCACATTGAAAAAACAATACTGCATTCATATTGGTCTTGAATCTTGTTGAATTTATTAAATCCAAACACATGAAAACATTTTTAGAGTTTATTTGTCGGTACTATTCTCTGCAGGTAAGCAGCTGTGAGTGAAAACTCTTAAAGAGAATTAAGGGCCACATAGATATTATACAGACTATAATTGAACTTTAAATCTAAAAAGTATTTGGAAAAGCAATCAGCAATTTTGTTTGACCTTGAACAGTTTAGATCATTAAAACCAAACTAAACACATAGCACCAGCCATTTGTTTTTTGTCTTTATAGCTTACCTTTATGGCTTTTGCCTTTATGATGAATTGATAGCCTTTGGCTTACAAATACACCTCCTGCTCTTAATGTACAGCTCAACCAAACACCAGTAAATTGTCAGTGAAGTTTACAGTCTCAGCACAGGAGCTGCATCTGATTGTAGTTGCAATTCAGCAGATAAAACAAACAAATTAGTTATTAGGAATAAATAACACACTAGGTCTTAGGTATGATTGGTCACCCCATAAAAGTTTCTAATATCTTCAAACACATTCTCTCTACTCCTTGTTCACCTTGTACTGGTATATCTTAATGCAATGGTGCATGCTGTCAGACACAGCTAGTTGGCCTTCAGGTAGCAGGGTCAGTCCACGTGGACTACTCAACCCGTGGGTTACTATCGGCCACCCGACTCCCTCTGCTGGGTACAACAGAACTCTGTGCTGCTCCCCCCAGTCCGCTACCAGCACACTACCATCTGTATCTATAGCGATGCCCCAGGGGCAGGCAAGGACTGGTCCCATACCAGCACAGACACCTAAAACTCTCACCGTGTTCCAGCCTGGTTCTAGCACTTTTATGCAAGGCACACAACCTGTTTCATTGCCCCTTTCAGACACAGCTACCATGCCTGAGCTCGAGCATGCTGCCACTAAGTAAGGCCGGTGGAATCCGGTTACTACTGTGCGCTCAAGACGGGAGCCTGTCTTAGGGTCAAGCTTTAGGGCAACAAGGGTACCTTTCCGGATATCGGCTACTAAGAACTCATCCAGCCTGGTTACGGTCACACCCCTGGGAGCCTCAAGCTCATCTTTTGCAGAGCCCAACCCTGACCCTCCAAAGGTCTGGAGCAGGCGACCATGCCGGCTGAAGACAAGCAGGGCCCGTTCTGCTGCACAGCTTAGTGCAATCAAACCCTTAGAATTGACGGCAATGTCAAAGTAGTTTCGACATCGTCTGGAAGAGCCGTCAGAAGTTGGGGAGGTCACTTGCTGGAGGACATTGCCTTGAGGGTCAGTCACCTGTTTCAAAGTTGGATTCAGTTTTAACAAGGGAGGAAACTTTGTTTCATATAGAACACATTCTGTATGTTGTATGTCTAAAAGAGTTTTAACACAACACATACCTGAACACGTGCATTTCCACAGTCCACTATATAGAGTTGGCCCTGTGGTGTTGCATGGATTCCACTTGGCAGCGTAAGCTCAGCTCTACCTGAACCCTGCTTCCCAAACTTCCTGATCAGATGGATTCCTCTGTGGTTGAATACTGTCATGGAATATTCTACTTCCTCCTCCAACTCCACCAGGGCTGGCTCTCCTCTCTCTCTTCTGCCTTTCTTTGGCTCTTGAGTGGAACCGTCTATGACGGGCATGGATAAAGACCTTGCCACCAGGGGTTGTTTTGAGCCAGCCATGGTGATGTTTTTCTGCGGCTGTTGCAGAATATTATGACTTCTATATGTAGGGTATGAGAGGGTCTGCCCTATGTCAGAGACCCTAGGCCCTCTACTGAGAGTTGGGGAGGTTGAGCTCAACATGGAGTTGAAGTTGCTACACTTCACGTTCCACACTCCTACTTGTTCATTTGTCCCACCACTGATCAATGGGCGAGTCTTGTGTGTCAAGTCCACTGCAGACTTCGATAGACGGCAATTGTAGTTCAGAGAGCCTCTGTTCATGCTGTGGTCATTAGGTGGGCTAACAATGAAAGTATAGCTGGAGTCCAGGCTGTCTGTCGGGGATGGTGCTCGGCCAGAGTCCCCATAGGTCCCTATAGAGTGTTCATCAGAGGACTGACTGAGGCGAGAGTGAGGTCGCCCCCTGGAGGTGAGGTCTAGGCAGCTTTGGCTGGTCAGAGGCTCTTTTGGAATCATCCTTGGATTTGATAGGGCACTGTTGCTGTACTTCAAAAGTCTACTATTAGAATCTTGACTCACTTTTCCTCTATCTTTACCCTGGCTGTCTAAACTCAAGCACCGACTTACTTCACTCTTAGCATGCTTCCATCTTCGATCAGGTGAGGGGGACGGCTTCCTACCAGTGACCACAGTAATGGACTTCCTCACATTTTTGGGAGAGTTGTGTTTTCCGTTTCTATTCGCCCTGTACATCTGCTGCTTGCCTTCAGTATCAATGTTTAGAAGTACCTTAGGGGCAGCAATAAATGCATCCTCTCCTTGTGGCTGAATAGAGGCTGAGTCCATCTCGTCATCCGGTGATGACTCCCAGTCCGACTGCTCATACTTCGGAAGCCAGCGACATATCTTTGTTGAGGACAGGTTTTGTTCCTCTTCTGATTCCAGATTACTCCGGGTGGAGAGGCTGATCTTTCTGGCAACCCTGCCTGTTGGTGAGCTACACCCTTGTCCTAGGCTGCTTTTCTCTCCTCCAGCACCTTGATGGTTTGTGTCTTCACACTGCGTCTCCGGTGAATGGAGAGCACAAAGCCGCCCCTGTGGCCCACAGCCGCCAACATACAGGCAGAGGCTTTGCTCTTGCACACGGATATCTCCAAAGTTGACAGCATGAGGTTGGGAGCTGGGTTTGAAGTTCACTTTCTTTAGGGAAACTGAAACTTCCCAGGGTTGTAGGAACTCTGCAATGTCCTTCAGTATCTGGTTTGGCCCACCATCCTCCAGGCGTGACTGTTGACCCACCTCCTGAATCTTATGCTGAAGTTGAGCCAGTTTACGGAGCCTTTGGTCCAACAGGGACTGGCTGACCCGGGTTGCTGCCATGTTCTCCCTCTGGACCTGCTCCAGATGCTGCTGAGTGTCCCGATGGTCTTGTTCCACCCTCTCCAGCAGGCGCCGCTCTTCTCTGCGTGCTCCCAGGATGGCCCTTTCTACACCTCGCTTCACAGATTCCGTCTCAGTTGCATGGCGCTCTTGTAGGCGACGCAGCTCTGCCTCTGCCTTGGCAAGGTCACACCGTGCCTGTGTTACCCAACATGGAGGGGACTGAGGCAGGAGAGCAGGGGAAGGACCGTCTGAATGACGATCAGGACTGGGGCTGTGGGCTGGAACAGGAGAGGAGGAGTTGCTACCCAAAGGAGTTCCCGCAAACATCGTAATGGATGGATGGATCTTTATTTTCTAGTTTGAGTTCCTACAGAAAGACATAATTGGCTGAAAGGGAAGATCATTAAAACAATTAATGCCTAATGAACCACAGTATGTCAGGTAATTCAGACTTTAACTTTAAGAGTAATATTAGAGTATATAAAATGATTGTGATGTTATGCTGCTAACACTGTTTTGTTCAACCCCAACATATTTTTAACTACATTGATCATATAATAACTATATTAATACTATACACTATAGTGCCACAATATGACCCGGGCCACACAAATGTAGTTTACTGACTCTGAAACACTAATTCAGCTTGACAAAGGTGTCTGAGCAACCACTTTTTCAACTATGTGCACCAAAAAGATCTTTTATTGAAGCCATTTTATGCTGCCAAGATGCTTTTTGAAAGGTGATACAGCTATAAAGGAAGGCCATACAAGAGACAATTCTATGGGCAGAGAGAACTAGCATAGAAGGAGAAGAAAGTTTTACACTGAAAAACATCAATTGGCATTTAAAATAGAGGCAGACAGCCAGAAGCATCTAAAGTGAGGGCAAGAGTGGGAGGTAAAGAGACAGCCCAAGTCTCAACACAACAATACTTCTCAACTCCCTAGCTCTCCATACAGACTCCGCTTTGAAATTGTATTCATGAGAAGAACACAGTGATAGGGCAGTGAAAGATGTCTGTCCTCCGTGAGAAGTATTTTGATAATAGTGGAACCCCAGGGAGCCGTCATATAATGAACACAAAGAATCATTCAGGGAATACATCAGGACGTTTCTGGCCCCAAACTATTTTATAGAAATGGGTATGCCAGTCCAATGTCTGAATATTTTATTATGCTTTTTTGCAAGTTTTTCTAAAATGGAAAAAGAAGTCACTTTAACAAACATGTAACACAGCTGTACAAGGACATTGGCTGTAATAAATGCAGAGGGAAAGTATGACTCCAAATTGCAAAGTATGCGTTAAAGAATACGAAAAATGATATATTGAATGAAGTCTTCAGTGACAACTTCTCATACTTCAGAATTTGTATTACTCAGTGTTGCTGGAGACAAGTATAACAATTAAAAACTTCACAAACAGACGCATAATTATATGGTTCATGCCTGCGCTATTGAGGATTTACATGTTTTAAGCTGTATGTTCAAGCTCAATATGTTGTTTCAACATACAAACATCTTCAATAACAAGTGGCCAATACTGAAAACTAAACAACATGTTAATTTCTGGGATTGAGTTGAGAATAGAAAGATAATTAGTGTGCCACAAAATTCTTTTTGGACATGCAATGCATATTATATGATGATATATTATGGCAGCACTTGAGTTATAATACATCAAAAGAGGTGGAAAGTCATTGAAGTTGTATAATTTAAACCTATGTCCCACGCAAAAAACTTTTTCAACTAAATTTGCAAATATTGAACATGTCTGAGTTATAACTAGCCTTATTAAGTCACATTCAATAGTTTAGCAAAAGGGAGGTTTTGAGGAAGGAAAAGAAAGAAAAGGAAGAAGCCATTATTTTATCTGTATTTAAAGGTACTAAAAATTTAGCATTAAGAATGCAAAGTATTAAACTGAATTTCCAAACAGTCTAGTCCTTTGTCCCTGATATTTGCCCTCTAAATCCAACCTTAACCCACATCCCGATTTTTTTGTCAATTGTGCAAGGCACTATGGTTGATACTTTTACTTGTCTTTGTCTTGCACGTTGACATAAGCGCACATATTGTAAATCGGAATAATGTTTAGAATTTTCACTGTACGGTTATATGTTTTACCCTGATCACCGGAGTTAATTTTCCAAAATGGTTTGGAAGTTCCTTAAAGTCTCTTTGTCGGAACGTCTGGATGGGAAAACTTTTTTTAAATGTTTATGTTCTGTTCATTTTGTTGTTTAACCCTCTCCTTGTTGTTTTAATTTAATTATGAGGAGTCAGAAAGGCATTAAACAAAGCTTGTGGTTGAAGCGTGGGGGCCTCCTTGGGTGGGTGTTAGCATTGGTACCTGACTCTGGGCTTAACTTGATGCTATTTAGCAGCATTGATGAGCCAAGCTAAGCCATGAGACGTAGTAGTTGAGAGAATGTACCTAATATATTTATTAAATGCCTGGCATTTGTATCAGGGGTGTGCATATTTTTGACTAGCTGGAAGTCTTTTTGCTGTGGTATGAGTTACGTTACACATTACTTATTAAACGTGTCTATTCTATTCATAGGAGTCTTCATATCAGTCTTGTAGATTTGATACTTGCTCACATTTTTGTTGACTTGGTCTATGTCCGTTGTAGTGTGGCTACTTGTATTTATGGAATGGATTTTAAGTCGTGAAGTTTTTTTTATGTTGGAGATGAAGTGACAGATGTGTCTTAGGCAAAGTGCCAGTCCCATCTCTTTGTGTCAAACCAGGTTTCCACTTACAACTACATTATAGATGCGGAGGGTCCAATTGCTCATCCTGCGAGTGCTGTGTTATAACTGGGTCACATTAGGAAAATATAGTTCTTACTACATGTCCGTCTCAACAAAATAAGACTTAACTTCAGAAGTACTCAAAAGATTATGTGGAATTGTAATATTTGTTAAAAAAAATTTTTTTAAAAGCCCCTATTCACATTTGCATTTTCACACAAAATGAAATCAACAAATACTTAATCAAACTGGGCTTTATAACAAAACCATTGAATTCTGATTAAAAAAAAAAAACACAAATCCACCGGCGTGTCTTACCTGCAGTCAGGCACCAGCATTGCTACGAACCCATGCTCTGCTCTTCTTCTTCACATCTCCCCACTCCCTCACTTTTTACCATTAACCTCCGGCCCTCCCTCTGCGCTGTTTCCCCTCTTGTTGGCTGTTGCTAGGAGACCGCCAAGCTGACTCCAGTTTCTCTCTGCATGCAGACTCAGAATGTTCATCTACAATTTACATTTTTCCTGATCTGTGGATTGTATTATTTATACGGAGTCCCGCGGCTTTGTTTTGAAGAAGACTTTAAGTAGTAAACATTCAGAGTGGGGAGCAAATAGGTTGATAACATAAAGCACTGAAATACACCTATGAGCTTCTGTGTAGACGTGCCGCATGATGAAAGTGTTCCTGTGATGGTTGAGTGTAAGAGTAGGCCGTCTGCATTGAACATTGATTTGTATGGTCGGTCAGCATGCCGTCCAGTGTTTGGCTCATACTCACATCTGGGTTGTTCCCGGACGTGTTTATGTGATGTTAGGGCTGCAACTAATAATGATTTACATTATTAGTTAATGTACAGATTTTTTTTTTATTAATTCATTGATTAATCACTCACTCTTAACATGTCAGCAAATAGTGGTAAGTTCCCAGACTCTATGGTGATTTGACAATTAACTGATATCAGAATTCTTGCCGATTCATTACTTGTTAATTGACTACTTCAATATCTGACTAATTATTTCAGCTCTACTGGTGACCAGTGTTGGGCAAGTTACTTCCAAATGTAATATATTATAGATTACTTACTGTCATTTTTGAGTAATTAGTTATATTACAATATTACTGTCTCTAAATTGTAACGTGTTACTTTTGCATTACTTTTAAATAACTTTCACCCAAAAAACACCAGAAGTTTGACTTGGCAGCTCTCCTCTTTATCCACTTTAATAAATCAGAAATTGTTCATAATATTTTGTAAAACGTAAATGAATATTCTGATTAAAGCTATACAAATATATAATTAAAACTTAGAATAAAAAAGTAGGGGAAAATGACAATACTCCATTAAAACTACCTCACCGTTGTAGTGAAGTATGGCATTGTTGTAAAACGTTTGTGAATAAAAAAATCATGTTTAGTTTAAAAACTAAGGTAGTCTTAAATAAATGGTCAATTATAGTGTGATTAAAAACTCACTATTTACAGTACTTGATTCACAGCTATGTGAAAAGGTACATAACCTTATTTAACAGGAGGGTAGTTTTACTGCGAACCGTCACAGGAAGTGCTTTTATTTTGATGCAACCTGAGCGGAAGGTTTCTGGTGTGTAGGCTACTCTTGATAGCTTACTGAGATGAACGTGGAACGCTAGCAACAAAACATGCTCATCAAGCTTAAGTTGTTCACTTTCTAGTTTGTATAACTGCGACATATTGAACGAATGGTCATAGTAAAAGACACGCTCGTCATTCAAAGCCGTACCACTACAGGCAGAGTTACTCTGCACGGCTGATAAAATACAATGATATTAACTATGTGTAGCAAGCCTCAACATGAATTCCCGACGTGTTTCTATCTGCCAGCAGCTCGCACACACTGCTGTCCGTGCTGACCCTAAACCTGTCCGTTCAGTCTCTATGTCTGATCCATAGACCGTTAATAATGTACGGTCTATGGTCTGATCACGTGAACAGAGACGGCACAGCACCTCGCGTCACCGCAGCGTCATAACTCCTGAAAATAATATCTATCTCGCGAATGTGCCTGTCTGTGCAGTCATCTCGAGCTCCGAATAAAGCAAAAGGATATATTCGTGTTTTTTTTATTTTTTCTTGTGAAAAATGTTTCGCGGTGTTAGTGAATTCTTAAAATAAAAAATAAAAAGACCCACTAAATGTCGCGTTAAAATGCGTTGTAACTCGCGTTACTGAGATTGTAACGAGTATAATATTACCGACATTTAGTTATATATTGCGTTATTACTGCATCACAGCAAAAAGGAATACTGTACTGTACTCCCAACGCTGCTGGTGACCAGTCCAATGTGTTTGTCGGATGTTTACAATATCCATATTTAATGTTTTATCAATTAACCTGTTGTTCCAAAAAATATTACATGCATTTACAGAGCCATGAAATGAGACACTGGAACCTTTGGCATGTCATCTTAAAAGTACGCTCTAACTGTTAATGATAAAAGTAGTTGCACATTATTCCTATTGATTACTTGACTTTAGCTCTAAACATTACCCAGGTTTCTGATCAGTCCACCAGTTTGTGTCTTTGACTCCTCGATATCCAGCATCTCCCTGTTGTTTGTGTACTGATTTAAGTTCTCAGCAGTTGAGGATGAACCAACTTTTATATAGGATTTCCTGAACACTGCTGCATTAATACTCAGTTTTCTTCCTCATCTCTTCACCCGTGATGGAAGAAGAGAACAAGAGTGACAAGAACTGCTCTCAAGACATCATTACTTTGCTTATTAGGCATGGGCCGCTAAAGGCTTCTGACAGTATGATAAAATTGTTTATTTTTTTACATTGAACACAATGTATTTCACTTTTTAAACGCACTGGCAAAGAGGGGAATTTATTAACTGCACTTTGAAGACTCACTGCAAAAATGAGGGGAAATGTATTGGTTTCAAATTGACTTTAAAAAAAAAAAACGTGATATATACCATAAAACCGGTAACCGGCACATGCCTGTTGCTTAATATTACATATCTACTACATAACAGTTAAAGATGTGCCAGCACCCATGGCAGACAAGCATCAGAAACCTGGTGAAGGTGTTATGTAGAACACCATCTTTCTATCAGAGTAAAGCTGTTTCTCAAAACCAGACCCTCCAGGATGTGTAAACCGGTGTTCCAGGACAGCTCAATACACGCTGGGAGGGGCCCCGGCCCCCCAGATGGATGAATTAGAAACGAACACTGCTTTGTGAATGTGCGCCAAGCATGTTATCATGCGTACTAGTTAGTGTTATCCAGTCTTTTAGCGCAGCGGTTTCCAACATCTTCAGTGGCTTCTGTGGCACACAAAGTAATGTTTAGTGCTTTCAGATTTATTTTACTAGTTGTTGCGGTTTTTCCATGTAAATAGTGGTTAGTTTATTTTTTAGGCCTTAAATGGTTCAAACTATTCAAGAAGGAAAGACCCTTTATGGTTGAATGTTTCCATGCCAAAGCCATACATAATCTGTGACGAGAGTTCACAAGTAGACTTAATGAACAAGCCAAGAAGGTTGGAAACCACTGTGTTAACATACTGGAGATATGTTTAGATGGAAAATAGATAAATGTTTGTACAGTCACAAGACGACAAAGAAAAGACACCAGGACAAAAGCCATATTGCTAGGCAAATTTATAAATTAATAAAAACATTCCCTTTGTAGTGTTTTCCGACAGCTCTTTCCCACTTTGTATTTTTATTCTAATGATTTCAAAATATAGAAAAATATTTCTGATAACATTCATCATTACATTATTTTTCGCATGATTTCCATTCTTTCCTGTTGGTTATTTCACACATGTCTGCATTTTTAACCCATTACTTTTTCTTTTCTTTTTTTTTTTACACTATTTACACATCAGTCCACATCCTCTTTCAGCCTCACTCGGGGGACGACACTTGAGCATGATTTTGCATAGATCACAGGGGAGAAATCCGTCGGGGGTAAAGTCGAAGCTTTTCAAAGGAAAAGTGAGAAGATTCTGTACATCCCATGATAAGCAGTGCAAGTGAAACGTGTACACATACTGTATGTTAAGAAATCAGCTGTGACAACAAATTCTAACCGGCAACTGATTCTCTCTAGATGAACTGTATAGGTTCCCAAAGCTAAATGGCCTACAACAGTTTGTTCTTATAGTCATACAGTTAAAACCCCTTTCAGAAATATACTAACTGTACGTACATTTGAAAGTGAAATATTTTGCAACGTTAGAACTGTCAGCCAATCATAACCCTAAAACAAAGGTGTATGCTATAATTCCAATTCAAATGATAAAGTCAGTTGCATGCTGTGAAATGAATCAATTCAACAGCTTGGGAATTTGAAAGATCTGAAAGATTCTATTTTTATCTCACTGACGGATCAGTTGTAGTGTAAGTACATCTGTCTGGAACACAGAACACAGCAGAAAAAGAAAAAAAAACACTAAATCTATAACATGACATTTTCTGAAGCTTAACTTTTGGGTTTACCAACACAATCATAATTTAATCAAACATATACAATGGAGTCTGAGCAGAGCTGGGGTGCGACACGGAAGCAGCAACCACCCCAGCTGAGACGTTGTTTATCAAGCCACAAGACACAAACCGAAGATATTTACCATTAAACTATTTTGGATGATGTAATTAATTTGGTTTTGTTGTTCTGCACTGGCTTTAGCATCCAGCTGCTGTAGTTGCTGCATATTTAAAAACTCTTTCCTAAATGTAACATTCAAATCAGTGTTGGTGTGTTTTTGACAGGCTGTCCCTGTGTCCATGATGCCTGCTAGTGCCTGAACAGTTGGAGGGCTCACTTTTCTACCAGCACAGGAAGCCATAAGCTGGCTGCCATTCTTGTGGAGTGTGAAAAACGACTTCCATAAAACAATGTAATCCATCACAGGAAGTGACCACACACACAAAACAATTATATTTGCCAAACTCCCTGTTTTTTTTTTTACACTGTGTGCGAGTTCTGTTTCTACAAATCAGCGCTGCATTAAATGAAGCACTGCTCACAGTCCGTCATCTGACTTCTCCAAATAGGAGTTAAAGTCCCGGTGGGAAATAATCCCATATAAAAACGCCAAACTTTGCCAAATCTATGTCTGTGTTCTTAAAAATTAAATACAAGTACATACTGTATGGAAAAACATAAACATGGAAAAAATATGACTGCAGGATATGTAGATGTACATGGGCTAAAATCCCAAATCCGAAAAAGTGTCATCCCATAAGACTGATACCAAGTTTTACATCTCCGGGTTACTGAGCAGCTCCCTTTTTAATTAAATCACAGCTAAGTCCCCCAAAACACACCTCCCCCTGTCCAATAAGCTTTACCTGGTAAATCTCCTTTTTTAGCAGTAATTCTGGTTTATTAAAGCTTTGGTCTCGTTTTCACAGGTTTAGCCATCGGTTCTATCTTCTGACAATGTTGCACCGATCAACTTGATGAGTTCAATTTCCTAATGTCTTCCATCCTTTCCTTGCATTCCACTTTTGCTGTACTATTTTAGGCATATATGACCTGAACTAACAGAACAGTTTGGAAAAATAGTTGGAAAAAACCCCCAAAACAATCGTGAGTGTAAAAGTAGACAAACTCTGAGGAATGAGACCCTCTGGCCTTTTTATCTGTGCAAGGGAAACAATCTGATTAAGGTGAACAGATGGAAGGACGAATGGCAGAAGGTAAAATACAGAGCCATCAATCACCATTTTAACTAAGCGAGTGCAAACATTCAGTGTGAAATTTGTTCTTTGCTGCCACCGATGATCTCAGTCGGCGAGATTAGTCACTTACCACTAAAACCTACACCATAAAAGCTTATTTGAGTTCAGCACTATCGCACAAACCAAAAGGAAACTTTCTCTACACTATTTCAATATTATTTATTTATAAAACTTGCCTTAAGTGGCATGCAGAAACTCTTAACTAATGGCATTAAAACAGTGAGGTGTTACGAAATGTGTCTAGAAATTTCATAGAAAAGTGAGTTAGAGCAGTAATGAAGTACTACGTTTACAAACATGACGACCGTAGATATGGCTTTGACAAGTTGAGAAGCTCTCAACTTGTCCAGATGAAACGGTTGTCGCCGCAAGATGGCAGGCACTTTTAGCAGCTTCTCTACTGCTAAAAGATGAGAGAGAATGTCTATGTGTAGAAAACCAAACAAATTCACCAAAAGCTGGGTCATAGTTACATGGGTTTTACATACCAGTCAATGCTTCATTTAAGAGGTCCAAAATGATGGACCTGTGAATTAAAGAACCATCTTATATAACAAACTCCCAACAGATAATTAAAATCTTCAAAAGGTTGCTAAAAAAAAAAAGAAGAGAATTTCGTCTTGGCAAATGCTTTTAACACTGGGCGGCTGCGACTTCATTCAACCTCAGACACAAGAAAATAAATTAAATGCCGACCACAACGCTGGCACTGACTGTCACATCCTCACGTGCACATTCATACTTGGTACCTAACAATGAAATGTGTGTTAGTGTTACAAAACAAATAGCAGCATGTTAAGTTCCAAGATGAACAGTTGTATGTTTCCGTCTCATCCAAAGGACTGAAACAACTGAGCTAACTTAAAATGGAAAAGCTGAAATTGAGATTGCTTCATTTTTAGCATACAAACAAAGAAATGAAGAACAGTGAATGACTGCCTCACAAGGACCTTTTTCAAATGGCAGTTCATAATAAATGGAAATCATGCCAACACTCCCTCAAAAAATGTTTCCCTTCTCACTTTTTTATGGCAGATTCTCTCAGGTCTTTTAAAAAGACTGAATGACAGACAAAAGGTATGAATTGTAAAGCAGTGCTGCCTTTCAATCCCGCAGCCTCCTTCATGGCAACAGGTGAATGGCTTACTAATGGCCTGAAGAGTTGGAGTCATTTGTCAAAATAAAACCTCGCATACACGACAACAGACACAACTGCTCCCACGTGTTGCTGATATGTCTAGAAAATGGTGCAAATGCAAAAGACAAACATGTTTAGAACAAAATATAACAGAAATGGTATTCATTACCCAAAGTTTTCCAGTACATTTTGTGTTGGCCGTGCTGATTCACAGGAGACAGTGGCACTGTCCCTCGCCTGTCTTCCAGTTCTCATCTCTCTGTGAGCTTTCTCTATTGGCCAGTCCTTTGATAGAGGACCAAAGCAAAGACAAGCTTGTCTTACTGACATGGCCAAAGCTGATTGGATCATTTTTTAGGCGATTGACGAGTCTACACTTTCAATGTTTTCCTGTCAAACTATTTATTTTTGGTTCTTCTCCTCTGTGCCGCCTGAAAGCACCCTTTCAACTTTAAACATAAGAGACTAGCACCAATATGTGCACCTATTTCTTTTATCTGTGGCTTTACTGTGTCACATTATACCATGGCATGGTATGTGTATGTACAAGCTCCTAAATCTCAAGCATTTACTGAGATTTTATGAGTATAGAATGTAAATATAATACATGATATGCACAATATCATAAGTTTACAGATTAGGAAAATGTTTCCAGTCATATAGGTATCCTATAACAATTTGGTACAAAAATGCCCCTCTTTCCATCTTGCCTTTTGTCAGTGTTATTTTAGACGACTCACTTTAGCGACAGAAAAGTCTCAGTGCTTTAGTCTGTCCTCTGGTGGTGGGAGAATCATATAACAGTTTTTTTAACAGCCTAATCAAAATGAAACCGAGGCTAAGAGCTAGATTTGAGGAGTTTGCAGTCTATTCCTCTGCCTCAGGGCTGTGCGGGAAAGGCAGAGTGACGGCGTGCTCTTGAGCCAGGGCAGCCAGCTCCTTGAGGAACTCACAGAAGATAACGGCACAGTAGACGGCGTTCTTAACTCGCAGAGCCTCGGCTTGCTTCTCCAGGCCAGAAGTCCCTCCGCCACCCTTGAACAAAGCGCTGTGCAGTGATTGGCTGCCGTCCCGTACGTGCGCGAGGGCCAGCTGAGCGGCGTGCCGAGCCCGGGTCGGGCTGTTGGTGTGACGAAGGATCAAGTCTCCGAGAGATGGCTTACGACTCTTCACTGGAACAAGACAAGGGTAGGTCTACAAGTCAGCACAGTACTAATAAGGATATAGGGCTGAAAGTTATTCTCAACTCAAGGTCCACTTGCTAGTTTTTTAATTGAGAGCTTTCAAAGACGACTGAAAGCTCTGTAAAAAAAAAAAACTATCCATATGAACATGCATTTTTTCCTTCAATTTAAGATTAAGTTATTAATAGTCATAATTGTGATCGCTCTCTTTAAAAAAAATTTAAATTAACTGATTGTAAAGCGCTCACTTGTTTAAAGAAAAGATAATAAATTAATTGAGAAATAACTTGTTACATAGATTTGTGTGGAAATAAAGACAATGACTTTTCAATCTCACATTTTGAGTGCTTGGTAATTAACAATCACATGCAAAGAAGTTTCTTACAAACTGAGGAAACGGATTCTGTTCCACTGTAAGAGCCAGATAGAAAAAGGCATAAAAAGGTGAAACTTGAACTTGATGCAAGCCGTCCTAGTCTGCCTGATTAAATGCCAGAGACAAACGACACAGGCACACAAATACACAATGTGTGTAAATCCCTCCTGTTTCTAGCTCACCTAATGAGTCAGAGCGCCGCAGGGTAGGAACTGCTGCAGGAGAGTCGGCCCAGTCCAACTTGCCTCGGGCAACCAGGTACTGTTGGGCTTTCTTCAGCATGGCAGGGAAGTCCTCATGAGAGGCAGCAAACGCCTCGATGCGGTTCTTCACAGAACCTAGAACCTGATGTGAGTCGGCCAAAAAAAGGTTTTTTGATTGATTTTCCAAAAAGCAGCTGGCTTTTGTTCGTTGATCAGTCAGTCAATTTTTATTTAAGACTGATAACTGTATCCCAACTTAAGTGCTATTTTTTTGTCCTATACAGTATTAGTCCTCCATTTACAGCATATTAGAATACAGGAAGAAACGGAATATGAACAAGAAACTATGCAAATGCATTGTGGGCCTGATCCTATTGGAACAGAAGCTAACAGAAGTGAGGTGGGCTGGAAATGGACAACTATGCCTACAAACAATAGACTAAAAGCAGTCATCTCTTCAAGTAGAAATACAGAGCTACTATTTGTGCTGAGCACCTGGTTTAGAAATCTAACCTACATAAGTTTAATAGACAGCATGAAGAGCATCCTTGGGTCAATACTGTATGTCAAAGGTGTGGCATGGTGCAGTATACCTGGATCAGTGACTTGATGCTCGGCTGGAAGACCATGTTGGTGTTGAGCAGGAAGGAGCGTAGGAGTGGTTGAGGATAGCAGGCCAGCTGGGCCACGATGCCCGTGAGCAGGATGTTGACGTACAGCGAGTTTTGGAGCATGTTCTCCAGCTTGGCAAACAGAACCACCATGAACGGACCTGCACAGAGAAGAATTATTGAGTGGAAAGGAAACAATTTCAGCTCAGCTGCATGCGAATAAACTAGGGATGAAATAAAAAGGTGTCTTTCACAGCTTTTTTTAAATAGGCGAGGTGGCGTAGAGGCTGTCAGAGTGTGAAAAACAAAAGGCAGCAGGGTGCTTTAACAGCTTGTGGAGGTTAAATGGGGACAATTAAATCTGCCACTGGCGAGAAAAAAAACTAATCTATCCCCTATGATTTCAGAAAAATGATTCAAAAATCTGAATATTATCATTACTAATGTATCTGTACTGCTTTTATATTGGATCCTGGACTGTGTACACCTACGCTGCAAGAGAGAGAGCAAACCAAAAATAAAATACCTTGATTACCCATATTTGCACAGAGTTAGGCACAGCTTTAAAATAGAATGGAATATAAAAAAATACAGCCAACAGTCTCACCTGTGTACGGCTGGTAGGCAGGCTGATTTAGTGGTCTGGCAGGACTGCAGAGGCCCACAGCAGGCCCTTCTTCCTTGGTGTCACCTGTCAGCTTCACCTCCAGGGCTGAGGACAGCGGCTGCTCCTCCTCCTGCCGCTCAGAGGATAGGGACTCTCTGGTGGTTTCCTCCTGCTGGCCGGCTGCTCTGCTGCGCTCCTTCACTCGTTCCTCCAGCTCCCTCAGCTCCTGTGTAAAGGCCTCGATGCTGATGCCCTGACCGCTGGAGTCTCCGGGGAGCGGCGCTTCTCCTGGTGCCTGTTCCAGCAGCTCCTGGATAAGACTCTCTACAGATTGTTGCGTCTGGTTGGCTTCTGGAAGATCTGAGGATGCACTGGGTGGGTTTGAGGTTTCACTGGTCAGCAATTCTGTGACAGACGTTAGCTGGGTGATGGAGCTTTGAGTGGAAATCTGGTTAGGGCGATCATCCATTTCGCTGTTGCTAAAAATGGACTGCGGGAGAGTGGTGCAGCTTTGGGAAGAGCAAGTGACAAGGGATCCATTTTGATTTGCGTTTTCATCCAAATACTGCTGCTCCCCCAAATCTCTTTTCACTTTCTTTACCTGCAGTCCTCTGTCCCGATTATCTGAGCACCCGTCCCCCTGTCCCGTCACTCCGTTAAACATTGCCTGGTAGCTAACAGTGATGCCAGAGGTGGGATTGTGTGGTGCTGGGGACGAGGCGGGGTGGGAAGTCGATAAAGGGGCGACCGAGGACGAGGGGACAAGATGAGGTATTGGCTTTGGCAGGAGCTCCTCTCTCTGCAGGCTTCGTTTCTTGGAGCGTGGTGTGAGGCTGATGCAGTTGTTTTTGCCGATCGTAACGTCCCACTCGCCGCTGTCCCGTTCTGAGCTGCTCCACTCTGCTCGTGCTGCAGCCACAATAGGCGCCCTCTGCTGGCCTGGTGGGGTATTACTGCTTCCTCCCTGCTGGAAAGAGAAGTGCTCAGGGAACATCGCCATGGAGGGGTTGGAGGTAGGGGGAGGTGGAGGTGGAGGGGCTGTGTTCGGGGAGGGGTTTTCTCCATCATAGGGTGCCGACCAGTTGCGGCAGGCCCAGGAGCAAATCTCAATTCCCCGCCGTGCGTCTTTGAGGTACTCCAGGTAACCCGAATCCCAGTCCAGACACTCAGTGTTAGCCTGCTGCTGGTGCATTGGGCTCTCAGGGGACAGAGGGTGGGAGCTGGAAGGACCTGACTGCAGCGGCTCCATGCTGGGGGTAGTGGGACCTGCTCCTCCTGATCCACCTCCGGTGCTCTGTTGCCGGATGAAGAAGGATAAGCGGGATGGGGTGCTGGGTCTGGGTGGGGCTGGAGACTCTGTGGTGGGACTGTTCAGTGCTGTAAGGTGAAAGAACAGAGATGCAAACAGTTAACTTTCCCACACTGTTGTAACTGGTAAGTTACATTATATAAAAGAGTTACATATAAAGAGTATGTGTATGATAGAATAGAGACCTTTTCAAAAGTAATTCCATTGGCAGGCAACAGCCTGGCCCCTTGTTAACTTCCTGTCAGTTGATTTCATTCACATTCACAGCAAAAGGAAATCAACTTGGAGCCATTTAGAAAGTTTATGTTTATATCTGTGAAAACGTCTGTCTTGATTTGGTATTACAACTATTATAGGTGGAGATTTGGTCCTGCACTGAAATTAACAATTTGTGCTCCTGAATTACTAAATTTCCATCCAATAGATGAAAAAAACAAAAAACAAAAACATTTTCAGTTGTGTCACAGCCACAGCCAAAAGCGTAGTAGCTCACCTTTTCCCCAGAACGCACCGTCGTCGTCAGCGGAGGACCCTGCGTTCAGCCGGCAGCACTCTGGGATCAGCGACAGGAACTTGTCTGCTGACTTTCCGTACAGGTCAGCCTCCCTGATAGCACGACGCTGACTTAACATTACATGGGTACAGGGCAGTAGATACCTGGCAGCAAACACACACATCCCCAAACAATTATTAAAGTCATCAGTCATTTTCAATACCACATTTTATTTGGCAATGTGGGCTTCTCTATCTTGCTGTGACGGTTGGCAGTTACAAACTTTAGTTAACATGTTTATAAAGATTCTTAATCATCCTGGTGAGAAGAAACCAAGAAGTACAAAGACGCAAGCAAATGTATTTACTGTTTAGTCCTAAAGACAAAACTGACCTTGGAAGTTTGCAAAATGCTTGTTAAAATTTTAAATGTGAAGACAGTGTTTTCCCTATCTGGTTTGTGGGCTGAGGAACACTTCATTTTTTCAAAATTCTGGAAGGAGGGCACCTATCATGATATTCAAAAGGACCTAGGTAGTACATCTAAAAGCAAAGATGGGGAGGGACAAATACTCTGTGCTGTACACAGAAGACCGTGTTTCTGACACATACATTAACCTTCAATTAATCTAAATAAGTATGGAGAAAAATATTTTCTACTATAGCCATGTTTTACATATTAAATGAGCCTATTAAAAATATATAAAACTGGGGAAGACATGCTGAGATGTGCAGACATACCTGAGAACAAGCTGCAGCATGACGTCTTCACAGTTCAGAGACAGAAGAGTCCTGAAGAGGCTCAACGATACCATACAGAGCTGCAACACACACACACACATAAGGAAATTAGGTGGAAAACGTGTCCGCAGAAATAATATAGATAAATGCTAATTTCCATATGATATGGTCAAAAAGTTTTTTTGGGTGGTGCTTATTTTTGCAATTTTCCAAAAATCTAAAAATTAAATAAACTATAAATGCACTAAAATTGAGACACTTGACTTTTCCTCTCATTTGTCAGGTATATTTTAGTAACAAAACAATTCCCAGGACTGTGTTCAGTGGTACCGTCGTATTTAAATGTTACTGTGTGAGTGAGGATGATGATGTGGGTGAACAGAACTACAAAAAGAGTGAAGCACAGTTTTCCTCTGAAATATTTACTCTCTTTTTTGGTTCCATTGTTGCATCCTACAACAACAACAAAATAAAAAATGAAATTTAAGATTATTTGCACATTTCACTGTGGATTGTTTTACCAACTACAAACAAGGTTCAGTAGAGCATGCATAGCTGCTGGAGACTTGATGACATTTACTCTCCACGTTTGTTCTGAAAACCAGATACTTCTGTATACTGCTGGAATCACTTTCAATCCATTTCTGTTCTCTGCCCACGCACCACCCACACAAGTGAGTTCGTACAAGGGCCTTGAGGCTCTCTTACACACACACACACACACACACACACACACACACACACACCCTTGAATTGCTGCTGATGCGTGTGAGTAATGTGTCCAGGATGGTGTCGTTGTCGTGGCGATGCAACAGGAAGAAGCGCAGGAAGGTTTTGAGGAGAGAGGTCTCCGACACGCTGCGCAGGAAAAGGTCTAGGTAGGCGGTGCTGGCAATCATCTCATCCACCGATGACTACAAAAACACACACACACACACACACACACACACACACACACACACACACACACACACACACACACACACACACACACACACACACACACACACACACACACACACACACACACACACACACACACACACACACACACACACACACAAACACAGATTTGTATAAAAACTACACCAAAAAAAGGCAGTGCGACAACTGTCCTATGGAGAAGATAAAGTCTAACATTGAATAGCCGGTAATGAGACAATTTCTTCAAATTGTCTTCTTATTTTGCTTTGACTCACAATCTGACTCATCTGTTGAATGGTCAGCAAACTACCAAGTGAACACGATTATTCCCCTGCTAATTCACTTTAGATACACAATAAATAACATCTTCCAGTAACTAAAGAACAGCCATAAACAAGAGGTCAATTTCCATCTGTGTGGTCCACCATATCCTGTTTTACTTACAGGATCAGTTTATCCAAATCACAAAAATAAAACCTGTTTTCCTTACATACCCTGAATGGAATCTGGCTATGCATAGTCTGTGGTCCACAAAAGCCTTCAAAAAAAGAACCATGGAAACTACTTCCTAACATTAAAATTGTCTTAAAGTAAACTGGGGACATGGAGGGCTGTGATAATCCTTTCCTTTCTGATTGTACCTTATGCAGTGCAGGGCCCATGACGGGTACGAGGAAGCCGTTGTGGAGGTAGTCCAGGAGCTGGGAGCGGACCAGGGGATGAGCAACCTGCACCACAGCGTTGCAGAACTCCAGAGAGTTCATAAACAGCACGAGCGACGACACGCCCATCCAGTCCTCCCGCCGCAGGGCATGCCAGTCGTCTCCTCGGACCTCGATCTTTCTTGGCAGAGAGGAGTAGAGACCGCTGAGGCCCGTCGCCAACACCTGAGAAGAGACAGAGAGGCTTCAGATAAGACAGCTGTGGGTCAGTAGGTGGTTGTGGTGTTGAACAGCTCTCACGTAAAGAAGTGTGAGAATTCTTAAAGCACAATGTTTTTAGTGTGGAGATTTTCACAGAAAAATAAACACCCTAATAAGATACGAGAGCTGAAACAGTAGCTTTGTTTCCATCCACACGTTTTTATCCAAATTAAGTAACATCAAAAGAATAATACATTATGGAAACTGTCAAATTCAATGTAATTTCATGAATATCGACTCAAATGAAATACGTTCGGTTTAATCCGACTTTCTCTTGATCAATATTTGGCTCATGCAATGACAGCTGATGGAAACGTTACTTGCCGAATAAGTAATGAATTGCGATTAAGTTTTAGGTCATTTTATGGTTCAACCCGCCACAAAACAGTATTTCCGCTCTGTTTGCACACATGGCTGGTGTCAACAAAGACAGATGTAAGTGGACGGACGAGGAGACGAGAGACTTTCTGATTTTATTTTATCAGGAACTCGTGAAGGAAAACTCTGTTTGCCAATGTTTGCTTGAATGTTGTGCGATTCAGTGCAAATATAATGGAAACACCTTAAAATGTCTAAAATCAATTTGATATGCCAATTTGATCGCAAAACAGCATGGGACGTCTTTATGCAAAGGATTTTATTCGCTTTAAAACCGTTGGATGGAAAGACACTTTTCCTTTAGTCACATGAGTTTTTTTTGTTTGTTTTTACTTAACTTCAGATAATTCAATTGACAAGTGGATGAAAATTTTGCTACTGTGTTGATAAGCAGATTGATGGGAAATTATTCAACATTTTATAGACCAAATGATTAATCAATTAATAGATTTAAAAATAATGTATAGTCAGGAAACTTGCAACCGTGTAATAAGTCCTATAGTAGATCACATGGTCTGCATATAAACAACCCCTACCTTACTTTTCCTGTCTTAGTCTGCTTACTGCTTACGGTACCACACAGTAAGAGGGCTGTTACAGTTGTCACAGAATCTACTGCTACATCCACAAACGTCAAACTAAGTTGATTAGAATATGTGAGCATGCACAGGCAGAAAATAGTGAGCCTCGAGCAGGAAGGAGCATTGGGTCCTTGATGCCACCTCCACTGGTCCTGCTAGCCTGGAAGTAGGTCAGACTGAAGATGCTGGAAGGAGGGCCAGCAGAAAATAGCTGAGCTAGCTCTTTGGACACAAGAGTGAACAGGCAGAGGAAAACAGTACTGACCATAGCATTAAAATAGGGCATACAGCCACACTCTACAACAGCCACAATGCCATCCTAATGCAGTTTTGAAGCTAAAAGGTTGCTCGGTTGCTGTAATTTCAGACTAGATTTTGGCAGCAAAGACTGGATTCAGAACGATGGGCCTGCCGTTAGAATGTTCGCACACAAACCTGCGCCTCACACTAAGTCCCTTTCAACGTTACATCCAGCAAGTTAGTATTGCCTTTTTGAGTACGAAATACATTTTAAATTGCAATCAGCAAAGAATGGCTCTTTAGTTACACCTAGTGGCAGCAGGTAGGAACTACAACAACACAAGCAGAAACAGCTCCAATCTTCTAGATCGCTTTTGATCATTTGCAGACCAAATGAAAATGTCAAAACAGACACCACGTGCTTTTTCTATTTTATCCGAAAGGAGAATTTTATGGATTGTAATAATAATGGTTCATTTAAAAGTAATTGCGAAATACATGAAAAAAGTTACCTGATACATCAACTGCTATGTTTTATCAAGTTTCAGTTAAACTCTTTGATTAGCTGTCCCGGTAGTTTAGCAGAGAAAGCAGTGGTTACAGATTATTGATTAGTTGGTGTTGAGTGAGGTGGTTATTTTTTTTTTAAATGTCTATAAAAAGCTTTCTAAGTTGAGGCAGAGCTGAAAGGATGTAGCTAAGGATGAACTGTCTGTCAGATGGCAAAGTCATGTCCTTCCCCTTTCCATTATCACACACTATCACTGAGGCAATAGTGACACA
>NC_048417.1:8439664-8444879 GCF_013103735.1 Etheostoma cragini
CACACACACACACACACACACACACACACACACACACACACACACACGCGCGCTGTCCTCAACTATCACATCATTAAATAATAGGTCATATTTACAGTATTAGTATAGAATATGGATGGCACTTTTATATAAGAGCTAAAAGTAACTATAAATAATAGAACCAAGTTTGATATTATGCATAGTAATGTGAATTACTGTGAAAGCCGTTATGGTAAGAGTGGGGGGAAAAGGACTTGACAGGTCCTACATTTTCAAATGCTTCACTTTTAAAAAAGCTCAGTAGAATTTTACCTTGTGGATGGGAACTAAAAGACTTGACAGGGAGGAGGATGTTAATAAACCATCAAACCCAAATGAATGGATCTCTGCCCTACTCTGTGAGTTATTAACAAATGAACAAGATAATTTATGAATGCCTGAAAATAAGTCAAGACTCTACTTTGCTTGATTTCTTTTAGATCAGCTATCAAAAATATGCCAAAAGACCAAAAGCAGGTTGAAAATAATACAGCAATTTGACAGGTTTTACTGGTTTTTAAAACAATTAGACAAAACCCTTGATCTTCAATTTCTGTGACCATGGTATATTGGAAGTATCCTTTAACTTTACTACAGCATATATAATTAGGTGCCTGGAAATAGTTACAGCCACATTTTTCATAGAGCCCAATACCAGCCACAATGTGTCAACAGTCAGAAACACAACAGAGAAATGAGAAGAAAACGTTTGTTGTATAAGCAAAACAGAAGATGCCCAGATACAGGTCCAAATGTATCACTTTCTGTACTCTCTTCTCTACTAAAACTCCAGTTAAAGTCTATTAAAAAAAAAAAAAAAAAAAAAAAAAAAAATTCCATTACAACACATTTTAATGAGTACCATCACTCACTGGACAGAAGTAGGAGTTCTCAGCGATGTAACGCGCCACGGCCTCGTGGCTGGCCGAGGCCGCCATGACCAGCAGCAGAGCGTCTCGGGCCTGCTGTCCGATGGATCCGTCCCGGTGGATGAATGGCACCAGGAGGGAGAAGATCAGCAGATTGGTGGAGCCCTGTTGAACCGGCGCCGCCCGAAACAACATCTCTAGAACCACAGGCTGCCGGGCCATAGACACGCAGATCTGGTGGGGATTCACAGAATCACAATTATATTAATAATATAATAACTATAATAATAATAGCATTGATACTTAACAGTGTTATGACATAGCTTGGTTGAATGCGACATTGGCATTCTGCGGTCTGCTGATTCTTGATTGACCGCTGATAACAGACCATTGCCATGCAGGGCAGAGCGACGCCATGGACGCGGTTCAGATCACTCAGCAGGGCAGCACTCCGTCACAGCCAGACTCATTTTGACAGTAACATATACGGCTACTACCAGAGCCCGTAATGGGGGGATACATTGAGTGCCCTGACCGATGGCTTTTGCCAGAAATGTATTTGCTGCCAACAGCTGGCTATCGGTAGCTCATAGCTGGAACAAGTTGGGCAAAACCCAACTTGGATTTGTTGGGTCTTTTTAAATTATAGTGTGGGGTCTAGACCTACTCGATCTGTAAAATTTCTCGAGATAACTGTTGTTATGAATTGATAGTATAAATACAGTTGAATATAACCAGTCTGATGCCACGAAGGAGGAGATACTGTGGTGTTGGATGACAGACGGAGGGTTGCATTAAAAAGCTAGAGTTTATGTTGCTGTGGGCGCTGGATTCCAACCGTAGAGACGGAGTGGACCAATTTCTTTAGCGGAATACTATTCTATCGTTTTTAAATCAATAAAATACTTTTTAAATCGATATTTTGGGTCAAAAATATTAATTTATTTGGTAGGTAGCCATTTAATAAGCAGGATAATGTAGAGAGAGGCAGTCTTAACGACCGCCTCGCTCTACATTATCCCTTAGCTATAGTATAGTCTAAAATACAGGACAGGGTATAGTTAAAACACTTTCTCCTGATCTTAGAGAAGCTCCCAGTTTGGGCCTTATCTGCCAGGAAAACCATGAAGTTAGGAGGACACCTAACAAGTTATAGTTATTTGGCTGTTATGTCTGATTGTTTCAAGTTAGACTGAGAGTTGGCTTCAGTCTGCGTCAGTTGGTGTTGGCGGTCGGGAGAATCATTTTCAGAGTTCGCCTTCTGCTACTTTTCAGCTTCATAAGAATTAGTTACAAAAGAAGTTGGATTTTTAGGTCTGGAACTGAGACAGTCAACTTTACATGGTGAATCATTAAAAAGACAACTGTCAAACAGTAAAACAAACATTTTCTTTCCTTTTGGCTTTTATACATGCATATTGCAGCTAAATTAGCTATTTAAACTTCCTGCGAACTTCCCCCTAAAGTACTCTATTGGAATGGTTGCCGTTTGTAGTCTCAAAAATCTCATAGTCTGTTTTCATCTTTAGTTTACATTTTGCAAATATAGCTAGAAGGTCAAAAACAAATAACTTCTTGTGTAGATTGTGGGTAATGATATACACAGTACAGAAGTATACAGACTGTAAGTGAATGTACCTGATTGAGCAGCAGTACCAGGCTGTTTTCAAGGGCTAACGGACAACCAAGTTCCGGGTCAGCGCAAGCTCCCAGCAGCCTCAGCAGGGGGTGGAGGATGGCTGTGTGCTGCAGCAGAGGCTGCTGGGACTGGCCGATGAGCATCTCAAACAGCTTGAGCAGCGCCCCCTGGCTGTCTGGGTCCAAGCCACGGCGGAGGTGCCACTGAACCAGGCCCGCCAGAATATTCTGGGTGACCACCAGCTCCAGTATGGGGCCCATGGGTGCCACGCCGGTGGCACCCTCTGGGCTCTCAGCAGGCCGCTCCTCTGCCAGCAGACATAACATCTGGTCCGTGTGATTCCTCACTGCTGTCAGGTCATCACTGGAGGACGAAGGCTCCTGCTGCTCCAACACCCAAGAGACCTGAATAAAAGGTACAGTGTTTTATTGTAATGTTTAACTCTTACCATTGCTGCTGTCCTGATATGAGGAGTTAAAGAGTAACAAAACGATGGCCTCCTTCCATTTCAGTTCTTTAAACTAAACTAAAAAAAAGTAGGCTATTACATTAAAGTTTGCTTCTAATTTTTTACTAAATAATTGAAATGAATTCACTAAGATCTAAATACGTTGATAGATAATATACATTGAATAAAAAGCCATTACTGGCACTGCAACACAGTTCAAGTGCAAGAAAATGGCATTATGGTTGTGTGGAAAACAAACGACAAATGAGGTTTCGCAACAACAATTTATCAAATGGACCTACTAGTCAGCATGACAGCAGCAATTATGAATTTACAGATCTGCAAACAGCTTGTGCAGATAAGGGATGTGCTTCTTTGTGTTTCTGCAGCTTGAAGTTTGTGGTGAATGTTGCACAACAAATTTGTGTTTGCAAAAACTTTGTCATATCTACTTGCATGTAACTGGATTATTGACACGTATACCTCTATCCTCCCCTTACAAACGAAGAAAACATGGAGGACTGATATTTAAAAAAAGAAAAAAAAAGAAGTGTATATATATATATATATATATATATATATAGGGCCCTCCACTTTCCTTCCACGTGACACATGCAGGTTAGGGACAGTAGTAGGAATCATTTAGTGACATGAAGGAGTACTTTAACATTTATTCAGTCAAGCAAGCATGCACACGCACGCACGCATTCAGTCAGTGATGGGACATAAGCCCGCCACACTGTTCCAGTCGGCTAACTGACCACGCCCATTAGCACTGGCACAGCTAACTGAATGTGTGAACATCCACACTTGGTGTCTAGACCGATTATCATTCACTAAAACAAAGAAGAAAAAAAAAAGAGTCTTAAAACTCGTTCTGGTCTTGTTAGGATTTACTGTTAACCAAAAGCAAAACAAAACATGCAAAAAAGATGTCAACCATTGTAATTTACTGATGAGTGAGGGGTGTAACAGATTTAGTTCTGAAATGATAAGTGTTTGATTGTTATTGTATGTTTTAATCAGGAGAGAAGTGCTGCCCTGGCCTATTACTGACTACGCCCCTACAGCAAACTAATATCCAGGTTGTAAACAATAATATGCATAGTTTTATCAAACTTCCCAAAAGAGGCGCATTTGTAGCTCACCTGTCTCCAGTGGTTCTCAAACACCATGAGGCAGGTCTCCGGGTCAGCAGTGCAGGGGCTGGAAGGGGCAGCACTCCGGCCAGACCGACTCCCCGGGGCACGCGGGTTCAACCTGCTCAGCCAGCTCATTCTGGATCCGGCAAGAGGCAGGTCAAAGGTCACAAGAACTTAAATATGAGAGAAGGCGTTCCAGTTTAAAAATAAAAAAAGGTCAAAGTCCGAAAGCAACAGAAGACAAAAAGAAATGAAGAGGGGTGAAAAAGGAAAAGATGAATGGGAGGCAGGAGGAGAAGGAGGTGGGGAGAAGGGGGAGGGGAAGTGTTTCCAAACAGAGAGGAGGGGAAGGAGGTCTACTGCAAACGCGCTGTCACAGCCAGTCAGTGTACATCTAGGAAAAGCCCGCTGCTGCGTCAGAATCTGTGCGAGCCTGTCCGCCCTGTAGACCCTGTCATCCAGTCTGAAGCCAACACCACTCCATAGCCAGTCAGGACGGCCACTCTGCTCTGTGTAAACAAACACAAAACATATTAGCATGTACACCTGCGGGCACAAACTATAAGGCATTTTCACAACCTTTTAAACCTTTGTACCTTATAAAGAACAAAATGTGAACATTAGGCTACTTGAATATGTTCCAGTATGTCCCTAAAGCGTTATTTCTGGTTGTTTGGAGGCTCCACGCAGAGCTTTCGCCTCTCTCTTTAAGAGAATAACAGGGCCGGTTATAAATCTCAAGGGGTGCATGTTAGCCTCAACGTATGGTCCGGCGTAGGGTCCATATCTCAACGTACCTACCTTTGTAGCCACAGCGTTGGCACACTTTAGTTTGCTGTTATAGTCTTTTTTTTATTCATGGTAGTCTCTGGGTACGTTTCAGTGGGTCACACTTAGCTAAATCCAGACTAGTCTGAGCTGGTGCAGTGTTTTAGCCCACACTAATGGGCGTCTGACGCCCACCACATCAGAAACAGTCCGAAAGTGTATTATTCATGCCAGCAGTCCCGGTGGAAAACATCAATAAAATCATTTTTGGGGCTAATCCAGTTATTTAAAAAAAAAAAAAAAAATATATATATATATATATATATATACA
>NC_048417.1:8444979-8545164 GCF_013103735.1 Etheostoma cragini
TTGGCTGCTTAGAAATTAAGTGTTAACGAGCAGTTGGACAGGTGTACCTAATAAAGTGGCCGGTGAGTGTATATAAAAAAAAAAAAAATCAAGATACATAGATCCAAAGAAAACACAGTCTGGTATTTCCATAAGGCAGTCCTACTCATTCACTTGCAAAAACAGCAACATGAAATGGTCTCATACAGCCAGAGATATTGAAGGGATGTACAAAAACCCCATTCATTCAGAAATCACATCATTTATGCTAAAGAGCATCTGTGTTGTTTCTGTGTTTTCCTAAACAAACAGCCTCTACAATATGTTGTTACCAGGGAAACCATTTTGTCCTTCTGTGGAAAGCTACATCAAGTCCACCTCCTTCTCAACATGGGAGAAACTGCCTATCCTGTATTATGCATGCACATTTCAAGCATTTTGTGAACAACAGATTAAAGATTAGAAACTTATAAGATGCATGCTTTCCTTCAATGGTTTTTGTTCCACAACCATATTAAAATCCATTGTGTTATCCAAAATATTTCCGCCTACTTTAAACAGCGCCTCCGTCCAACTTTTTTCAGAAATAAGGAAGGTTAAATTAAAGTTTCGCACAATTTAAAGGCTTCACTGCTCAACATGCAGGACACTTTAGAGCAAAACATACTGCTTTGTTGTACCAACTAAAAAAAGGTTAAGGCTAAGAAAGGATAATGACAAGTAAGAAAACATAACAGTGCCCAGGTCTCCAAACAGATCTTAGTAGTGTTTTATTTGAGAATATGAGAGAATTAACATGGTCAGAGCTAAACTGTATGCAAAGTACCATTCTCTGTAACTCTGTTGATAAACCATGTGGTTGAACCCTTTGGCATGTCATCGCAGGTGAAAAAAGATAAAAGAGGAAGCAGCCACAGTGAACGGATGAAGAGTTTCAGTTTGCGCTCGAACTGGCTCCAACACATACTTTTTTTTTTATCAGTCACTTCAGCTGTTAAAAACACCTGCAATGATAGCAGCAATGTCCAACGTATGCACATGTCCTCATGCTGCATCGTTGTGCACTGCCAGAGCCTCTCTCTATGTTTTTATACTGGATGCATTTAAGTAACAGGGTTACTGTCGACTCTCTGCCGTAACACGATTACTTAAATATTATGTCAACTTAAAACGGGTTTCTTTAACTGGGGAAAACTATAAAGGAAATAGGCTGTCAAAAAGTGTTTGAGTATCACATACTAACAGTTTATGGTTGAAAAGGGGTGGAAATCTGTGGGCACCTCACAATTTGATTTAGTGGCCAACAATTCTATTCTAAACCGATTGTCTATGCCTCGATGCAGCCATTAAAAAAAAAAAAAAAAGATAGATATAAATATGATAAAGTAGATGAACAGTCTTTATGTGTTTTGCCTCATTCGATCATGTGCTCATATATTCTCTTTTAGTCCCTCCGTTTCCTGATTTGTACATTTCTTGAGACAGTAATTTTTAAATAACAAATTAAAAAAAAAAATATATATATATATATATTTTTTTTTAAATGTGTTATTTAAAAATTTAAATAATTATTTTTTTAAATTATTTAAAAATTTATTTTTTTAAATAATCAATTATTAACTAATCAACATCGAATCATTCTAGAGAGAATCGCGATGCATCTAAGAATCAATTTATTTTTGCACTCCACCATTTATCAATAACATAGCTAGAGACGCTACTTCTGCTATCGCATCCTAAAGAGCTCCAAAAATATTAGCTACAAGTAGTATATTATATTTTGTCATTTATTGTGAGGATTATTTGGAAAGGACTGAACGAATGGATCAACATTGGAGAAGTATATTTTAATAATCCTTCTGGATGTTTTGGTGCATATGTATATATATTTTTTTGAATGTGAACAAACATCTGACACCCTTTCCAACATGCCTATTTTATACCTCAAAGATGGATTAGCTTTGGGGAGAGAGAAGAGAAATGTGGTTGTCAAAGTTAGATTTCTGCTGGAGAAACCTGATTTCCCTGTAATGCATTTAGTCCAAGGTAAATGTCAAAAGCAATGTTTGACCAAATACCTTGATATTGATACCGCAATGATATTGTAGTGTTGACTATTGGGGCTTTCGCAAAATAGGTACACAAGGAGATTTTTGATAAATAATCATCAGTAATAAGTCGGTAAAGGAAAATAATACAACAGTTACAAAAGTCTGACAAGTTCAGAAAATGACATCGCTTTACTGTAATGCAGCCTTTAAAACCTGGAAAAGACAACACTTATGCCATATTATGATATTACAATATCCAAAATCTTAGAAGCTATCTAGTCTCATATCACGATATATTGCCCAGCTCTACAAGCAATAGTTATTTATGAACCTTAATAGTGTTTGAATAAAAGATCATTCATAAGAGCCCTCTGGTTGGTCCAGAAAGGTACAATAAGTTCATGGGTTTAATGCACACCGTTAGTATAGACAAATAAACTGTAACTGTTATTTTTTTTGTATTATTAATGACCACATAATGTGGACTGAAGTCACATGACTTGGTCTTGGGTCGGACACGAGTAGCAGATTTAATGACAAACGAATCAGTAATGCGCCATGGTTTTCATACGTTGAATTTCTAATACACCAGCTGTTTGAGTAGACCTTAACGTCCATGCTTCTTTAATGATTAACCAGTCCTCAGCGGGTGAGTCAATCCAATCTCTTCTTTAAGTGCACTGAATGAATCCATTCACAGGCATGGAAATGGAGAGAAGCTCAGCCCACAAAAAGTCGAAACGGAGAGATAGGCGATCTACAGCAAAACGTCGGGCTGAAAACAAGCTCAGTGGAAATACAGTCTATGATTCAGCATGATTGCAATTGACTTAAATGCACGTCTGCCAACCTGTCTCAGCAAATTCAAAATGTGTTTCATTTCATGTCACATGCACACACAATTATAAAAAAGCACCCATAAAATGAGTTCAAAGTTCAACTACAGATTCCACTAAAGGGAGGCTGCCATCAAAAAGACAACAGTTTGTCAAAGGTTAGTGATTAAACACGCCATGACACAGCTAGTCTTGACTGGTATATAATCTCACACCACAATATCTAAAAGCCAAGATATACTCTCTCACATGTTCAGACAGAAGTGGAGAAAGGCTTACTGTGTCTTCTTACAAGGGACAAACTGGCAGCCACACCTGCTTTCTGCAAGAATTTTCAAGGTGTGCAAAGGTTTAGAAACAGGCAGAGCTCCAAGGTGTCCTTCCCTTTCATCACATATCTACTTCTGTCCCTGTCTGTTTTACCTGTTGAACTTCACTGATCACATCTGTGTTTGCAGGGGTAGAGGCAGGCAACTGCGACAGGTATGAGCGGATACAGACTTCCCCTTCGTCCAAATGTGCATTTTTAAGTTTGTGGCAAAGCTGATCTTGAAAGCCACCAGAAAAGGTGGCTACCTTTGTGCTCCTGTCTAACTGCAAAATAATATAATTCCTGCTGCCTGTTAACTGATCTACCGTACCAACAAATACTCCTGCTCTGCAACCCCCACCACTCACCAGCATGACAACCAGCTTCTCGGCCTACCTTCAAATATTGTCTCTATTAAAAAAAGTGAAGTATGTAGCCTATAACTTGCTTTTTTTCTGATATGATATTATCCAAACTTATTCTGAGAGACTAGATTGCAGCCTTCAAAGTTAATTTACAGCACAACTACAGTCCAGACAACAACTACACTCCTGAAACTGTACAAGAATATTGCCATGGCTCTACACATGTGAGTCACTTTAAATGAAAGATGTCAGTGACTTTACCCAAGAGATGCACATAAACTTCAAATACATCAGTTATTCATTTACTCTTCTTAATACTATCCGTACACAGACATTGCAATGCAGGGCGGCGCTGCAATTACAAATGACTTTCATTAACAATTAATATGCAGTTTATTTTCTAGATTGATTTCAGAATTGTTTGGTCTATACATGTCAGACAATGCCAGAGTCCATACTTTTCAATACTACAGACACATTTCACTCAATACTATTAATATATTAAAATCTAGCCCTACACTTGAGTGAATTAATAACTATCATACTATAATCTGTTATATTAACTTCCGATATTCGCCTTTGATTTTCGATTTGATTGAGAACTGATCTACTCAATTTGGAGGTGCGTTTGGATTACAGTTCATTGACGGATTAGGTGCCTTTGCCACAGCTCACAAGGAAGATAACTACCAAAGCAAAGTTTCAGGGAAAACAACACCCTATATCATTTAATCTTATCATTCACAGATTGTATCGTGCAAAGTCAGCCATCAATAATTGCAGTCTTTTGGGTCATGTGTTTCCTTCAG
This sequence comes from Etheostoma cragini, assembly GCF_013103735.1. Lineage (NCBI taxonomy): Eukaryota > Metazoa > Chordata > Actinopteri > Perciformes > Percidae > Etheostoma > Etheostoma cragini. Next base: position 8,449,330 of record NC_048417.1, read on the forward strand.
TCTGACAATGGGGCACCTAGCTCTCGGTCATCCACAACAATGCCTTTACACTGATGGGTTAATTAACGTTATCTAAACAACATTTGGGATTTACACCTGGTCCTATAGTCATCATCCTGCGCCAGATCTCACATTAGAAGACCCAAGCGGCTTAGCTACAGTACGTAGGGTCCGCCGAAAAACAACAATCACTGCATTTCAATAGCGAGATGATGTAGCAAGCTAGTTGGTGACGTTACTGCAAATATAATTAGCTATCTTAGAAATGTCAACCACGTTATGTGGTCAATTCATCAAGTGGACTGTAATAGAAGGTAATCAAATAGTTATTTACCTTTATTATGTGTTGGAGTCTCAACAGTTGTTGCAAGGTCCTGATTTCCACGGATACCTGCTAGCTGGTTGCTAGTAAGTTAGCGTTGGTGGGTTGCTAACGACTAGCTGCTAATGAATTCCACAATGTCAGAGCAGTAAACGGATGACCAGCGCGCAAGTAACCTGGAGACAACTGGCGAGCTAGACCATATTGAGCCGGGAAAGCTAACAAATTAACCACTCCTTCTCTCGGGCAGCTGTGCATCCTGTTAGAGACAGATAAACATCCCATTTGATGATTTCACAAACACTCTTCCTTTTCCCGCAGCCATCTTACTTTAACTCCTCCCACACGACTCCTCTGACTCACACCCACAGCGACACTGCTCCTCTTTGCTTCATCCTGCTGTCTGAAGGGTTTAAAGTGCCAAAATTAAGAAGAAAGCATGGTGACCCAGTTCTAGGCTATACTTACTGACAAATGTACATTGTGTAGCCGGTAACGGTTCTATTTTGGTCTTTAGCCTACTAGGCCTATGCGAGAAACTGATTAAAAATTAGAAATCAGTCCTTAAAGCAGCTCATGATGACAAAACATCATTCTTGATCCTGGAATAGTAATTTGACTTTCATGGCCTTCAACCATAGCCTATTATCTCATCAGTTTGATTTGCTAGTTGCTAAAATACATTGTGACCTCAGTAGCTGACTTGCTCATCCTGTATTGGACTTTTATGAAGTTTGAGGAGAGAGATTTAGATTGCTTCTTGACAATTTAGATTGTTCAACTTAATGGTCAAAATTGAAGCAACAGAGGTTGAGATACCCTGACTTTATTCCCCCACTATGGGTCAGTCAACCTTCAATAAAAGCTGCATCCTATTTCCAACTCAATTGTCTTTTATTAGACCTTCTGTGCCTACTAAATGCTTTAAAATCCAAACCTCACACCGTCAGTTTGTAGTAAGGTTTGTGTTAAAAGTGCCCCTTTAGAAGGCTGATCACAATGATTAGCACACACACAAAAACAGATAAGTGTATGTTTTACAAATTTGAGGCATGTATTTCTCTGTAAATAAGTAAAATGTGGCAAACAATTTACTCTTTTTATGAACTCTTAACAGCTAAAACATCAATGAATTAGGACAAATCTACGAATAAATGCCATTACACCAAAACAGGGCTTAAACACCAGAGAATGTTTCAAGTCTTAAACCCATAGTGAGATAACCCTGATGACACATGACATATTGGTTATGGCGAGAACTCTGGACTTCCAGGGTAACAGAAGACACCATACACGAAGAAAACTCTTTGTGACAAGTAAATTAAACTTCATGTGTAAAATGTGTAGAGTGTCCCTTTAAAAGTTAAACATCTAAGCTCATTCTTGACCTTGAAAATAAAACTTTGACACATTCTGTGTCTGATGAAGGGCAATGGTATATGCATACATATAAAAAAAGTTGTACATCAATGGGTATACACTTGAAAGCTCTGGAGGGGGGTGCAAGTGAACTTTGAGTTGGGATTGTTTTATTGAACTGCTGATGCTAATGGTTTCTTTATGCTCCATGTCAGTCTTTGAAACTTCAACATTTATCTGGTCAAGGTTTATATGGGTAGTCAGATAGATCGAAATATGACAATATCGAATAGCTCTAGATTGAAAATTACAAAGTACAGAAACATCATTAGCAAAACAGAAAAGTTTTAATGGGATTGAAATTAGTCAATTCATAATGATGAAACATCAACCCAAATGAATAATGTGCAAAGAGAGCAATATGCAAAATGGAGGGAATAAAATGGGAAGAAAAGATGCATTACTGTAAAGCTTTTCAAGTTCCACATTTCCAGGCTACATGTAGTTTATACATTTGAGTTTGTCCAATCTTCTCATTTCAAGTTTTTAAAATTTCTGTTTATTGACTGTGTTACATGCTCTATAGTTTGGGCTCTATACACTCCATTTATTGTTTGTTGCATCTAACAGCTACTGTGATGTGCAAATGAAGACCTCTCTGGTTTTCTAGGCAAAGGATGAAATCCCTGAGGATGTATGCCATCTGTTGTGGTTTTCTTCCATGGAGACCTGCATCACCAGGCAGTGCTCAGGTACTCCTTGTTTGTTGTTATAAGTGAACCACGTAGTCTATTTCCTGATGCATGTCAACAAGGTTGTTTGAACTATTGTTCAAGTAAGTGAAGCGGTCATGCAAGAGGGAACAAGATCCAAGGCCGTACTAACTTAGAAAAGGTGTTAGTTTAAAAGGCTACACTTTGGAGAATGGATAAAACAGGTGATGTTAGTATTAGAGGTAACCAATGGAAGAAACTGCTGCAGCGGCAACGGGTGGAGAAAGTGACTGAGGAAGGAGAAGATGGAGTCAAGGATAAAGGGAAACATAACACCAACCTAGGTCTGAAGTTGAACGTTAAGTAAGTAATTAATGGATAATAATTGGATATCTGGTTTTAAGGTATTTTTGAATAGTGTGAAGACATTTATTCACTTATTCAGACTTAATTACTTCTGAATTGGTGAAGAACTACAGCAAGCCTCTTGGATGAGTGAATACATGTCCAGCTAGTGTATAGGGAGCATTTTTATCCACAATGAGAGCTTTTTTTTACCATTGTATATTCTTATTTTTGTATCTTAATTTGTTAGGGGATTTAAAAGAAGTATCTACAAAAATGCAAATTGCGTTTTAAAATGTGTTTAAGACTATATAAAACAAGCTAAAGTGGACAATATGAACAAAATAAAATATTCTTATAATTACCACAGAATCTTAAAGGTCCCATGTCATAAACATTTCACTTCATGAGGTTTTTTAACATTAGTATGCATTCCCCCAGCCTGCCTATTGTCCCTAACTCTTCATCAAAAATTTCCTTCTCAGCTGGAAAGAGTTGGTGGTTGATCCGGCTGAACAGTTTTATTATGTCTGGCTACAGGTCATGATCTTCCCCATTGTCTACAACTGGGTGATCATCATTTTGAGGTACGACATATTAGGATTATATAGAATTTCAAGTAGTAATGATACATTTAAGCATTTAACCTGTAATCATTCAACATTCCTTGTATTTTTGGAAATGTTTTCTCAGGACATGCTTCACTACAATTGGACTAAGCTACCTGCCTGTGTGGCTCACACTGGACTATCTTTCAGACCTCATGTACATGGTAGACATGATCATCAATATTCACACAGGTTAGTATTTTTTTTTTTTTTTAGACTTTGCAATAGAATATTACTCTCAAAATTGAACTTTTATTTGTCAGATATGATGCCAAATTAAATGGATAATATAAGAGAAACATCATCAGATTAGTTGTAATGAACTGAGATGACATTTCAGTTTATCTAGTCGTTGTCATAGCATTAATGGGATTAATGGGAACCGTCGCATTATGTGTCACATTGGAGATAAAAACTGGTAAATACCATTTGTGTCAACTTCCAAGTTGTAATTGAGACCAGGTAAGTCAGATTTGTCTAGAATCTAGACAAATGTGACTTTCCTAGGAGGATCTAGACTCTAGATCCACCCACGTATGTGATTTGGTGCTCGATAAAAAAAAGGACCTGAAAAAGCAGAGAGACATGGCTGCCTCACATCAGCCTTAGTCCATTGTTCAGTGTAACTTAATAACAGTCAATGGATATATTGCCATTTTGATGATGCACAGTTTTTGAACCCCCACATGAGCAATTTTGCAATTAAACAATCGTCTTGAGATGTCAGATGATGTAAAAGCTTGAAACGTCAGAAACATGGATATCTTCCTCATCTTCCATTTATGATGTGAAAGCAAGACTAAGGCTGAATCCAATTTTTCTGTCTTACCCCTTCCCCTACTCATTTGTCTTATCCCTAGCCTCTTGCAAGTCAGATGAATTTGATACTCCCAAATAGTTAGTGACAAATTACACTGGGACGTTATCATTCTGCCAGTGTTTGAAGTGTACTCTGAGCTTTGTCCATTCGTGTTCTTTTCTCTCCAGGTTACTTGGACCAGGGCATCCTGGTCAAGGACCTAACTCATCTGAAGAAGCGCTACCTGTACTCTAAACAGTTTTTATTGGATCTGGTTTCCTTGCTACCCACCGACATCCTCTACTTTGTCTTTGGCATTGAAACTCCGCTAGTTAGGATCAACCGCCTTCTGCGCATTTCACGACTTGACGAGGCTCTGGATCGCATGGAGACGAGAACCTCCTACCCCAACACCTTCCGCATCTCCAAGCTCATGATCTACATCTTTGTGTTGATCCACTGGAACGCCTGTTTTTACTTTGCACTGTCAAGCTACATGGGCTTTGGCAGTGATCTTTGGGTTTACCCCAATGTCTCCGAACCAGAGTTTGCCTCCATGCGTCGTCAGTACTTTTATTGCTTCTGGTTCTCTACCCTGATTTTCACCACAGTGGGAGATTTCCCTGAACCAAAAAGGGAAGAAGAGCACTTATTTATGACGGCAGACCTGCTCATTGCTGTACTGGTGTTTGCATCGGTTGTTGGCAATGTTGGCGATGTCATTACAAGCCTAAGGGACCGTGATAATGTCTTCTTTCCTAACCATGAGCTGGTAGGTTTTTGACCCGAGTCTTCTTTCTGTCAGCATCTGTAATATATAGGGCAGATAGCTAAATGTGGTAATGTGGTAATTTCACTGTTTTATAGAAAATAAGGTTAATCGTATCCTCTTTCAGGTGAAGGCTTACCTGCGTAGCCATGTTATAAGCAAAGAGCTTCGTCAGCGTATCAACAACTGGTACCAGCATCTTTACATTAACAAGAAGATCATCAGAGAGAATGAAATCCTGCAACAGCTGCCCATACACCTGAGGACAGAGATTGCTGTCAGCGTTCACCTTCCCACACTCTCCAAAGTCACCATCTTCCAGAGCTGTGAGAAAAGTCTGCTGGAGGAGCTGGTGCTCAAACTAACACCTCAGGTCAGGGGGGAAACAAGTGAACCTGCTACCATCAGGTTCAATACGCAATGGCTAGGTGGCATGTATGTGTTATGTGTATTTGAATTCTACCCAGTTTCTTTGTCTAGTATTATCTTATCTAAAATAATTGTTTAAGGATGAGGAGATTTCTCATGCCGTTTGTCTTGCAGGTGTTCAGTCCAGGAGAGTATGTCTGCAGGAAAGGAGATGTGGGCCATGAAATGTACATCATCACAAATGGCAAACTTGCAGTTGTAGCAGATGATGGGGTCACAGAGTATGCTGTGCTGAGTGAATCGAATTTCTTTGGCGAAATTAGTATCCTCAATATCAAAGGTAGGTCAAGTGTCAAGTACTTCATACTACATGTATGTGGGGTGGGGGGAATAAAGCATTTTTTTAATGTACTAAAAACAAATACGGTTGGAAAAGAGAGTTTGATTGGGTCAACAGTGCAAAAAGGGTAGAATACCAGACTATAGACAAGACAAGCATGAGTTGGTACCATGGAGAAGAGACATATTGGTACTTTAGGACAGCATATGTGGAATTATGAAGTGAAAGGTCCAACACTTATTTCTAAAAAATGTCTAAAGCAGCTTCTGTAAGATTGGTCAAGAAGACTGGAAAATTTGAAAGGTTGTAGTTCATATTAAAGGTCAGTCGTATGATTTCAGTGACTTGAGTCACGGAGAATGTGCATTGGAAGATCCTGTAGAAAAACAAAATGTAGATGAACATAATGAAAGGAAATTGCAGTGAGGCTGGAAAGCACAGAGCTGAGAGACATAACTGTAAAATATAAACTTACTTACTTTTGACGGCCTCATTTAAATCAGCAACAACAATGTTTCCCTAATGTCCCTTTAATCTTATATATATATATATATATAGATATATATAGATATATAGGCCTATATAGATATTTTTCTTAAATCTTTCTGAAGTTTTCAAGAAATTTCCAAATGTTACCTTTTAGGGAACAAGTCTGGCAATCGACGCACTGCCAACATCCGAAGCATTGGCTACTCTGACCTGTTCAGCTTGTCCAAAGAAGACCTGACAGATGTGCTATCCGAGTTCCCTGCAGCCAAACGTCACCTGGAGGAGAAAGGCAGACAGATCCTCACCAAGATGGGCATGTTGGAGGAGACCAGAGACCAAGAGGAGGCAGAGAAAGTTGAAACCAAGATAAACAGGCTGGAGAGCAATTTGGAAATCCTGCAAACAAAACTAGCTCGCCTTATGGTGGAATTAGAGTCGTCTAATCACAAGGCGCAGGCCAGGATAGAGCAGCTGGAGTGGGAGGTGGCAGCACTGGACACTCAGCTGCCGAAAGACGAGATGGAAGGAGAACAGGGAAGAGGTGAAGGGGTCGGAGGGGAGGTTGGATGGGAGCGAGAAGAGGCAGAGGGGGAGGAAGAAGAAGAACAGGGTTTAGAAGCCAAGGTAAAAAAACAAGGACAGGGAGAAGATGGTTATGATGTGACCAAAGAGGGAGATGGGGAGAGCACTAAAAGTACAAAGGAAGATGTGGAAGGGACGGTGGAGGGAGATAAATCTGCACTCAAAGACCCGGATAATGAGGAAAACAAAAAAGAAGACGATGAAGGGAAAAAAAGAAAAGGAGATGACAGACCTGGGAAAGGAGATGGAGCGGAAATTGAACCTGAAGATGAGAAAGAAGAGAAAAGTGGAGAGAGAGAATCTGAATAGGGGAGGGAAAGGGCTGAAGAAAAGATGGGGGAGAAAGGTGAAGGGCAGAAAAAATAATGACGAGAAAGCAAAATAACGGAAAAGAAGAATGATCAAAAAGATGTAATTGTGTATTTTCGTTTGTAGACTTTTATAGGTTTGATATATAAACAAAAAAATGTTGACAACTTTAACATCTCATTGATACACTTTCTGCAATACAACTTTGTACCCCAAGGTGACAGCATTGTATTCCCCATGCAGTGTAGAAGTGTATCATCCAAAACAGGTGTTGAAACGTAACCTACATGACAGATGACATTGATGTATTTTAACTTTTCATTTATCTACATGTTTTCTTTTTAATTTAATAAAATACTTTATAAACATTTTGTAGGTTGCATGGTGATTACTTGTTTTTGCTTTTTGAATTAATTGAATGAAAAAATGTTAATTGGGGTTTTGCTTTTTGCATGTTTATTTTGATTCGTCTCTTTTGAGCTTAAGCAAATTATTTTTATTTTCACCTCAGAGTCAGATAGGCTACTTGAATAAAACACCTGTAAAGGGTGCATAGCATGGATGTATGGCGCATCGACAGTAAAAATGAAGTGTCATAAAAAGCACAGGTCGGCCCTTTAATGACGCACGGTTTACGCAGTTCCCGGAAGTGCAGTGGAGACACAGGCCCATCGATTCAACACAACTGCATACATAAGCATTTACTAATAATAAAGCTCGGTTTGTATATATTTTTCATGGAGTACTACCGCTAACACATATGGAGTGTCAAGAGGAAAAGCCAATCATCTATACTATGGAAAACAAGCCGATTGTGACATGTGAGTGTTTAGTAAAAGGAGACGTTCAATCTTATTTTTCTGGTCTTGACAGTTAGCCAGCCAACTAGCTAGCTACATTCTATAGCTCGTTTTATTTAAGCTAGCAGGTACCCCCATATTAAGCAGCTTGGAGACGCTGAGTGTGGTTATGTGTGGCTATGTGTGGCTTAAGTTTTACTCGTCAAGGCTATAATTATACACTGCAACACTGTCTGAGATAAATGTTAACATGTGTAGCGGAATTTCTCTCAGCTAGTTTGTAGCTACATCGATTAACAGGCCTAGCTAACGATACAACGTCACGGCTAGTTGGTGCAGTTTTGGGAAGGATATCACCTTGTTCGCTGATGGACAGCCACACTTTTCTCATTTAACAGCTCAGACCGTAGCTATAGTTGTCACATGATGTTTGGATGGTGAGTCAGTTTGCCATTCATAAATCCCTTGGAGTCTTATGGAATCTTCTTGGAGAGGTTATTTTAGGAGCTGAGTCTGGTAACGTTAGTTGGTGCCAGCTTCCTCTCACACCGCAGGCGGCTCCATTTTTAGGAAAGAGTGGACATAGTCAGAGAAGTCAGAATATGAATATAAATCATACGTGTGAACGTTGACTAATGGGATTTGTTGGTGGATTCAAAATCTAAGTCACAGGTTTCCCCAAGTGGGAACAGCCTGTGTTCCTTGAGAGGCTACCAGGTGTCCTAACTGGGGTTATCGTCGTTGTTACATTGGGACTTTTGCCTGGGTGAATAGATTAAGAAATTAGGAACTCAATTTTTTTTTTAAATCACAAATAAACCCTGTAAAAGTGCAACACTCTTTTCCTTCTTGTTTTTTACTGGTGTCCCTTTTGCTATTATTTGACGCTGTGTGTTGATTTACACAGGCACAGGGATTGTAATGGGGTTTGAATTCATAACAGGTTTCAATAGCCTTTATAGAACATTCAAAGTTCTGCTTTGTTCAGACTTTACTGGAGCTTTAATACCCTTAAAAGATTAATGACATCAATTAACACACCCAGGCACATTAACTAAATGTGTAAACTGTTGCATTTGAACAAGATTTCAGATCATGCTTAGAGACATTGAGAAAAGACCTCCAAATGCAAATAGTGTTTGCTGGCAGTCATGAAATTTAATAGTGACCCCCCAGCACCAAAGGAACATCACTAGTACCAAAATAAAAAATTGCACTTCTCTGAATGTGTTTAATAGGAATTTACCAAACAACCGTTAAAGAGTAGAAAGAGAAGAGAAGAGAGTAGAACATAAACTGAAACATGAGAGCTAACTAATCAGTTTCAATCAGAAATAACAGGCAAATGCAGATGTCTGTCAAATAACACACTCATTGCCTTTACACCAGACCGGTCATGCTTACTGTCGTGCGTGGTCAAACAGTTCTTATTTTGTTACTAATGTAAATGGAGCTCACTAGGGCTGTAGCTTATCCTGCAGGATGTTTGAAGGTGATTAAATCAACAGTATATGAATAGCTAGGACTAGTTATCCTGTTTTTCCCATTTATAAAAAAGGCCTTATTATGCGGTTCATCGGATGTAGCCCAGTTCCGGTGTAGCTTCAACATTTACTTCACTCCTATAAGTCACTTGTTTATCAAAAAGCACACAGCTACCATGAAGGACAGATTGAGCTTTGCTGAAATGGGGAACTGGTGGTGGAACATTGGAGTAACTTTATTGTTGAGCTGGACTTTGGACTCTACCAGTTGGGGGGAAGGTCTGGTTCTTTTTTTTTTATTGAAAACAACGTTGGCACATAGCCTACTATAGTGTTCAATTTCACTCATAACATTCTCACCTGGAGCAAAAAATCTCTCACACAATGTAACATTGTCTTTAAATAAAAGGGTGAAAAAAATACTTTGACAAGGGGGGGAGAAGTGGCATCAGCTCTGTGTCAGACTGGACGTGTTGCGATGATAGCTTAGTTAACAACGACAAAACACACAGATCAATTTGGTCTTGTCAATGGAACCATTTGGCAACTTTAACAAAGTAAACTTTCCATTCAGAATCTTATTGGCATCCATTTTGGCATCTTGCACTCGCCATCTCCTCAAACGTAACGTTGCTACTCTTTGGCCGGCTCGCAAGCCCAAACAAGTGTGCACGGCACAGCTGTTGTTTTGTTTCCGGTCTAGCTAGATCCGGTGTAGTGTTTTTTTAATGTTACTAGTTGTTGCAACAGCATGTGAAAAGAACTACAAAATTTGCTAGGCCAAAAAGAACGTTCATCTCTTGATTTAAAAAAAAAAGTATGCTGTTAAATTGGGTTTGCGTTACCACCCTTAATAACGCGTTTAACTGACAGCACTAAATATTTAAACAAACTCACCAGAGAAAGAAAATAAAAATAAATTTAATGCAATTTAAAACTGAAGATCCGCACATTACTCTCATAGTAATATTTAAATTTTAAATGCAAGGTACTACAAGTGCAGTGCCACAACAAATATACTGCAGTACTTAAGGACTGCTTTCAATATTGACAAGTATAAGATGATCTAAGGGGCGGATTTTTACTTAAAGCACTGGTGAGATGTGAGCAGCTAGTTAAGTGAAAAAGACCAAATGTAAATAGGAATGGCTTTTTCAGTTTGTGTTGTTAGAAGACTTCTATGTAGGCTCCGACTCCGACTGGGCACTAATATGACATGGTGATGAAACACGGTCTAAGGAGAGAGGGTGTGGCTCTCTGTAGATTGTAAAGCCCTCTGGGACAAACAATGACAAACTCGATGGTTTGAAATAGCTCTGCAGAAAACTGTTTGTCACTTTGTCAGCCACACATTTTCAACATTAGGTTCCCTAAAGCACAATAACTGTAGAAAGCATGAAATGTGCACAGACATATGAATCCAGTGCAATACAGAACAATTATCCAAAGCTTTTTGGAAGCAGGCATTTACCAACTCAGCTCGATTGGAAAAGACAGAAAGGACAGTTTTAGAAGTGAGTAAATATCTGTAACACAGCACAGTGAAAATGAAAAATATTGTATTCGTGTTGCTCTGTGATTCCCAGAAAGACGGCAACCATGGCCACTTTTGCTGATTTTTCTCCTCCAATAGACTTGCAGTAACTCCGGTGGTGACGGCGCACGTCGTTTAGCTTTGAGCCCATAAGTTATTTATTGCTTCAGGGTGGAAAGACGATTTCAAACCATATATAAAAAAAGCATATCGGAAATAGTTACCAACACTGAATTTAACTGTGAGTGTGAAAACATCAGTACACTGGTTGAGTGTGAGGAGAGCAAATACTACTTCTGACTTCTGCTCTGGATTTTGTTCTTTAAAGTTTTATTTTTTAGTCTGGTAAGTATTCTTTGTTGCATTTGTACCCTTTTCCCATTGTGCCCCTGCCTTTCACTTGAGTTTATTGGGTAAGCCTATATTCTTTGTATTTACATTAGTATGAAAGCAAGTGAGCTTTCCAATTATGTATCAACTTAATTTTGCCAAAAAAATGTATCTGTGTCACAATTTGAATGATTAATTTTGGACAAATTTTGAACTGCCCTTTGTTCTGACCTTTTTTATCACAGGTGCTGGAGACCAGGGCTTGTTTACGTCTCTCTATACCTCATTGGCCCAACAACTTCCCAGGGAGCCAATGGAGTGGAGGAGGTGAGTCCTGCTCTGGTGAATGTATAATGGAAAAAAAACATTGTAATAGCTTTTACTTTTTGTTGCCACTGTGTTGGAGAGGATGGAGTTGACTGGCTGCTCTTGAATTTTTGTCCACTCTCATCAATGCTAGTGGGTACTATGTTTTTTAATACAGGTGTTCTAGGTGGTTAACAGCATTACACGATGCATCTTTTTATTTCTTACATAGCCACACTAATAACCACGAAACATTACATGCATGAAACATTCATAGTAAAAGACACGAAGCATGTAGGAAGCAGTGAGTGCAGGATGTACATAAATAGAAGACTGTTTGAATGGTAGTGGTGGATGGCAAGAACTCCTGCACTCACAGGGTGTGCAGAGCCATAGACTCTTTCCCTTTATGATCCTCTTTATGTTCTGATAGAGACATTTAATGAGAATATGGGAGTGCTGGTGATTTGGGGTGACTTATTTATAATGTGCTGGAGTTTAAAACGCAGGTCAGACAATCCAGACCGCCATAACAAACTGCTATGTATGATGTAAGAATGCTTTTAATGATGGCTGAGATGGAGCATGAGAAATTGCCTCACATTGACTTTTTTATAAGCTAAAATAAGTCAAGAGTTTGTAGGACTTTTTAATGTGATGTCTGCATTTATATTCCATGTCAGTTTATTATTTATTAGGAATCCATTTGAATGAGCCAATGAAGGATATCAGAGATGACTGTCAGTTTTGACAAATTACATATTTTTTTATAAAGGCCTTGTTGTTCTCTCTTTAGGTGAAGGATTTGATAAAGGACGGTATTTAGTCAAAAGAATAGTATGAGAAACTGAATTTGTCCTTCAAAAACTTTAAAATGAAGCTTCTGCAAAAGCTGCTGATCCAGTGACAGATTCAGGGGTCAGTGTTCATGAACTCTCTCTCTTTTTCTTTCTCTTCCTCTACCTCTCTCTTTGTCTCAAATGTGGAACTAATGTGGGAAAATGTCTGAGGGAAACAAAATATCTGGCATGGGTTTTCCATAGACATGGCTACAGTTTTTCATGGACCAATAAAAATAGTATTCATCGTAAACAGTATGTACGGTAATTGATCCTATAAAACCTGCTTTCTTTTCCTTACAGGACTTATGGCCGTGCACCAAAAATGATCCACCTTGAAGCTAATTTTGTCCAGTTTAAAGAGGAGCTACTCCCCAAGGAGGGCAACAAGGCTCTCCTCACCTTCCCCTTTCTCCACATCTATTGGACCGACTGCTGTGTGAGTAGCTACACACGCACGCACGCACGTGCGCTTGCACACACACACACACACACACACACACACACACACACACACGTGCACAATAACCTCCAATATTCAGTCACACTGTAATTTAATTAACAATACTGGGAACATAGTGTGTTAAGATACAAGGGACGTTTGTCGTCCTGTGCCAGTGGGACAATAAAGTACTGCTCTGTTACATGTAAATTCTATTCTGTTCTTCTCTATCCCGCTGGCAGACCCGGTGCAAAGACTCAAGTGCTTTATTGAGACAACTCTCTGTGAACACTTTTGTGTTTCAGTAGTCGAACACTCGGTGCAGATGATTTGGTTAATGTGATTGCTTTCTGTGTTTACTGTCAGACAGTTGCACGCATAATTACTTGATTTGTGGAAATAGGCGTCAACTAAGACTAGTGAAAGATATACTGCTGCTGTTAGAGTTTGGACTGTTTTATGGCCATAACCATTGAGTTGTCTGAGACTATAAATATAAAGACACATCCATAACACTTTTATTGTGTGATCACTCACGCTACCATACAAACTGATTAATCTTAGAGAGCCGGTGTCGGCAATCCGTTAATAATGCTGCTATCAGACTTTTTGTTTGCAGGAAGCAGGAAAAAAAACAAGTTTGTTTATTTCATGTGTTCCGGAATATATGCAAGGTATGCTTGCCTATCTGGGAAATTTCATTGTCCATACACCCAGAAAATAGCATTTTCAAATGTATTTAGTTGCAGAGTATTTTTTATGGAAGGAGAAAATGTCACGTTTGCATATGCACCTGCATGTATGTGCACACTTGTTGGATTTTTAGGAGCCTGCAGTCACCAACCTTAACTGAACTTTCCATCTACTGTGCAGGGCCGCTGCTTAGGGAAAGCAGATAGGAAAAACAAATAGAGACACAGGAACCTGCTGCTTACTGAGCAGCAGGTTAGTTCAAGGAAGTGCTGTCATCAGCGTGTGACGAATGGCATTTCTTAAGATCTATGCCTCCAGTGTGGGAGTAGTGAGCCTGCATATCGTATCTGGACGCAGATGGGCACAGCAACATTATCACCTGTTCAGTATTACAATTCACTACATTACACCTGCAATAAGAGACTGCGTCAGAGTGCAAATTACCACTTCCTGATACTTTCTGAAAGGAAAAGAACAAATTAATATGTTTCAATCTCCTTTTAAGGTTAACTGTCAAATGTAATAATTGTACCTTAGATGCTGTCTAGTGACTGAAACTGTGACTATAACGTCTATCAACACGTGATTGCATGTGCAGTGTCAATCGGCTGATCATCAAGATTCACAACCCAGAAATGATCCTGCCAAATGTAAATAGAAGTTCACTTCCAAAACATTGTGAAATACCAGGGCTTCAGTTCCTCTCCCTGCCACTCCACATAGTTACATAATAACAGACTTGCCTTAATACATCCCACCTTTGCTCATTCCAACCAATTTAAAAAGAACTCCCTCAAGTAGCAGTCATTCAATGAGTCACAGCATTCAGTAAGTTTTATTAAAATGTAAACTTGCTGGCCAGCATTCTTATTGTAGTTTCTGTCCTCTGGTATCTTCAGATCTGAATACATCCTCATTGTGTACATACAGGTCACTTAAAGGAGAAGTCTCCTTTCCCTTTCTTTCATCAGTCAATCCTTCATTTCTATAAGACTTAGATTTCCCCCAAATTCAGTATCGACAAGAGTTTTTAATGTTGTATTCCTTCACATGTATAGTTGTTTAACGTTTTTTTTGGGGGTTCACATGAGGCAATGAAGAGTGAGAGGATACTAGTTGATAACCTCCTGCTCTTAAGAATGATTATTTTTATTTTACCTATTATTTTGTAACTTCATTGTAGGACACAGAGTTGTATAAGGGCACGGTGAAGGAGGACATGATGCGCTGGCAGAACAGCTTGCGAACTCATGGCTCAGCAGACTGGGTCATCATTGTCGTGGAGACCAACGACACTAAGAAGAAGAACAAGACCAACATCCTGCCACGTTCATCCATTGTGGACAAGATCCGCAGCGATTTTTGCAACAAGCAGAACGACAGGTGAGAACAATCTTCCCCTATAAACTTAAACTAAAAAAGTTGATTTTGGAGAGGACAATAAGAACTAATAACAGACTGACGTATTGCCGCCGTTTTTATACGTTCTCACTGTAGGCAACGTGACCAATACCCGCTAAATATATGAAATGATTTGATGTGATATGATTTGTTGATTCAATCTTCCCTCAGTGTTTAAAGGTTATTTCCCCTTTGAATCAGGTGTGTGGTGCTGTCTGATCCTCTGAAGGACTCGTCTCGGTCTCAGGAATCCTGGAATTCCCTGCTGCTCAAGCTGCGAACTCTTCTCCTCATGTCCTTCACCAAGAACCTGGGGCGCTTTGAAGACGACATGCGTACGCTCCGAGAGAAACGCACCCAGCCCGGCTGGAGCTTCTGTGAATACTTCATGGTCCAGGTACATACTGTAGAAAATCAAAAGGCATGCAGTCTGAACAGAAAGAGAAGAAGAGGTTGTTTAATGAGTTAAAATGAGTCCAGTCCAGTCTCATTAAACCAGCCTCACCTCTATTTTCCACCGGGCTCCTATGCGCTGCGGTCCGGAGACACTGCCACTTAATTCGATTCAACGCAATGCTTGATATTCCACCAGCTAGGCCATGGCGCGTCCCAGAAACGTGCGTGAAGCCCATCTCCGCTCCGCTAAAGATATACGTGCCAGGTTTATTTCCATGCAAGCCGTAGGGCATTTGGACAGCAGGGCAGGAAGTGAAAAATCAGACAACAATGTATGTGGATGGTAAGTACTAGCTTAATAAACATGCAAATACTTTAACTTTTAGTGACCACTAAATCTGCGAGTAGGGCAGCAAGACGCTCCTCGTCAGAGACATTCGCGGTGTGGTATGGCGCATGTTGGAGAATGGAACAAAACCGTAACGCAGCCGGAAAGCAGCCCGGTGTAGAAGTCGAGTCCAAGTGCTCAGTGGGGCTCTCAGTCGACAATATATTCATCGATGTGATGTAGAGGGATTGTGTGTTGATGTCGATGCTGTCCTAACTCTGCCTTGCCTTGTGAATTACGTTGCTAAAGTGTCCCGGTTCAGTTGTTTCGTGTGTGTG
This sequence comes from Etheostoma cragini, assembly GCF_013103735.1. NCBI lineage: Eukaryota > Metazoa > Chordata > Actinopteri > Perciformes > Percidae > Etheostoma > Etheostoma cragini. The sequence continues at coordinate 8,465,225 of NC_048417.1, forward strand.
TGTGTGTGTGTGTGTGTGTAGGAGGAGCTGGCCTTTGTTTTTGAGATGTTACAGCAGTTTGAAGATGCCTTGGTCCAGTATGACGAACTCGATGCTCTTTTTACCCAATACGTCCTTAACTTTGGAGCTGGAGGTAAATTAGCACCACCTAATGGGTGGCATCAATATGGCAGTCCTCAAGTAAAATAACATGCATTTTTTGTTTTCAAGATAAAAGGTCCGTTGTAGTTTTGGTTTTGGTCTGACCAGTCTAATTCTATCCACAGATACAGCAAACTGGCTCGGATCGTTCTGCGCCCCAGTGCGCAGCTGGAACGGCTTGCTTCTTCGGCGGCCCATCGACATGGAGAAGAGGGATGGGATCCAGCGCGGGGAGGCCAGCCTGTTAGATCTGAGGAGCTACCTGTTCTCTCGCCAGTGCACCTTACTCATCTTCCTCCTGAGGCCCTGGGAGGTCACGCAGAGAGCCCTGGAGCTGCTGCACAACTGTGTCCAGGAGCTCCGCCTGCTGGAGGTGCAGACTCTGACTACAGGGACATTTCTGTCATGTATATTACACTTTAATCAACTACAAGTACTTCATGCACGTTGAATCTCAAAATGTATTTAAACTCTGTAGCTATCTATAGAAAACGTATTATACTTATTCTTTGTTTGAACGGCTCTACATCATAAATCATAAATATATCTATATAGAAAACCTATATTGACTGAACTAAATGTATCACTCATCATAATGCTGTTGTGTAGGTGTCGGTGCTGGAGGGAGCGCTAGACTGCTGGGTGTTTCTCAGCTGCTTGGAGGTTCTGCACAGGATCGAGGGCTGCTGTGATCAGGCCCAGTTAGCTGCAAACTGCTCCCATACTGTCGGGCTGTGGGCCTACGCCACTGACAAGGTAACAAAAATACTGAATTGTGTAGCTTTGGCTTTGATTGACCAAGATGTGTCATGATACCTTTAAAGGACAAGGATCCCTTTCTTCACATAACATTAGTACATTTCTGACTTACGAGGACAAATTTTTGCTCATTCTTTTACTCATTTTTTGAGTAAAAGTATGATTTTTTTTTTTTCTGAATAATAAAAGCATTTTCAATTGAAATTATTTTTTCTTTTTCCTATCCGACTTCTCCAGCTGAAGTCCCTGGGGGAACTCTGTGGCCTGGTGTCAGAGAAGGGACCCACATCAGAGGACCTGAACAGGACTGTGGATCTGCTGGCCGGACTGGGTGATGAGAGGCCCGAGACTGGTGAGTTTTCAGACTTTGCTGTTAAATAAAACTAGCGTAATTTTTTAGTCCTGCTGGGTGGTAATGTTTACAGGTGTCCCAACCCCTCCCATTAATGACATCAGCACATAGATTGTGATTTAGGGCCATGACACACCAACACACCAACAGTCGGGCGTCTTTGTGCCGGGTGTGGTTGTTTTTTGCTGTGTGATCGTTACTCATCACCAGCGGTTCAGCTGACTCAGGGCTGACTGGATGTCTGACAGATTGATCTGCGATTTCACCCATTTAGTGCAATTTCTCCTTATCTTTTGCTGCTGCCTTTTCTTTTTTTCTTCTAAAAGCAGATGACCATGGGCTGGAAACGCCAGCAAAACAAAACTTTACAGCACTAATTCCAACTTTTTATTTTGTACTGAACTTTAAAATACTATTTACCGAATAGACTCATATTTGAAGGACTTCTGCATTGTTTTCCTTTTGTTATCCTCCACAGTCAACAGTTTGCAGAGCCCTTACAAAAAGCTGAAAGAAGCCTTGTCGTCTGTGGAAGCTTTCGAAAGGCACTATCTTGTAAGTCAATTTCTTGTCACAGCTTGTTGTATTTCTGTAGTTGGCAAAGCAAGAACATAACACACATTTTGAGAATTTCTGTCCCATATCTCAAACAATTCTTTTTCTGATTTAATCTCCTGGAAACCACAGTGGAAATGATCCTTCTTGTCGCTTTTCCCTTCTCACCCTCTCCCTCCTTCACCACCTTCTTGGCTACTTTTTGCATCAGGAACTCTCTCATGCTGCTATGGAGATGTATAGGGCCATCGGCCGGCTAAGGTCTGCCAGACTGGTGGGAAAAAGCCTCGCAGAGTTCTACATGTAAGTTATCCTTCTTATTCCCTTGGGGGTACACAAGGATAAAGCTTCTATGCTTCCGCGCTGGTATTTTCAGTTCTTCTGGCTGATTAGTCGTCTTCTCCAGAACTGTCAATCAGTTCCTGTTTGTAAACACCCACACACTCCTGTGTAGACGTCTAATTAGGCAGAACAAATGAAAACACTAATGTAGTACGATGGGTGTGAATGGGGTTTTAAAATAAATTTGAAGCCATAAATGTGCAGTTGAAAGTTACATTTTAAACACATTTATTATAGTCATGCAGTGACAGGTTTCTTTTTGCTGGGTTTTGAAGTGGCTTTTAAGAGGCCGATCTTTGACATCCCTTTTTAGATAACTATCACTTAATGCATAACACCAGCCAAAAGCAGGTGGATTGTTAATCATTCTGCCTTCACAGCTAATATTGGCTTTTAAAAACGATTTAATTGGCAAAATAATACCTTTTTTACAAATATAAAAAAAAGAGTAAAGCTTCAATTTGTTTATGCTAAGTACATGAATGATATAAATACTCTCTATCTGTTGTCTGCCTTTACTTTCGTCTTTAAATTAGAGTTGACTTCGCTTCTAAGTAGCATTGTGTAAAAGGATGTGGAAAAGCAAACATTCTGTCAGTTATCTATGTGCTTTTCTATAGATGTGAGAAACAAGGCTATATATTTTTGTCTGTCTGTGCGTTTATTAGGAAGAAGGGGGACCCTGAGCGGGCAGAAACCTTCCTACAGGAGGCTTTGAAGTCGTACGTGTCGGAGGGATGGAGCCTCCCCGTCACTCACACGAGGAAACAGATTGCTGAGTGTCAGAAACTGCTGGGCAGAACTGAAGAGTATCCTTTATAACACCAAGAATAGCCAGAAGATCAATTAAGGGCCAAATATTTCAACTTTATAGTAGTACCAAGATTAAGTTGTATAAGGACATAACCTTCAGTCTTCTGTGGCATATGCAGTTGCTTAAATAATCAAAGCCGTATTGTGCTTTACACTAGAGGAATAAATAGTAAGAAATACATTAAGAGGCTTTGAGTTGGTCGTATTGTGCCATCTTTTCAGTCAGGGTTAAAGTAGGCTGGCCCATTGGTGATCCTAAATCTATCCAACATGCTCAGGCATTGGAAAGTTAACAAAGGGGTTCCTGTGTTGACCTGATAGAGGTGGTGTTCTTGTACCAATGCACTGCAGTGTTCGGTGTCCTTTACAGCCCACTGCAGTTACTTGCAAACCAGTGCCTTGTTGGCTGGTGATGTGAACCTGACCACGGAGGAGAGGAAGCACTTTTGTCAAGAAATTCTGACCTTTGCGGACAAGTCTGAAGATCAGTGTAAGTGATCATGCCATCATTACAATTTCACCTTCACAAAACAAAACTTACAGGGGCAACAACACCTCATAAACCCTGTTGTACAGTATATCATCGGTCAGCGATGGTCACTGCTTTCTGGAGGTCTTTAACATCAAATTTTATTTTCTTCCTTCTCAGCTCAGAAAGTGACTCTCAGCATGGATGTTTTTTCTCAACTCACACGGCTACAGTTCCAACCAGCCACAGCCTCAGTGCACTCTGGAGCCGTCCTGCAGGTGGAGCTCACTCTGCGATGTTTGATGCCCATGGCTGTGCACATACAGCAACTAGCTGCTAGCATTCACTTTGACCTGGAGCGTGGAGGGACTAGTGGAAGGTCTAAGGGAAATCAGAGACAAACAAACCCAGGGACAGTAGAGTTTCACCAAGGGAACTCGTCAGCGGGTCCACCCTCCTCCTCAGCCACTGGTCCCCCTTTAGAGCTAGACGAGATTCAAGACAGGAGTCCTTCGGACAATTCACTCAACTCTACAGGAGTGGTCTGTACAAACACTCATCTGGTCATGCGTGTTCATGACAACCTCTCGCTCCCGGACATGCCCAACTGTGTCAGCCCTCCTGCTGTTACCATAAAGGAAGGTGCACAGATGCTGAAAGTGCAGGATGTAACATTAGAGCCCGGGAATAACAGCATCCTATTCACAGCACCAGTAAGAGAAACTTTGCTGCTGCCTTAAAGGAAAAAAAAAACACTAAACTAAAATGTGGTCTTTTTAAAATAACTTTTGCTCTCTCACTATTATCTTTTCTTTGTAGAGTGGACAACCAGGAACTTACACATTGCGTCAGCTGTATGCCACAGTGGGTCAGGTGCAGTTTGTACTTCCTCATATCTACCCATCAGTCCAGTATGAAGTCTATTCTCAGGAGCCTCAACTCACCGTGGAGCCTCTCTCAGGTCTGAATGGTTTATATAATGGGTGACATGAGTGCTTAAAATCTGAGGTTGTGGTAATGGTTTCAATTTCCAGATGTGTTTGCTTTGTACTACATGAACTTAATTCCATGAAACACTTAAACTGCGCAACATTGATTTCTCAATTTTATATAACTTGCTTACATTAGGAGGTGCACTCAGCTTTTTACAGACTTCTCTCATTGAACACACCAAACATGCAGCTGGCAGACCAAAATGTGTCCTACTATCCCCAGACTTCTTCAGCTAACCATGTTATGAGTGTTTATGTGATTGTCTAGAATAAGTTGGGTTTGCTCATGTAGCAAGTCTAGAGTCTTGACAGCAATGTATATCATATTATTTAACTGGCGATCTGTATTAACATAATTATCCAGGGCTGAATCTCCATTAGCAGTCATGTAAATATTTATGATCATCACCTGCAAAAGCTGCGAGGGTAAAATAATGTTTTTTTTGCCTACATAGGAAGTTCAAATTCAAGTAACATAGCTTGGTGAAGTTTCACCTGAGGTTGCATCACGTGTTTCTGCTGCTCTGGTTACCACCATATCACGTTTATGATTGTATATATACCCCAGTGCAGCATGTGTGTGGCGTTTTTGTTCACTGTGGTTGTTCGTTCTTTCAGAGCCACTGTTGGCCGGTCTGCCTCAGATGGTGAAGTTCACTCTGTTGACGGGTCACTACGCAGTGAAGAAGGGAGACGCTCTGCAGCTCAGCAACACAGACACCATGCCCATCCTGCCCTCTACCAGCTGCACTGCCCGCATCAGCAACCCTACAGCTGGTCAGTACACATTTGAAAATCTTTATTTGAATTGGCCACTTACATTGGAGAAGTGATCTTTCCTGACAATCCATCTTTCCACGGTTGTTCTTTCCCCATCTGAAATCTTTGTAAAAAACATGTTTGAAATATGGTTACACATTCACATGGCCAAGAAATCTGGTTCCAGCACAAATGTACCTATGTTAACTGATTTCATCTCGATAGGCAAATCAAACATGTGACAACTATGTATTATGTTCCTTATTTGAATAAGGGATAATGTTGCTCATGTTGTATAAAGACATGCATATACTATTTTGTGAGTTCTAGATGATCTTAGCACTCTGTAGGTGTGTTTTATGATTTCATTTATATTTATTGTTTATTATATCATGCAGTTGTTGGTGGTGGGAGTGTTCATTGTGGCTTAAGTGGAAGCGATAACATTATGTTTGTTTGCGTCACCTGTTCACCCGGGTCTTTTTTGGAGTTTGAGAGAGAGGGAAAGAGACTGGGACGGAACACTTTCTGTTGACCACTTTTTTCGACTCCAAAAGTAACTTTGCATTTGGTAACTGCACCTCAGTGTGTTTTTGCATCTCTGTTTAGTCCCTTGCGGCAGCACTTTGTTGGACTGCCGCAACACACTCCTACCACATTAGGAGACATTCCCACCATAAATAACCACTGTTTGTTTTTGTCAGACCGTGCTTCTTGGGTATGTAATGTTCAAATCATAAAAATCCGGTTCCTGCAGAAAGCTGATCACAACCAAATGTGTGTGCCTATAAACACACTGACGAAGCCATTTACGGCTTTTCTCATTGCCCTTTATTCCCCTTCCTGTGTACAGAGTTGGTGGGTGAAAGCGCCCTGTCCATCCAGTCATCTGAGAAGGTGACCAGCATCAGCCTGCCCGCCACCCCTCCTTACCACACTGTGGAGTTCCTCCTGGAGGTCCTGTGCATCATCCCGTCGGGGTCTGACCGACCCGCCAATGAGAGGCTGACCAATGGGGAGGTCCGCCATCGACCACGCAGCTACAGTCATCCAGACACGCCCATGACCGCCATCGACCAGAGGGTGAGCCTCTCGAACAATTACACACTTTCAAAGTGTGAGACGGGGAAATAGGGATGGAGGCAACGTTTCTGTTGGCACAGCGCATAATATGTTCAACGATGATTTAACGGCTTCATCTGTACAGTAATCTAGAGCAGTAATGATTATGGATTCATGGATTAAATGCTTGACAGAAAATGCATTGGTAACTATTTTGATAATTTATCAATTATTTAAGTCATTTTTCAAACACAAATGGCTAAATAATTGATATTTTCTGATTCTCAGATAAATGCTGCTTTTCTTTGTCTTATATTATAGTAAATTCATTGTGGTTTAGGGAATTTTTGGTCAGACAAAACAAGACATTTTATGAAGGGACTTTGAGCTCAAGGATACTGTAACAGGCATTTTTAAATGTTTTCTAACGTTTTATAGACCAAACAATGATTTGAAAAAAATAATCTGTAATCAAAAATAATCGTTAGTTGCTCTTTGTAATTAGGCCAGTTAGAGCTGTTTGTTACAAGATACCTCAAGAGATTTGACAGTAAAGCCCCACTGGTGTCTGTCCCTAGATGTCCATCGACTGTCCGTGGTCCATCTATTCCACGCTGCTTGCCCTCACCTTCTACATCCCTTTCAAGACCAAACACTCTCTGCTTTCTGCTGGAAACAGGTGAGCCTCATTCTCATAGAAATAACCTGTAGGTGCCATTTTGAATTGTTAAACCAACAATGTTTATCCATGGGAATCCTTGGGAAATATTTTAGATTTCACATAAAATCGTAAAAACAAAAGAACCTACTTTTCTAAGTGAATTTATAGCATGCTTTACCATTTACATTTCCCATCTTGCTCATACACATGCCTGACCTATGACCTTTGACCTTCCCACAGGAAGTACATCCAAGTGTCTGTGCAGAACGTATCAGATGTGAACTTCACGCTGGCAGAAGTAAAGCTGGCCGAAAAGCAGTATGCGTCATTAGAGCTGCAGTCTCTCAACACTAAAACTCAACAGGTGAGCAGAAAAAGACAAATGTCACTGACTACAGGATGGATCCGTAGATAGCTTCCAGTTTACATTTTATTATATTTATGGGAAAATATTAGAAATTAATAAGATGGGTCATGGACATGTTTATTCTAGTCTTGCATTGCCAAACCTTCCTCTACAGCACTGCGGAGGGGGGTCTGGTTAGTCCACACAGCACCCAGGGATGGGAGAGAAGCATGCTCTTGTTTTATTAGCATTTCTTTATACCAATCACAATTGTCTTGGGTGGCACGAAGCCCTGGACTTAATGACTGTACTGCTGCAAAATATCCTCGGGAAGGAACTTGTTTAGGTGGAACATGTGTCCTACATTCAAAAGTTGTTTTACTCGCCCAACAGAAAACTCAGCTTGGATAGATAGTGTTGCTAGCTGTCTGGATTTACCCTGCAGAGATCTGAGGAACAGTCAACCGTAGTCCACATAAATTGACCGTGAAAGTGGAAAGTGCTGACCTGTGACATCTGGCCAAAAAGGACAGACATCTGACCAAATTTCCAGTGACACCTTAAGTGGAACGTCGTCGATATAGAATATGTTCACAATAATAAGGATAAATGTGAAAATACTGTGTTTTTACCCCTTAGTTTCAGCCTTCCATCTAAAGGGAGCAACCTGAGGATACAGCTCTTGATTAACCAGTCTATCTATGTTGCATGAACTCTGGCTAGTGACAGAAATGATTGTATTCACGAGCAGCCAAAATGAGTTTCTTTAGCAGAGACGGAGGGATTTAAAGTGGCCAACTGAGATGGTTCAGGCATCTGATAAGGATCCTCCTAATGTATTTGGTTCTGTTTAGTCCTTATTTCTCAAATAAACGAGTGGACACTGGCTAACGGTCATTGTACATTTTTCGTCTGTTGAATTCATTTTAAGAACATCAAAACTACATCAACCACTAATTCATAATCATGCATTTTTTTGTAGCTTTTGTGCAGTAAGCACAGCGTGTTCTGCTTGTGGGAGGTGAGGTGGAAGGACGACCTGCCCTCCTGTCTACAGTGTGTTTTCTCTGCCAACTTCTCTCCACTCAAGCAAGACGTCTCTGCTTACAAACCCTTCCACTACCAGTTCCAGTTGGAGAGAGTCACTGTAAGTCCACTTAAACATTTATTGTGTCCCTTTGTCCTGAGAGTTTGATAGGTGGAGCTGTAATTGTGTCGCCCGAATGCCTGACGAATCTGCAAGCCAGAGGCGTTGCTGAGCTGCGGGGCTAAGCCCAGGCCTATTTAAAATAAACTAAAGATAACAAAAGCGGTGATTGGCTTTCCCAGTTTGCTGTGTATGTTCATTTCAGCTGCCCAGTTTGTAGATGTTAGTTCGATGACACAAACATTCGGCTTAATCACAGCTGGCCAGGCACCAAGGCAAAGGTTTTGTTTCCATTTTGGTGGACACATTTGATGGGGGGGATCTGTGGGACCTCCCCCAGTAAATTTTGAACATAAAACATTTAATTTCCTGCATTCTGGTGAGTTAGATGCACCTATTTCTACTGATTTCTACATCAATTTGTGCTGGAAATATCTTTATTTATGTAAAGGGAAGCATAGATGACAATTCTAAATGTAATATAATTGTAAATAATCCAGTAAGGCTCTTAGGCATTCTGCATAGCATTCATGTATTCTCATGTAAATCAACTTTTCTCATTACCTCTACTGACTGAGACAGCACACACGTAGGCATAATGTACTCCTCACTTCTCTTTTGGGTCTTTTGTTGGAAGTAACCTCTTTTTTTTCTTCTTTTTTTTTTCTTTAATTTTTATATAGGACAATACATAATTAATTAATATTTCTGTAAATGTGCCAGTGTTAGCCAGCCAGCTATTTTTCAACTGTAGTCCTTTAGCCAGATGATTTTAGACAGGAGCAACAGCAAGATATTAGCACAGTTACATGCTTGTGTCTTTTGTTGGGGAATTAACTTCTTTAAATATGCAAGTGACACAAATATCTAGATGTTTTAAAACATCTGGACAGGCACTTATGTTCCTGGTTTGAATACCTGATAATGTTGCTCATGTAGTATAAAGACATGCACATACCTTTTTGTGAGTTTTGGTAATCTAAACACTCCTACCACATGAAGTGACTTTTTCCACCATAAATAACCACGGTTTGTTTTGGTCAGACGTTGTACAGTGTGAGAGCTGAGATCTTGCCTCCTGCTGGTGAGCAGAACTGTCGCTCCGGTTTCCTCTGTGGCCTGGAGGTGTGTATAACCCGACTGACTGAACCTGCTGAGGGAGAGATGGCGGAGGACAGTAAGACTGACACAGATGGCCTCAAAACCACCAAACTCATGTATGAAGGTATGTTGGGTTTATCATCTGGGTTTTCTAATATGATGGAAAACCCATGCAAAGATTGATGAAAGCAGGGGAATGGAAATTATCCTATCACTGAAAAATGAATTATCAATTAAGACTTTTATTCAGTAACGTATATCATCAGGGCTTCAAATGTGAGTAAAAAGATCAAAGTTTTCTTCAAGCTCTGGTAATATGTGACAAATGATTATATGATGAAATAAAAATATAATGAAGATTATCATCATTTGCAACTAAGATTATAGTAAAAATATTAAAATAATGGTTCCAAAAATAGTCCAAAAGAAGTGCTGAAATGTTTTTTGATTAAGCTTGATTAGTCAATCAAACTCTAATTAATTAGCAACTATTTTAATAATTGATAACCTGTTTAAACAAATTTTAAAACAAAAATGCCACACATTTGTAGGTTCCAGCATCTCCTATGTGTTTAATTTTTAGCTTTTTCCCGCCTTTGTTGTCTTTTCAGTCGTTCATCAAATCTGACATTTGGTAAATTAAATAATTCATCAGTTTGATGAAAGAAATATTTGATAGGCAAACCATTAAGAAGATGTTCATTATTTGCTGATGATTTTGGCGTTCTATTGGTGTGCCGTCTTGGCCAGGTTTCCCTTGGAAAAAAGATTTTAATCTCACGGGACTTCCTGGTTAAAAAAAGGTTTAAAAAAAATAATAATAATAATATTGAAAGTAAAATATCTAAAAAGTCAAAAAAGTGTTTGTCAGCTGTTAGCTTAACAAAGGGTCATTGATGCAAGTTAAGTAATTTTTGCAAATCTTTCTTGAAGTAGATTGATCCACTTTGTAGATCATATAGCCAAACAGTAATACAAATATGTTGTTATTTGGAGTCCCTTTAGAATCACCAACTGTAGATCAGACAAAACATCAGTGACTTCAGCTTGTGTGTCTGTGTGTGTCCACAGTGGCTGACAGCAGCAGTAACTGGGCGGTGTGTGGGAAGAGTTCAGGGATGGTGTTGATGCCGATGGCGGCCAATGCCACTCACAAGGTGCAGATCGAGGTGATGCCTCTGTTTGCAGGACACCTGCCCTTCCCCAAGATTAAAGTGCTGAAGTACCTGCCTCACACTGCAGCAGTGGCCATTCAACCAGACCCTGGTATGTCGTCCCCAAACACAAAACCACACATCTTAGATGTTCATTCCATGTTGAAGGAATGATGACTTCCAGAGAAACAGTAGATCTAAGACTGTTTTTGAATTTACTGTCCTCCCATGTTATGTAGCAGAAAAACCAGTTAAATGCCATTCAAGTTGCAGGTAGTGGGTTAGGGTAAGAGCTGCTTATGTAGGGGAAAGTTGTTCCATGATTTTCTTAAAAGAGTAAGATGCATCAGAATGTCAGGTAAGCAACAGATGAACCTCCAAACCATGGACTGTTAGTAAACATGTAGTCATCATTCAGAACAAATTTAAATTTGAGCTCTGGACAACTTGTTAACAAACAGATTAAATGGAGTGAAAATCACACTGGTTCATCAAACCCCAATGGACCTGGGATGTGAAAAGATTACAGCAAACGGGGCGGTTGTGGCTCAGTGGTAGAGCGGTTGCCTGCCAATCGGAAGGTTGTGGCTGCGCATCGGAGTTTGAATGTGTGTGAATGTTTATCTGATGAGCAGGTGGCACCTTGTACGGCAGCCCTGGCCACAGTGTATGAATGTGTGTGAATGGTGAATGTTTCCTGTAGATGTAAAAGCGCTTTGAGCAGTTGACTGGAAAAGCGCTATATAAATACAGCACATTTACATTTACTTCTGCTAACTTGCTGATCGTCTTTCTCAATCTGTGGACGCTTGGTAATTAGTTTGTCTCTGCCCGTCCTCAGACAGCTGCGTGGAGAATGACAGTCTGTCCCTGCTGGACAAGGCGCTGGACGACCAGGGAGACACAGCGAGCATCCGCAGTCGGGGCAGCGTGCACTCTGTGGGCAGCGGTGACCAGCAGCAGAAGGGCGTGGCCATGCCACGTCTGGAGCCCTTTAGCCCCGGACAGGTGTTCAACCACAGCCACACACAGCAGGTCCTGGTGCTGCCCGCCACCGACGACCACATCCTGGAGGTCAACGCTACATGACCCTGGTGGCAAGACCGCCCGCTTCTTATAGAACTGAACCCAGGCCCTGAGTGGACTCTGCTGAGCTTTTCCTCTGGGTCAGATCGGGTCCATGAGTCCTTGTCGAAGACCGCTGCAGGTTGCCGGCGTGGACTCACCCTTAAGCATGAAACATTCAAAAGACATTACGGACTAGACGCAGTGAAGAGCCAATGACATCTGCTGATACAATTTAAATAAAGATGTTTCTTTGCCATACTTTGTACATAGCTCATTGGATGGATTTATAGTTATAAATATATAAATATATATATATATATATATATATATATATGGACTGATCAATCAGATCGCCGCCTGTCCTGCTCCTTTGAACTGAAGAAAGCAGTCCTGATTTTCCCATGATGCACCAAAGCTCTAGATGTGTGTACGCCTCAGTCAAATTTACAGGACTCAAGTAGCTGATGGAGTGTGTCCAGCTGTAAGTGCTGTTCCTGTGCCACTCAAGTCCTCATCATTTTTACATTTGAGACTTTTGCCTCGATGATTATCTTTGAGTTGCTTCAATTTTACAGAAGTCAAAACGAGGAAGGTTAACAAACTTGTATGCATCTTTGGAGACAAATACATCCATCCTCCCAGACTCTTCTGTCCTGCCAATACGAACACTTTTCCCTCTGATGTACAGTATGTTGAAGCAGAATAGTAGTAATAGTATCAGCCTGATAATGGTCCAAAAATTCCAGCTTTTGGACAGTTGTAACGTTATGTGAAATTGAGTTGTCTCTGGCATCCTTTTGTATTTTCTGATAGAAAAAGAGTTCCAGATTGATAGAATTGAAATTTCAAACATTTTAAACTAATACTGCTACGTTGTAACTAATTTTGGTGCTTGCTGATCGAATATTCAAACATTCAAAAACTATTACCTGTAGCCAGGTTTTGTTCAGATCAGTCTGCTGCTGCTGCTCGCCCTCCACAGTAGAGTTTTGGTAAAAATTAAGATGAAAATGTACATTACTATATAATGTATTCTAAATATTAGTTTTATTACAAGTATAACAGAAAAGAAAATAGTTTTTGTAAAAAAAAAAAGAAAAAAAGAAAAAAGAAAGGATGGAAGCCCAAGGGTTATTGTTCCCTCTTGTTCTTTTTTTGCATCTGTGAAAATGGGGTAATGGTGCACTTCAGCCTCTTGTGGACAAAATGAGTATGACAACAACAAACCCTTCAAAAGAAAATTCTCTCTTGCCTGTCAGGGCTTTCGTAGAAAAAGTCGCCAGTTATTACAAAAATGTCTTTAAGCATACAAGATTGGTTGGATAACTTTATCCATTTTGAACAAAACCGCAAAAGCAATTATCAGCACAAAATTCTCAAATGTAAAACCGTTGATGACATGACCGTTTCAGACTGAGTCTAGCGGTGTGTGCCGTGTGTCTGTTCAGCTCATAGACTGGAAGGGTTCAGCTGTAGTTGTGTATGTGTGGGGATTTACCTCTATGTTTCTGTATGAGTGTGTGTGTGTGTGTGATCAAGCGAGTGCACATTAGTCTATATATTATCTTACCTTTTTGGATTGTTCATATACAGTGTGTGTATATTTATTGTTTGTGTTTGGGTGTGTGTGAGCATCGCCAAATCCATATGCGAGCTTTGCACACGTACCGTTAGGTGTTGAATAGATGAATGTAATAAGTCTTTATTGGATTTATGTATTCATTTATTTAAGAGGATGAATGTTAGCTACTTCTCCTCCCCCCCCACCCCCACCCCCCCCCATCCTTCGCCCTCTCCTCCCCCCTGGTGCGCACACACACAGTGTAACTACAGCCTCTGGCTCCTCTCTGACCACTGTGCATACAGATCTGTAAATAATGAATCAAATCAAAATCATCTTTGATTTCCAACTATATTAAAAAATCATTGGAACTGACTCAGTGTATGATGTTTATAACAGCATGTTAGCAAGAACATTATAGTTAAAGTCTCCTCGCACAAGAAGGGATTGTGAGACATGTCTAAAATGTGCATTTATCTGCTGCTATATCAGTCTCAAATGTCATGCTTTCAGGCTTTCCACCAGATTTTGGAACCTGGCTGCAGGAGTTTACTCCCATTCAGAGTAGGCCTTTCCAATTCAGGGAAAAATATGAATTTTATTAGCTTAGAACTGATATCACAATTGTCTGCCACGATTGTTTTTAACCATGACAAAACTAAACAAAAATTGGAAGTACCAAACATAGATTATTTTTTTGCATCACCACAAGTCTGTAAACATGGAGGCTTCAATGAAGAGAAGGGAGAGCATTGGAGCGCTTTAAAACCTATTTTATACAGTCCATGTTTAAAACAAGAAAACAGTTGTAGCGTTTGTGATGCAGTCGGCTTGTAAATTAAGTGAGAATCAGTCATTAAAAAATAAAATGAAACAAAAAAAAGTTATTTAAAAATTATATCGTGAACACGGTGAATCGAGATTGCGATTTTATAATGATTAACGTGCAGGCCTAATTCAGAGCATTATTGAAGTCCAACACTGATGTTGGTTCTCAGTTTGCAGTGCAGTTCATCCCAAAGCTGTTAACTGGAGTTAGGTTCAGGACTATGTGCAGGCCAGTCAAGTTCTTTCCCACCAAACTCAGAAAACCACTTATTGATGGCTTTCACTTTGTACACGGAGGAATTGTTGTGTTAAAGAACGAAGAAAACTGTTGACACAAAGTTGGAAGAACACTTATATATATTAGTGTTTGCTTGGAATGTGGACAGTGGTTTCAAACTTTTGATCAGAGAAGAAGAAAAAAGATGAAACTAAGTAATATGGATACATTAGAGCAGATACAAAACCTGAGCACGACACAGAAGGATCTCAATTATCTTTGAGAGTTCAGTGACAAATTAAAAAAAAAAATTTAAGTTTATTTAGAAACTTTACAACTTAAAAAAAAGGTTTAGCTGTGATTATTGTGTGGTTCAAGCAGGAATTGGGCACCAAGTTCTTTTTTTGGAGGGACAACAGGCAACACTGACTTAATTGACTTAAATAAGGTAGTGTCTCCAAATTTACCTTAAGTATAACTTGTCTCCTCCTGTGCTACAGCACTTACTGTTAAAAATAGGTTTGGAGACACTACCTTATTTAATCATTAAATGAATAGATATTTTTGGGTTTTTAGTTTTGTAGTGTGTACTGTTACTAGAGACCAATCTTATTTCTCCAGGTTGGAGGACTGCTCGTTTTGATAAAAAAATAGTGTGTAGCTCATTGTTAACCTTACAATGTAAGGAAAGATGCGTCATTCGTGGTTTAAAATCATTTTGCTATACAGTAATTGATCCCAGAAGTTTGAATCTGCGAATATCTTTCCTAGTTTGCTCAGTTTTATAAAACCGAGAGCACGGACTCATATTCCCTGCTCTCGGTTTAGTCTTTTTTTTTTCCTCAGCTGACCCCAGTGGGGCTCGGTAGACTTGCAAAGACTGAGCTGGGTACTAAAATGTGATACTGCCAACATGGGAGTCAGGACTAAATCTGTGGGGTTGCATGATCAGGGATGAGAAAGAAACAAGTGAATTTTGTTTTCTAATTATTCATTTTTTGTGTGTGTTAAATACTGGATGTTCTTACCTCCTTGGGCATTTAAAAATATAAACTACACTGTCTGAAAGGGAATGTTGAACTATAAACTATGGGTTGTCACAGGCAAATGTTATGAGCCGCTTAACATGACAGTACATTTAACAGTTGACATGAAAAAGCTACATAAGCTCAACACACAGTTGTTGCTTAGAGCTGTGTGGTTGTTTGTATTGGTGCTGTCAGTTTGTAGAATTACAGAAGGGAAGTCCCTGTGATGGGCACGAGATGGCGTAAGAAACTCACAAAGTGCTGGCAGAACTGTTCAGTAATGCCTCTAACACACTGCAGACCTCACAGCTTTGGGTAGAAATACTGCTAAATAAACTCAGGCATTAGTTTAACACATTGGTATAGCTTTTTCTGTTGGGTTTGGTGTGTGTATTTCTAACTACAATCTCTTTTTAGGTGTGGATACACAACGGGTAGACATGCTAATTAGTAGTGTGCAGTGATGTCTGCAACAGTGTTATTTTTTATACTACTACTATACACCAAAGTCTTTTTTCATCCTATTTATTTATGTATTTATATCCTACACAAAGTGGTGTTAATGTTTAGCCTGATCAGTGCCCGTGAGGGATTAGATGGGTGAAACAAACAGTTACTTTAAGTTGAAACAATATGATTTTAGATGTAAACATGCAGGAGAGAATGATTTGAGGCAAACTTTGGCAGTGCGAGTTAATTGTTGCTGTGTTTTGATCATTTTAAGTCATGTTAGCTGTGTTGGTTGAAAGAGTTCAAACTGCTAAAATAATTTGGGGGCAGACAGTTGTGGTCTCCATGATGTTGGTACGTCCTGACCTTTTATGTAGTCCCAGTAACCTCCCAATGTTAACAATGGTTTCATTAGGGGACTGCATTGTTGGACAGAAGGTAAACAGTTTACACTGAAGTCTTAAGATTATCCTGATTATGCTGCTTTTTGTTTTAAATATAAGAAACATTTGTTGTTTTGAATGAAATTAATAAAGTAATGTCAACCCCTGTAGTACTATCTTATAGTAGCCCTAAAGTATCTTGATTTGATATAGCCTACTTTGGATAAATTCACCTTTTAATCAATTCACCAGCTTTCTATTTCAACTTCTTCGTCTATAACTCAAACTCTTGGGTTTTGTGATGAATCTCCCACTGACACGTTAAAGTCTCCAAGTCTCTTCCCGCCCCGCTCACCTTATCTCTGCCCGCTTCTCATTACCTTGATTATGCAGCTGCACACCGGGAGGTTTCACAGGGTAAAACAAACGCCCCGCTCTCTTTGGGGGAAACGTTACAGGTGAGGTACCAACAGACCTGAGTAGTACAATCAAACATGAGGCCTAACGTGACTCTTCTGCTGCTGCTGGTGGCGTGTTTCATCGGTGTGTGTGCTCTTTCACATGTCGAGGAGATGAGGAGCCAGGAGCGGCTCTTCCTCAGCTCCCTGGGACTCTCCGAGCAGCCCCGGCCCGCGGGGAGCCACCAGCCCCAGCGCCACGTCCCCTCCGCTCTCTGGAGAATGTTCCGGAGGTCAGGCAACATCCAGGCCCGGGAGAGCGAGCCCTGCACGGTGTCTGAGTACGGAGTCCGCGGCAACATCATCCGATACGTGCAGGACCAAGGTAGGTCTTCATATTTAGTGTGTTGACTGGTTGTAAAGGCCAAATGTTTTTAAGTTGTCATGTGAAGTGTAGCTAGATGTTTCCTCACGACCACAACTTAGGCCTAGATGGAGACCGTCAAATGTAAATTCTGCCTTTTAAACTTCCAATTAATTAAAGGCAGAGCTCAAACTTTTTTTTAGATAGCCTGTTTTTAGTAGACTACTTATGTTTCTGAAATAAATTTCTGAAAATCTGCCCGGTGGTAAAGAAAATGAAATTCTTTTAAATAAAATAATAAATTAGTAGTCCTACCCGTGGAGTCGTGGATAGACTTTATAATTATCATATGCATAGCCCTAATATTCCTTTCCATCCGTTTTCAGTCGACTAAGAAGGACATTTTTATCACTGTGAACAGTGGCATATTCCATGTGTTGTGGTTGTGCAAAGTTTTGCACATCTGTGTTTATTAAAAAGCAGGCTCTGCAGAGAGAGAGAGAGAGAGAGAGAGAGAGAGAGAGAGAGAGAGAGAGAGAGAGAGAGAGAGAGAGAGAGAGAGAGAGAGAGAGAGAGAGAGAGAGAGAGAGAGAGAGAGAGAGAGAGAGAGAGAGAGAGAGAGAGAGAGAGAGAGAGAGAGAGAGAGAGAGAGAGAGAGAGAGATCAGAAACAGAAACATGGCAGAGCAATCAGTGACAATGCATTTTTATAAAAATAGACAACAAAAGGCTCGTTATTTTTAGGCCTTGGCCCTAAATCATACTCGTCTTTATAGGTGCTGCTAAACGTGTGTGTGTGAGAGAGAGAGAGAGAGAGAGAGAGAGAAGTAATTGGCCATGACAAATGATTATTCTTTATGATTGAAGTTATCATGCATCCCATCTCGGCTTAAATATAAAACCTAAAAACCCATGCGGTTGAACTGCTCCTCTCCCCGCTGATGTTTTGCAGGCAGGCTGATGTCAGGCTGGAGCAGCAGCTGTCAGGCCTGTCTGGAGAAGCAGCTTTTCTTCAACGTGTCTGTCCTGCAGCCTGTGGAGCTGCTGTCTCTGGCTCAGCTGGAAATCAAGTTCCACTGGAACCTCTTCCAATCTGCAGATTACCTTCACGGGCCCCGGGCCCTCGGCGTTTCTCTGTATAGAGTGCTTCGAGCCACGCTGAGGGGAGCCAATCCCCAGGCCAACCGCAGACTCCTGCTGTCCCAGTCAGTCCAGCTGCAGCCTGAGCCCGCCTCCATCACCATGGACCTCACCTCGTTGGCAGAGAGCTGGCGCAAACCGGGACGCAACTACGGTTTAGTTTTAGAGCTGCTTCTTCACAGCACAGATTCAAAGGAGCTTCTTCCATTTCACCCCGGGAACTCCCTCCCTTTGGAACCAGCCTTCACCCTGCCGCTGATCCAGGCCTCGCTGGTGGTCGTGTCCCTTAATCCCCACCAGTGTAGCTCTAGACAGAGAAGAAGTGCTGTCCACCTCCCGGTGACACCCAGCAACGTGTGCAAGGCCCGCCGCCTCTACATTGACTTTAAAGACGTGGGTTGGCAGGACTGGATCATCGCTCCACAGGGCTACATGGCCAACTACTGCCACGGCGAGTGCCCGTTTCCACTCAGTGAGAGTCTGAATGGCACCAACCACGCCATCCTGCAGACCCTGGTGCACTCCCTGGACCCGCACGGCACGCCCCAGCCCTGCTGCGTCCCCATCCGTCTCTCCCCAATCTCCATGCTCTACTACGACAACAACGACAACGTGGTGCTCCGACATTACCAGGACATGGTGGTGGATGAGTGCGGGTGTCGCTGATGTCTATTGACATGTCTCACTACCATATATCCACCAGTTATTTTTTTTTAAGCTTTTCTTGGTCCAAAGTTAGGATGTCTCAATTTCTTAATGTGACTTACTGCTGTTTTGTCAGATGAGGTATTCAGTGTACAATGTTCTTTGCAGTCAATGATATAGAATTTTAACATTTGTATTCTCACAGAAATGTAGAAATTTTTTAATATGAAGGCTGGTGTTAATAAAAATTGCAATAAAACCACACTGGAGGACTCAATTTAAAATACAAGTTTTCTTTAGTCTTCAGTTTTGGTGGAGATATCTTTACTAATCCACACTTAAGATAAGGGGGCTGAAAATCAAATCCCATGGGGCCCACTGGCCAGGTTATCCTCTCCTATGGGTCCCCTCAGTGGATGATGGGGGGGGGGGAGGGGGATAATCCAGTGTTTGTTTTTGCAAGAATTTTAGAGACCAGTGCTTTGGAACAGCAATCCAGATGTGAGGAATAAATCATGCATTATCTTTAGAGGGTTTGTGCTGACTTTAATGAAAGAAACCCTAAGTTCTGTGTTTTTGTCACTGGGAAGATTGAATATCATCCAATGATTCTTTTAATTTTCATCATTCTTCCCCCCCCAACAATATTAAAGACCCTTGTGAGACTGAAATGTTGATGTCCTATCAGACAGCTAGCTAATCTAAAACTGAGCAACTTGTTTTCTTCTCCTCTCCTTTGTCCCTAATGTACTGCTCTATGTTTAATGCAAGAATGCTGCTTAAATAAGTGGTTACTTTAAAACAAAAGCTGGTAGTTTAAATCACACATTTGAGAAGCTGAAAGCAGAAAATATCAATGTGCGCTTAAATTATTTCGGTTGATCTACTAGTCAATAAATGAACTATTGAAATAATAATTGTATCCCAAAGGTAAAACTTGGAAAAAAAATTCTCTCATTTTAAAGAACTATTATACAGCCTAGTATTTATTTAACATTGGAAATGAAATTACACTCAATGCATTCACTTTGCAATCATATGTTTCTTCTACTATCTTCTGTGATAGTACCGCAACTTCAAAATCAATAGTGATAGAAATATTCAGATCAGCAGAAATTCTCTCTGCCTTTACGTGTCTTTACTGGTTTCCTGTGGTTTCAACGTCTCCCTGACAGGGACCAGCTACTCTCTTATCTACTAAAGGAGAAATGAACTCTTATCTCACCTTCCTGCCTGATAACACCCCCCACCAGCTACCACCTCCCTCACTGTGCCACACAGACCACTGGAGTTGCCTTGACAACAGCTAGTCGCCACAGCAACCGAGAGAGGCTGACAGGTTGTACTAATTAGTAAGAGACAGGGAGACAGAGTTTGGGGTGTGAAGGAGGAGAGAAGAAGAGACCCAGTGAGCAGTTGTTGGCTCCCAGAAGGTTCTCGTAACGTTCCCACTGGGTTATGGTAATGCTAATCTTTTAAAGGTTCCTAGCCTGTCCCTGCCTCATTCCCACGTTATGAGAACATTCTTGAAATGCTCTCAAACAACGTTATTAACCCTTTAAACTTTCAAATTTCACCTTTGAGTTTCACACTTGTTCCAACCTATGCTGTCCATTGTTTCAACACTTACTGACTCAAATACTGATGTAAATATTTAATACCAATTCAGAAAAGTGTGTTTTTATTGCTACAACTATGTCACATGAAAATATTGTAAATGCCCTGAGCATCAATTCATAGAAAAGTCCCTAAAATATTTTAAGGCATTTTTCGGTGTGTTTGGAATCTCGACTAGAAGTAAAGTGAAAATTCTAGTGAAAGATTCCTGGAACCGTATGTGCTTCAGAGGTCAGGAGGTTGAATTAAGAGCTGTTTAATGCACATCTTGTAGACCGGTTCATAAGAAGTCATGCAACAGGAACAGATTTGAAAATGCAATGTTTGTTGATGAAAGTGACTGAAAACATTGGCGCTGGCAGTGTGCAAGAAATAAATACTGTCCTTTGAAGAGTTTCAGAAGTTAACAATGGAGCAGAAAGGTAGAGCTAGAGGGTGCTAGTCCCCTTTCCCTCTTTTCTTTTTTTTAATACACATCCATACCCCAATACATGGATACTTCATTGCACTTTCATAAAGTTGGCAAAATTTGTGTGGCAGAGGCCGTGATACTCTAACTTTTTTTTCCCTAGTATAGTAAAGAAAACACAGGGTCCCTCATTTTCCATAATGGAACCAAAAGGGTCAGCCTGGTGTCCACTGGATGCAGAACAATGGGATTTTGTTTTTTTAAATCTGGGAGCTGCACAGTAAAACCATTGACCACAGATTAATGTAAATCCAGACATCTATAATTCCTAAAAGATGTTAGATCTGAAAGCAAAGGTGATTTTTTTTTTGCATCCCTTCCTGTTTATTACTCTGCCAGTTTTTTCTTCAATCACATAGTTCTCTTATTTTCCTCTGATGTGTAACATAACTGAACTGAAACAGAAGATGAATGAGAGAGAGTGAAGCAGCAGAGGGATAGATGGGAAAAGGAAGAAGCCCCAGGCTGTGCAACAGTACTTCGCTGTCAAAGACAAAGTCATTTCCACTTTAGCCTCTAGGGGAGGGTAACAGTCAGATTCACAGAAGTGTTTTCTTCCTGTCTCCAAAACTAAAACACTCGCCCTCTCTTTCTCCCAAATGAATCTTCACTGAGTTACAGATGAGCCACAGAGTCAAATTATCTTTAAGCTTTACGTCAGTGGTGAAGCCAGGGGACACCCTGAGCTCCTTTAACACTCTCAGAAAATAAGATACAGAGTTCAACCTTTTTTTTATTGGGTCCTTGGGTCTAGGACAAAGTACCCCTTTCTTTTTTCCCCTTGCCAGCAGCGTTGCTCTACGGTCCACCACTTTGGTCCAAAAAATATCAGCTATAAATACGGCAGGATGGACTATTAAGAGATTTAGGACAGACAAGCATGATCCCCAGAGGATGAATCTTACTGACTTTGGTGATCCCCAACAACAAATCACATCTCATTTTAAAACAAACAAAAAATTGTCAGAATTATTTAAAGTGCTCATATTATGCTAATTACCAGGTTCATTGTATTTGTGAACAGTGTTTTCTGTTGGAGATGGTAAGTCCCTTTGTGGTGGACTTTGGGCTTTTGCACTTTGCAATGTTCACAAAAATGACATATAACACAATAAATGAAAGGAATAAAGCATAATATGAGCACTTTTAAAGATGGCGTAAAGCTTCTGAAATGATTCCTGTATTCCTGTATAATATGATCAAGTTGCGTTCTCACAAGCTACTGTCTTGTTACATGCAGTCAACAAAGTGGTTGACTTGGGAATTAGGTGATCAGACTAGGATTACTTCCTAAATTTTGCATTTCCACTGGGTAAAATGCATGTACCGTTCATACCTGTTGACGACAAATGACACAAATGAATACATTTTCACACACTATTAAACAAAAACAAAAAAACAACCTTTTATTGACTGTCGTCGCAACCCGAGTTCAGATGTTATCCGACACAGAGGATAATAGCTTTCCTTCTTTCTTCCTTCCTCTGCAGTTTCTCCAACATGTGCACAGTCAATGAGAAATTAATAATCAATACCAGCCAAGATGGAGCCTGCGGAGCCAGTATGACTAAGCCATCCTGACTATAATTCTGTCTTCAGTCCCTCTATTCATTTGTGTTTTCAAGGGAAGACAAATCATAGTGCTACAGCATACGTTGATATTTTAGAACAGTATTCTTCTAACTTTGTGGCAAAAGTTTGGCGAAGGCCTTGAACACCTTTCTGATAAAATACAACACTGACTGAGTCTCTTTACATCAGTATCGGACCTCACTAATACTCTTGTGTCTGAGCAAATCCCGGCAAGCAGGCTGTAAAATCTGCTTGAAAGCCTAACATCAGAAGAGCGAAGACTGGAGCAGTTTATTGTCTATGTTTTGGAGTGACATGTTTAATAATACTATAGGTGTATTGTTCAATTGTCTGCATATTTCATGTCATGCCGTGTAACATCTTACTTATCTTGTTGTTTAGGTAAAATAATGGAAATACTGCACACGTTTTGAATGTTTAACTTCTGCTTATTTGTGATAACACAGCTTTTTTTTCTAAGTACCTGTACTTCCTTGATTCTTCCCACAGAACAGGATGTGAAGACATCCGATTGTTGAAGCGACTGGGATCGGCTGCTGCCCTGACTCCCCATAGAACCAGGAAACAAGCTTTATGAAAGTACTTCCTCTATTAATAATTCCGTTCCATTACCTCTATCAAGGATGTTATGTTTTTGGCTTGGCTGGTTCGATTGCCACCAGGATTATGGAAAAATTACTGGCTCCATTGTTGTGGGCCAAAGGAGAACCCATTTCATTTAGGAATGGATCCAAATCACGGGGTGAATACACAAATTATCTTTCACTTTTGTTAACATAGCATGGCCTTGGTGTAGGTCTGTGCTCTCTGAAGACATTGTAAGCCAAACTCTATGGTGAAAGGTATTACATTTAACAAAGCAATCGTACAAAGAAAAGAGAAAAAGGGAAAACAAGAAACCATAAAACAACAGTAAAAAGTAACCAGCAATCACTCAAGCACTGTGCATACATTGAATTCTTAGATGTTTTTACTTTTACCGAATATATATATGATTTTAAGCTACTTTACTTCAATTTTACAACACTTCAGAGGTTGCACTTTTTTTTCAACTGCAGATACTTTTAGTTCTGTGAAGGATCTCAATACCTCTGACACTTAGAGACAATATTCTATCAACCAGCAGGGGGCAATGTGGCTTCAGAGCTGACTGGCTGCTCTGTGTGTGTGTGTGTGTGTGTGTGTGTGTGTGTGTGTGTGTGTGTGTGTGTGTGTGTGTGTGTGTGTGTGTGTGTGTGTGTGTGTGTGTGTACACTCTTAGCATGAGGTTGCTGGTTGTAGCAGTGGTAGGTGCTGAGCTGACCACTGCAGAGCCCGTCAGCAGTGAGGATGGGATTTGTGTGTGTGTGTGTGTGTGTGTAGGGCTCATTGTTTAATATCTGATTTTTTTAACATAAAGATTGTCATTCAAAACACAGTCAAACTTTTTATTTGTTCCAGTGACCGCAGTCGCCCCATCCTCACAGACTTGCACTTATGAACGTTATGATTAATGTTTGAAGGTGATGTACAACGATGTATTTATACCAAGAATAGAATAAACAGTATTTTCCAATTAAACCCATGCTATGCACAAAACATTTCCATCTTAAGCTAAAACTCTTCAGTAATGTCAATTATGGCTGAAACGTTTGCAAAAAGATATGAAATTGTAGATCGGGACTTTAATGAAACACTATTTATTCCCATGTAAGCATGGTCTCTTAACATTTTGAAAACAATCATACACAAACATGTAAAAAGATATTTGGGTTTTATGGTCCACATCTACTGTTTTGGTTCACCCTTCACTTCACTGGTCTCATAGGGCTGTTTTTTCACACACGCATGCACCCAAGTAGTTGATTTCATTGAAAAACTCTAAGAACCCACTGTACACTATCTACCCAGACAAACAGATTCAGCAGCTAAAGAGTCATATATTTCCCTCAGGAGGTGGTGGACACCATAAACTGAGCTAAAAGGAGGGAGAAATTTAAACTCAAATTCACTTATTGACCTTAAACACAACTTCAAATAAAGGTAATTTTGCTCAGTGGCATATCAAAAATTGACAGTGTAGTGTACACAGCTTTGTTTCTTTCTTCTACTTTTGCTGCATTTAATCTACAAAGAATCTTTGCAGGTTAAAGAATTCTGACTTAAAAGGCAACAAGCATGAAGGAAACATGGCATCCTGTCATTTTATTCCGCAAGCTGTAGTGGCGATACAAAGTGCAGAGAATCTGACTTTTGGCACGTTTTTGGTGCTTGTTGGGGCTGTAAGATGCTGTTAGAGGCTATTTGATGCACTCAAGTGTTTAATTAAAAACTAAGTTATTATCAGTGGTAATATGTGTCATATCCCAATGTAGAATATAGTGTGTCAGTGTTGTTTTAGCTCTCTGACAGCTTCCATTAGATGTTACCGCACCTTTAATGTGAGTAGATGATCATATGAGTGGCAAAGATGACAGTGAGGCACTTATTCTCTTTCAAACACACACAGACTCATTGTTCCATTGACCTCCATAGTGAGTACAGTAATACCACGTCTGATAGGACAAGCACTCTGACTAATGATCTGTCACCACACACACACACACTCTCTCTCTCTCTCTCTTGGCTCCCATATTACAAATCCTTTTACGTTCAGTGTAACAACAACATGCATTTAGCACACACGCTCTCACACACACACACACACACACACACACACACACACACACACACACACACACACAAACACACACACACACACACACACAAACACACACACACACCAACAGTATATAATCAATGATAATGGAATCACTGTGTATCCTGCCTCGTAACACAAGCCTTTGTGTCATTAACATGTTAACCTACACTTCCGGAATGAAAATGTTTAATGTTTAAGGCGCCAACAAAATTAATGAATTCTTTTGTGACACATTTTCCGTTTGGTCGCGTCCCTCTTTGTCAACCTTTATTCCCTAGGCAGTTGTTTGCAGGACAAGAATATAGGGGAACATTTTGCAGCTGAGGAGCCAGATATTTTTCAGGAGAGGAGAGACAAGTTTGCAGATATGCAAATGAGGATTTTATTGTACAGCACAAAAAAATGTACAGAGTCTTTGGCGATTAGACTCCATTGCTACACGAATATTTTGTATATCTGTATAGGGGTAGAGAACCATCAGACACCCAGATGGAATCTAGACACCTGTGGTGGCGACGAAGGAGCCTGAAGACTTGACCAGAGGAGGCTTCGGTAGATGACTGGAGGAGGAAGGGGAGGTGGGGAGTTGCACACTTTGCCTGCAACGACAGTTGAATAGCAAAGGGAGAAACAGATTTAAAGCAGCATTGTGACTCTATGATTGACCCTTGCAATTTGTGTATGATTCTAATTGGTTAAGCAGGAAAGTGAACCAGCTGATTCCATTTAGGAAGAGAGCAGTGATTAAATTAGGTCTTTCTGAAAGAATTTACACTGAGCTATATTTAAATCAGGAGAGACTAGATGCATGTATGCGACAGTTGTATGCAGCAATAAAGTAAATTTATTAGAATAACAGCTGAATGGATTTAGGAGTGCATTGATTAAAACTTAGGTCTTCCTGAAAGAATTTACGCTGAGCTATATTTCTCAGGAGCTGGTGGAAACCAAAACAGTGCTAAAAAAGAGTAGGTAAGGAGAATATTGGACCTGCAGTCATCAGGTGCACCAAAACAAATGACTCAAAATGAATAGTAATGTTGCTCTGTGTTTGCTGGAAGTTTGGGCATCTATTTTAAAACAATAAAACATAATCGCTATTAATAACTTCAAATATGAGTCAATTGCCACTTAAAAAGGCAGGTAACGTATTTATTACTGTGTGAAACTGATATGTGGTCAGGTCATAGTGTTGGAAAGAATTCGATAAAATTGTTCAGAATTTGATTTGATCTCTCAAACATGGACACAACTTATCAAGTCTTCAGCTCTTTGGTGCATTTGCTCAAGGAGGTCAAGTACATTCACACACCGTTTCTGCTGAGTTGAGTTTTGGATAGTCTCGCACTGCCAGACCTTCCTCCACAGTGCCGCGAAAGAGGGTCTAGCTAGTCCACACATCATTCCGAGATGGGAGAAAAGCGTGCTCTAGTTTATTGGCATTTCTTTAAACCTATCACAATCATCATGGGCGGCGCTAAGCGCCTGACGGAGCCACGGTGCCTCTTCAAAATAACCTTGGGAAGGAACTTGTTTAGGTGGAACATGTGCATGTTCAAAAGTTTAGTCGTGCAACAGAAAACTCAGATTCAACAGCTATTCTAGCAGGCTCTCTGGATTTATCCTACAGATATCTGAGGAGCAGTTATCCATAGTCCTCATAAATCCACTGGTTTCTGGGAACTGGGTGGACCTTGAATGGAATATTTTATTGCCACATTTTAACTGCATGGTACGGCATCGCTTTTACTCAAGTTACCTAGCTTCGTTTTGGTTTTACATTAGCAAAAGTTGTAGATATTAGCTGGTAACTGGATTACAGATAAAAAAAAGAAAAAATGACGCTGTTCACCATGCCGTTTAATTGACTGAAATACAGTAAAGTAACTGTGTCTGAACATAGCCACACTGAGAAATACAGCAAGAGTTTTTGTGGAGCTTATAGTCTTAATTAGCTTTGTATCAATTCATTCCCCAATGGCTGAAATATAACAGACGTTCATCAATATCAAAAAGTTGGGCACTAAAGCTTTAACTTAACATGCTTATTTTAGACACTCATGAGTCCAGAAAATAATCATTTATGTTTACTAATGATTTCATGTAATGATTACTAATGTAAACTCGATTTGTCAACTGCATTAACTTCCAGCTCTGTTTTAATGCAACTTGACCTTTTAAATTTCATCTTAATAGGTGTAAAAACTTAGATGGTTTAAGTCAGTGGGTTTCGCTGCAAATTTCCAGTAAAGTCAACTTATTCCGGATAACAGTGTAGAGGAATTGAACAGAAGGTATTATCCCTTGTGTTGTCCTTCTTGGTCAAAAATGAAAATCAACACAAAGATGACAAATCTCAACATTTTTGATGCTTTTTAAAACATAGTTTTACGCCTTGTTTGATGCTTTTTTCAAAGCTTTATTCTGATGTTTTCCAGGCTTTCAATGCCTTTAGTTGCTTTTCTCAATGTTTTTGGTGTTTTTGTCATTTTAGTCAACATTCTTTGATGTTTTTTTAAAAAAACATTTTAATTGCAAAGAGCACTGCGTTGAACCATGCATGTCATTTCTGGGCAATTTTGTTGAAAGAAACCCACATTTCTGATATACAAAACTTTGAAAAGGGGTCACACTTGACCCGAGGACAACAGGAGGGTTAAATTATACCTGTCTTTGATAGTTTTACCCATTCCTCAGTTATAGTTGCTCCCAGCAGCTTTGTGAATGAGTCTTAAGAGGAAAAACTCTTAGCTCTTAACTTTTTAGTGCCATTTAGAAGACCTCCTGGTGGTAAAATAAAATTCTCTGTGAATACGGCCCCTGGATGTCAGCGTGAGTTGTGACCGTGGGTACCCTTTAATGAGGGGACAGCAGGTTCCACCAACACACACTTTAACACCTCACCTTGAGACACACACACACACACACATACACACACACACACACACACAAACCATTACCCCTGACCCTGCAGCCTGTATCTGTTGGTGTGTGACTGTGTGTGTGTTTACAGCTGGAGGAGCCGTGGCAGTTGGAGTATTTAATTGCAAACCATACGGTTGAGCTGCTGCTTCACGCTGATAGAGTTCAACACATTTACATTAATTCTTACACAAATATGATTTTAATGAGCATCTAATATGTGTCAGATAGTCAGACACAGGTCACTGACTGTCTTCAGGTTAATGTATCCTTTGGCCATATTTTTGAAGATTGGTCTCGGTTTAACTTCCATTTATATAATTGCTGGAGAATAAATTGGCTCAGTTCTCCTGTTGCAATGACTTAATTTTGCAAATCAATACAGGAAGGTACCTGCAGTTATTTTGGCATTTAACTTGTAGAAGCAAAACAAGAATGTATAAATTATGTAGTATTCTGCTTAAAGTGTGACTTTATATTTATTTTGTATTGTATGGCACTCTGTACATTGTGTGTGTCACGGTTTGAGAGTTCAAAAGGAAGACACAAAAACTGGAGACCAGTCTGGCAGGTTGGCAGAACAAAAAGTGAGCTTTAATCAATGTAAGCCTGAATAAAATCAAGGACACTGGATACATTTGTTTTATACCCATATAATGCTCATTTTCAGGTTCATAAATATATTTTGAGGTTGTACAAGAATAGGTTTACAAGGTTTCATTTTCACAAAACACCATATTTTTGTTACTGCACATTGCTGCGGATCCTGTTTTCACCCTGTCTCTGTTTTAGCTACAGAGTGAGACATCTCACTTCTATACTATCTTTGTTGGGAGTTGCACATGCACAGTAGCTAGGTAAGATCACATCAGCTAGATAACTTTCTCCAATTTTGGTCAGTACAAGACAGGATTAGCTGGGAGACTACTTCTTAACGAGGGGCACTTGTGGAAAGCCTGCAGAACAGGGACATGCAAGTAGTTGTTTTGGATTTTGGTGAACTAGAATGTGTTGTAGCAGTGTTTTGCCATTTAGAACAAACTAGTGTGCCAGTGCTAACACGCTGCTGTTAGCCACCTCATCTTGGCTGGTTACGTAGAAAGCCGTGTAGATTTTGAACAGCTCACCTGCAGACTGAAGGCAGAGGACATCCAGAAACCTGTATCTCACTCAAAACAATGTGAATAGTTTTTTTCCCAAGTTTGTATAAGTGTAGAAGCACCAGAGACACAAAATAACACACTAAATCCCAGAAAAGGTCATTTATTTTATAATATGGGCACTTTAACACTAGAAGATACACTAAAAGCCAGGAACAAACACAGAAAATCCGACACTGAAACAAGAGAACAGCACAAGGAAAACAAGGCGGCAACAGGGGACATGATGGCTGACGAGGAACAGGTGAAACACATCAGGATGGGCCAGATGATTATAAAACACACAAGGTAGATCGTAAAACAAGACATAACACATGAGAAGAACCTACAAAAAAATACAGGAAAAAAACAGGAGCATAGCAGTGTGGTTCATTTAGTTGTGAATGGATGTTAAGATAGAGTCAAAACATGTTGTGTCTCTGCATGAGATGGTTCTGAGAGACAAAAGGGTAGTCTGACGGAAAACACAATATGTAGTCAGGTTTCCATCTAAATGTTGTGCCAATTTGAAGCAAATTTCCTAAAAAAAAATAGCAGAAGAAATTGAATGCATGTTTCCATCCACTATACGGTTGTGTGATCATAAAGAGTTGGGCTGAGCAGTTTATGGTGCTAGTTATTCAGTTGGGTGCCAAATAAACCATTGCAGAAGAAGAAAAATAGAATGAGACGAAATAAGAGCATCAGTCATACCTCAGATGGCGAAAGACCATGTGGAAAATGTGATGGAAATATGAAATTTGTTGTTTCATATATTAATTTGAAGAAGGATACAATCTCCTCGACGATATTTGGACTTTTCTAAAGATTTCCAGTGTTTGAGCCAAGGTTTATTTATGCACAACTGCACATAAAACAGATGGATGGAAAACATTGTGAGCCTCACTACCAGCAAGCACAATAATTCCAAGATAGAATGTATTGCTTTATAAATTTCTTTTGTTTAATATGAAATTATTTTGACTGACTATTGCATATACACTTTGTCCGAATGTGTGTTGATATGCTTTGACAAGAAAGACAACAACAACAAGGTGACAGAAACAACATGAACACATGACCAAGGATGGGGAGCTGGGGCATGACACAAGGGGATAATGTCCACAAATTAATAATGAATGTCTTGATCCACAAATGGAAGTAAATGTTGACATAACAAGGTGGCATATGTTTCTTATGTCTTCTACCTCTCCTCAAATTAGTCAGAAGTCAAATTAGTGCTGAGCTGATGAGGCCCAACAATAGCGTGTGTTGCACCTTTTCATGCACAAGTGAAAAATACAGTTTCACAATACGTGTCTGTCCATGTGTACACCACATCATTGTGTATAGCAGCTATACATTATGTGTAGTTTTTGCATTTGTGCTACAGTTCCCAGAAGCAATAGGTTTCCATTTCTGTAAAAACCTTCCAAAAATTCTGGTATTTACTGTATGTGTTTGGGTTATGTATGTCCATCACAGTCATCACACCCATAAATGTAACTTTTTGCAAGCAATGAATCCAGGAAAGATAAAAATGATTTACTCTACACTGTCTCAGGTTTAAGCAGCATACTGCATGATTTTCTTTTACTGCATGTAACTGAATGTAAAGCACTGGCTACCATACACAAATCTAAAACACAACTGAAAAATGAGATTTTTTGTAAATGGGTTAAAACATGCCAAATCCCTGTTGGCAATTAGAATTTTGGGGGAAACCCGGAATGTGTTTGGGACTCTTATCACTGTTGGAATAATGGAAGAAAATTCACACAGGTGCACTGATTAAAATCAATGATCAACACATGCAATATTCAATCAGAACCTCCTTTGGAGAAATAAATCCTATTTGAAAGAGGCTTTAGATTGTCTGAGTTTGAGGTGATGGAGGAGATACTGCCAGGAAACCTTTCCGAATCTTCACACACACACACACGCACGCACGCACGCAGGCACAGACACACACACACACACACACACTCACATAAAGTTCAACTGCTAGTATCTATATATAGGTCTTGCCATCTATTCTGTTTTCTCTCTGGTTCAGGTTGTTGTTGTTGTGTGTGTGTGTGTGTGTGTGTGTGTTTGTGTGTGTTAGAACACTGTTTCCCCCCCCTCCCGCTGGGACTCTCAGACCAGCATGAGTAAGCACCCAGTCGGATTTACAGCATATTGATTAAATTAGCATTCGTTCCACAACCTGAATATTAACTAATCCAACACACACAAACACACAAACACACACACACACACACACACACACACACACACACACACACACACACACACACACTTTTTGTGATTAATTTTGCCTTAGAAAAAGAAAATTGACAAAAAAAAAACGTCTGTCACAAGGCCTGAGGTGCATCTGGTTTGTATGTCTGTGAAAAGATGATCACCTGTCATCTCCCCAAAGACAAAAGGGGTGTTTTTTTTATTTTTTCAGGGAACGTTGACAAAGCCGATTTATAGAATCATCCGGCACCACATTTATGCAGGGGGCTGTCAAGTCTAAATAAATAAATATACTTACCATAACCAAAAACAGTGTTTACACACAGTGAGGTTAGAGCCTAGTGACCTGCCTTTCCTTTGTCTGTGCAGCAGCAGTTACATTTTTTTCCATCCGCTTTATTTATTGTAGAAATATGACCAATTAAGCAGAAAAATGAGGAACTACCGATCTGTTCTCTTGTCCTTTATTTCTTCTTTCCTGTACCCAATAAGCTGTCCTCTGGACGAAATGCTCCCAACAATATAAAGGATTCTTTCTCCACCTTGTAAGAAACAGTTTTATGTGTTAGTCTTAAATATAATATGCCTGACTCTGTGACAGAGTTGAGAAAAAATAATTAATAAGGAAGGTCAAAAGATGTGCATTGCCAGTGAGAAAGGCAGGAGAAACTGTCATGATGTTCTGAGAATTGTAGGCAATTGTAGACTTACACCACTGAGACACTCACTTTATCCACATGCATTCAGCGTGTAGAACACATTCTATTGGTTACTTTTCTGGGATTGCTTGAATTTTCCCAAGGCAACGTGAAAGTTCAGGCAGAGTATCTTGAAATCAGTTATCCCTGCCCATCTGCTGCTTCTGGCAGGTTTAAAGCAAACAATCAAACTGAACATGATTGTTTGTGAAACCTGTGAAGCCATATGCCACAGCGAACAGGATGATTTCCAAATGCAGCAGAGCCTCAACCACAGAGGGCAAAATCAATCAGATGTCTCACTTTGACTGAGATTCTGCTAGATTAAAAAGACCTATCATGTTGTACATATATTGCAATTTTGTTTCTCCATTGTAGTTTATTTGCTCTTCGACAAACCAGGGTGGGCAACAGCTCAGGGAGCAGCATGGACAGAAAGGTAAGAGACAAATTCCAACTCAAACAAAAGTAAAAGTAAACGTGTGTTTAGATTGGATGTGAAGCATATTTTAGCGGTGCAAGTGGATACAAAGTCAGACACAGATTTGCAACCAGGTGGAACAAATTACAGTGAAGATGCATCCACGTGAGTCAAAAAAGTTTCAACTTAAAAACTTAATTGAGACAAAAATTGACAATTGTTGCAACGCTAAAGACTGAAAGTCCAACCTTGGACTTGCGGCTTGCTTCAAATGTTTAATAAGGATGGTAGTTTAAAATTATCTAACATTTCTGTTTTTTACAATCTTTCACAAACCCCATTTCCCATAAAGCCCCAGGACATTTGCAGGCTAAATGTCACGGCTCAACATACAGTAAGAGGCAAGTTAAGGGAATGCGTTAGATCGGTCATGTCTGTAGCAACAGTAGGACATTTTTAGATAAATTACTTTAGAAGAGCGCTTTGGTGAGTTTAAGGGATGAAACTAAGCTACAATGACAGAAGTACCTGCACTGCTGCAACTGTGATCTTTTAATGGGAGCTGTATTTTATACAGAATTTTTCCTGTGATACATGAAGTACCTACTTTTATCATGGCCGCATGCACTAACATGCACTCGTGGCGGACCGGCTATCCAAATAAACAACCGGGTAACTTAGATCACAGCACACACACACCGAGTGTGACTTCTTAGGACGCCATTAATCCAGTATATCTCCGCATAGAAAATATTTGTTCACTGCTATATTAATGTTCTGAATGTCAAGTACAAGCCTTTCAACTTTGTTTAAATCACAAAGATTCCATTACTTCATGTTTTCAGAAAGGTGATAATAGAAATGCTTAATGGGAATTTTCTGTACAGGATGTACAATCAGAGTCAGTATATAAGGTTTCTCTTAAGTATGTAAGTATAATTGTTTAATACGTCTGAATCAATGTTTGCAGGGAGCATTAATCAGAGCTTTAAACCAGCAAGAAAACTGATTATCATCTTTAAGTTTATTTGAGAGTGTGCGAGATTTGTAATATACAGTGCAATGTCATTCCCATCAGCACTGACGTAAATCTATTATCTTAGCATATTCAACATGCATGCTGTGATGAAACTGAATCTCTTCCTTCTCCATACTCCAGCTCTCCCCAGCCGCTGTAAGATGCAACATAATGCAGTTATCACCATGGAGAGCTTCTGGACAATGTCCTCTCTGTCTCTCTGTAGATTTGATCCCAGGCTTCAGAGCTGCTGACAGACGGAGCAGATGGACAACGCCTACACTAGAATGTAATAAAATCAACTTCAAGGGTAGGATCTTTTTTTAACTACAAAACCGTATGAATACTAAATGACAAAGATTACATAAACATCAGCTCAGCCACTTTGTGTTACCAAAAAGACTTTGGATGGAAGAGCATTTTTAAACAAGATAGAGAACTACTTACTGTAAAGCTGCAAAATCCAACCTTTTTCCATTTAATGAAACTTAAAAGCTAGAGGCAGGCAGTGGCTTATCAAGTGTGCAGACTTTATTCACACGAGAACAAAGAGCAGGAACTGGTAATGAACACAAAACACAGCAAAGCTAATCCTGTTCAGCTAATGTAAGCTTGATCATAAGCAACCTTGTGGAAGTGCTTTCATGTGAAGAGGTGACTGGGCTTTTTTTGTGCATTTATGTTTCTTTGGGGTGAGAATTAAAGCTTTTGTTTTGTTTCACAGCAACATTGTAATTTGAATCTTGTTTTTCATGCTGGCTTTAAGACACTATGCCATGAAATGTGTTTTTAATAAGCTCAAAGGATTTAGCAATTCTCTAGCAGATTAGATTTGAAAAATAAACTCATCAGTATTTTGCTTTGGCTGACATTACCTTTGGGCCAATAACATTTGGGCCTTAACTGTTTCTTTTTCATCGAATAATTTTATTATACAACAGCCTATATAATGTTGATGAGGTAGACACTGTACAGTCCTTTGTATTTTGTACTAAAAAGTAAAAAGCAAGACTGCAATACCAACATCAATTGATTAGCTTGCAATCTTAACTGCTAGTAATATAGCTATTGAGCTAACACTACCTCATTTTTTCTCTGCCACATTACAGAGTGACCGACCTCTTAATCTTAAACACGTCCATCATGGAGTTTAAGAATTCACTAATTGCTAGTTAAGCATTGCTGTGAGGTGAATTGTACAAACACACACACATATACACACACACACACACACACACACACACACACACAGGAAGCAGCTGTAAAACCTTGAAGAAAATTGACTAAACGTCACAGGCATCCTGAAATTGCTCCTTCCATCTCAAAATGAGATTGTCTGATGAAAATTGTGCAGTATGAGTGAACTGTTTATTATTATACATCAGGTGTCACAACGTCTCTGTCCCTCCCCTCACCCACCTTCTCACTTCCCCTGCTCCCTGCATTGCCATTCTCTATCCATCCACCAATTTCTCTTAAACTTTCCCACCTATCACAGACCTCTGACTCTCTCGTTCACCTGCTCACCTGTTTCCACTTTCCCTCATCAGCCCTACAGAATATAACCAGCCCATTTCCACTCACTCCCCGCCACATTGTCAATGCTGCCGGATGTCCATTCCCTTCTGCTTTCTTTATGTTGGAATTTTTAACTGGTTTATCTATGAGGACTGTGGTTAACTGCTCCTCAGATAGAGACAGCTAGCTAGACTACCTGTCTAATTTGAGTTTTCTGTTGGTCGACTTAAACAACCTTTGAACGTGCCAACAAAACAATTTCCTTCCAGAGGCCATTTTGCAGCGGCTTCTTGGCTCTGTCCAGCACCACCGAAGATGATTGTAATTGGTTTAAAGAAATGTCAATAAACCAGACCACATTTCTCTCCCATACCAGAATGCTGTGTGGACTAGCTACTTTGAGGAGGGTCTGGCAATGCAAGACTACCTGTTCGTTACCATTGTTGTGAGAAGATTTCTCTACATCCTCCCTGCTTTCGTGGGGTGTATTTGTTTGCACTTGAGTCCTCCTGTCTCTGCTGCGGGAATTCACTCACTTTTTTAAGATGACTCCAGGTTCTATGCATCCAACAATGTGCCCAAAAAAATGAATAGGGCACCATAATGGTACCAACAAGTCTGTTGATACAAAATGTTGTTTGTAATTGCCATCCACAACAATGAATCAAAACCCTTTTTTGTCAGTTTGTTCCAAAACTGTCCAAATAAATTGTAGCACAAAAACAACGTGGTTAGGGTTGGATAAACATCTTGGTTTGGGTAAATCATGGCTCATCATGTTTGGTTGTCATGGTTACAATAATAACCAGGTGGTTAAGGTCAGGGAAAGATGATGGTCAAACTAACCTGGAAGAAAATGGGACACACACGCCACTGCCTAACATATTTCAGTCTGTCCATAGCAACACTACTGATGCTTAGGATTATTTTGGTGTTACTATTATTTTGTTTATCCCTCTTATCATTTTAGTGCGTTCTAACCACACTTATTTGAAGTTGTACACTATGATTGGGATACTTGCCTTGATTTGATTAGTTCTACTCCTTTTTATAGTCTACTGTAATAAAGTATTATCAAATTAAATTAAAGTCTATTAATGGTCCTCTGTGAGATAATAGAGCCGAGTGTGAGGGTTAAAACATCTGTGAGCATGTTCTTGTAGCTTGGGGAGAACAGAGATCGAGACAGAGATTGAAAGCAAGAGTAGAATGAGAAGGAAATAAGGTTCAGTGCGTCCTAGAATAGAAAAAGAAAATCCATTTATTCTGAGAGGCCTGTGGGGCTGGAGGTAGCATGAGTACACTGTTACTCTACACGCACATGCACGCACGCACGCACGCACGCACGCACGCACGCACGCACAGATAGACCTCTCATCCTACTGGATAAAATTAATTATTTTCCTCCTTTCCCTCTTTTTCCCCTTCCACCCCTTTTTCCCTTTGTCAGAGCAACCCCTATAACTCCAACCTGGGCCCAAATCCCATCACACACACGCACACACATACACACACACACGCGTACACATGCACACACACATGCACACACACAGAGTCACTTACCTGGTCACCGGCCTGAGGGGTTGTGATGCTGTTTCACTCTTTGCAGGGGTCTCTGTTTCTTGTCTGCCCGGCCTCAGAGAATAGGAGGCCATCAATAATCCTGCTGAGAGGAGAGGAGAGAAGAGGAGAGGAGAGGAAACCAAGAAAAAAAGGAGGAAAATAGGGTAAATATATAGAAGAAAGGAGAAAAGGAGCAAAAAGGGAAGGAAATCAAAAACAAGGAGAAGACTAAAGAACAAACTATAAGAAGGAGGGAGTGGCAGGAAACCATGAGTGGACACAAGTTAAGAGAAAGATAGAGGGAAGGAAACAGAAGAAAGGGGGAAAGAGGAAGCATAGAGAGGACTGAGGAAGGGAGGGAAAAGGAAGCAATAACAAAATAGGAGAGAAAACATTGAAGAGAAGAGGAGTAGAAAGAGAACAGAGAGAAAGAAAGAATTAAAAGCAAGAGTAGAAACATGATGGAAGAAAAAGAACGGAAAGGAGTGAGGAAACAAAGAGAGGAGAATGTGGAGGGATGGGTCAGCAGAGCTCTCCGTTCGGCCTGATCCTGATGATTCCTATTGGCAGATTAAGACCAAACATGGTGTAGACGTTGTTTCTTTAGACCTGTTTGTTCTTTTACACCTCTGAGGACCATTCGTGCCACCTTAATCCTCAAACCAAGTCTTAAGCAGCCTTTTAAAGAAGTAAGAAGAGGACAAAATGTTCTTACTTTCTACAGTGTCCTTGATGTCCTTAATCTCAAGGTACAACATTTGAGCTGGTCCTCACAAAGATAGATGTACAAGAGCACACACACACACACACACACACACACACACACACACACACACACACACACACACACACACACACACACACAGGGAATGAATAAAGTGACAAAAGTTAAATATATTTTTTGCCCTCTTCTTCATTACACTGTGCTGAGTTGATTCTCCCTCCTTCCCATTTCACCTCAAATCCATCTGCTTCTCTCTCTCCCAAACTAAACCTTTTTTCCTCCATCCTTTTTTCTATCCCTCTGTCCCCGCCAACCTATTTCCTTCGCTTCTAATCCGCCAACCTTCAAACCACCTTTAAACCTCCCTCCAAAGTCCAGAAATACCTTCTGTTCTCCTCCACCCTCTAAAATATCCCCTGTCAACGCTGATACCTGAAATGGACACCAGAAAAAGACGTTGGAGCTTTGCATGTCTCAACCACGTTTTCACACACACACACATATTCAGTAAAATAACCAGAAATTTGAGAGACTTCTTGTGCTTTGCTAAGAAAATTATATCAAAAAGAATCTGATAAAACTTTGGACGTACTTGCTTTTTTTTTACTGTAGACACAGATTTCATGTCAAGGCCGTATATCGTTATGTCATTGCATGCCCTCTACCTCTCTATTACCATGGCGGCTGATAAAGACACTACAAATTAATTCATCAAAAAACTGCATACAAATCATCATGCCAGGTGGGAAGCTGAGTTACTGTTGCTCTATTTATTATGTAATTTGGTCATGTTTTCAACAATATTTGCATATAAGGTTAGTTGATAGAAACACAACATGGGTTTTAAAGTAGTGCAACCTTTCAGTGTACTCTACAGACTCTGTTACTTTTGTCCCTGTACCAGTGGTACATGTAACCAAACACAATTGGTGCAATTAGGTACTAAAACTTTAGTATTTCTATTTCATGACACTTTATACTTTGACGCTACTACATTTTAGAGGCAAGTGATGTATATTTAAAATAGTTACTCTGTAGATAAAGATTTTGTGTTCATAAAATGTTATCTTCTCATTAAGTATGATGCATTTTTATAAATCAAACTATTCAATCTATATTTAAACTTTGACCAGGTACAACATTAAAATGCTCAAATTTTATATTATGACATACTGTATCACAATAGTTTACGTCACAGGCTTATTTTTGGAATCTTTAATTTTTATACTTTATGTACATTTAGCTGGTATTGCATTTAAATAAGAACAATTTTGAGTGCAGAACATTTACTTATGTTTAGTATTTTTACACTGGTGTATTGCTAATTTAAGCAGACAAAAAGCATGAAAACATCCATAACAAAGTTCCCTTCTCTGCATGTTCAGTATGTTCCAAACGCCCCATCAAATTTAAGTTGCAAGCTACAGTGTTCAAAATGACAACAACCAGTATTTAGCTCTCTGAAACCCAAGCCATTTTTAGCGTTTTTGCTTCTGTCACATTATTACTCACTGTGAGCACAACCATAGCCAGAAGTAGGATTAACTCCTAAATGTATTTTGAGCAGTATAACAAAGTTATAATGGCATAAACATAACAAAAAGAAAAAAAACGTAAGTCGCATTTATTTGCTAATTTCTTTTTTTTTTTTAAATAGAACAGCAGTTGAAACAGATAATTCAACTTCCCTTAGGGAACGCATGTATTGTGTATCCAATACGTAAAAAAAAATAAATTGGATGTGCGATGCTAATGAATAATCATTCCAAAGGGCAAGAAATGCTCACATAGACAGGACAGAACAACTAAACAAAACATGTCAATCATTTCAACATTTGGTTTGTGCTACATTTTGAGATAGTTGGCGGTTGTAAAAATCTGTTGGTTAGTGGCATTTGAAAGCGTGTCACTACAGATGACAATTGCTCTCTTTCTGAAAACAATGAATGGTGCTGTGTGCTTTCAACTTGATCCCTCCAATCTGGTTTATTGGCCTACTTGTTTCAAAGCACCTTCAGGCCAACCTTTTACTGCTGAATAGACATTTTGCCATCTACCACACACCGACACAGTGTGACTGCAGCCTGAACTGATCATTTCATTTATTTTTAGTCCCTCCTGGCTTATGCTGCTGACGGAGTCCTTGCGATGAGCACTTTGGATCTAAAAGGAGAACGTTTGAAAGTATGAACCTCTGAAGGTCCGACATGTCCATTCACATGTAATATGGCACTGATTTGCTTTTGTGCCAACAGAAACACTAACGTGACCTGTTGAAAAATGGTGCTCTGTCGATATTGTGTGTGTGTTGTATTTTGTCCTCATAATGGGGGATGGACCACAACAACCCTGCATGCTGTAGCCACAACAATTTTGATATAGTTGGATCAACACTACAGTCTCATTGTGTGCCTAAACTAACCTCAAAGTAGGTGGACAAGAGCTGACACAGTGCAGTTTAAGAAAACTCATTTAAACAGTAATAAATAATAGGCTAATGAGGAAAAAAACTGAAAAAAGTTAAAGACACGAAAAGTCAGATACATTCACCAATTTACCAACATGAACTCATGAAATCTGAAATCTTTATTTAATTTGTTTTACTTTAAAAATGTATTTATTGTCCACGTCCTCTCCTAGATTTTTAATGCACAATTGATTATATTATGTTCTGTCCTGTGCCTTTTATGCTTTTGTTTCCTTTTGCCCTTGCCGTTGTTTGACTATGTTTTTTTAACGATTTTCCTGTTCTTGTTTAATCCGTTGTTGTTCTCTTTGTAAATTCTTTGCATATTCATTTTTTTCCAATAAAGTGGAAATAAAAACAGTTTCCACTATACCTAACCTGCACGTGTGTCTGATTAACTAATGATTACTTGTTAATTAAAATGAATTGTCTAATTAACTAGAATGGTCTCAGAAGTGCAATAAAAGTCATCACATGAGAGCACAACTGTTCTCAGCTTAGCTTGATTAGCGCCTTCCATGCAGGGGGCCAAATAAGTGAGCAAAGACCCACATCCAGCTTTGGGGCTGCCCATATTTAATGTTTTGGGGACCCAAGTGAGCTGTTTCTGGGGGACCAGAGGTTTTAACAATGCCCTTGCCTCAATATATTGGTCTATGAGTGTAATGGAAATAAAATATTATTAGTCACTAACACTGGGGGTAAATTTGGCTTTAGACCCAAAGGAGGGCGGTAAAGATTAGGAACGAGTCTGATAATAAATCTCAATCTTGTAAGGAATAGTAATGAAACGCTTGAAAATGGCTGAAGTCGTTTATTTTATAATGCTGCTAAACTACAGTGTTTGGTCAATTCTTTTCAATAAGAGTGAAATATATTATACACTCACACACTGCTTCTGAGCACGTTCAGAGAAGAGAAGAGGTGATTAAGGAAATAAAGTGAACTATATATAAGGGGGCATTTGTCTTATCAGTGGTGTGAGATAATATGAGACGGTGTTTTTAAATTTATTAACCATAAAACAAAGACTTAGTCTGGATTAAAGTGAGGGAGACAGACTACATTTGGGCCACTATATCCTGGACCTACTGACACATTGGAGACGAGGAGGAATTAGGTCAGGGCTCAAATGTAGAAGGTAATAGATGGCTACAGCAGAGATTAATGTGCGACACCCTCTCTCTAGAGAGAAATAGAGAGGGAGAGACAGAGAGAGAGAAAGAGAGATTGGAGGTTGGTATTGGAACTAAATCAGACTGTCAGTTGGTGCTGAATTCTTCCTGAGGCGACAGTGGGGAGGAAGGGAGAGAGGGAGGGAGGGAGTGATGGCGGTAGGGAGGCGAGGAGGGAGGGAAAGGGGAGCAGAGCAATGGAAAGAGAACTGGGACATGGAGAGGGAGAAGAATAATGATGGAGGTAGCAAAGAGGCTGAAAGAAAGATCAGGGTGGTGGAGTTCATGGGGAAGAAAACCGCACAGCCAGCATGAGAACACAGCAGAGATCATGAACGAAGTGGTGGCAAAAGAGGAGGTGGAGTTATTTCAGGTGCCCAGAAGTCCCATTCATTTTAAACATAGATTATGTAAGGCAACTGAGAGTTGGAGCACTCCCAGGGTGGCTTAGATGAACATGGAACTTTCTTGGTTGAGTCATCAGTACGAAAGATATGCAAAATATCTGGTTCTTTGATAAAAAGTAAAAGTTACAAAAAAATGAAAGAGAGAAGTCCATTGTGAATCATTCAAAGAGCTTTACATTTTGTTGTGTTACCAATGGCAGGGTGGAGCTGGTTTAAACATTACACTTCTGATCAAAAAATCTGATCAAATATCCCATAGTTTAATTTCACATTCTGTGAGAACTTTTTGCACCATTTCGTTCCCATTTAAAAATGAAGAAGTTTTCCAAATTTTACTACAGCAAAAAATGATGTCTTCAGCATAAAAATGGCTGCTCGGGCTGATGGTTACCGTTTATAGTGTCATGAATTCCACCAACTTTTTTTTTCATCTGGTTGTGCTTCATCGCTAACTTTGCTATCATTTCAGATCTTGCCTCCTTGTCAGGCCTGGCTACCAACTAGTGTTGTCTCCAGATTATAATAGTGATAAAACATGAGTGGAATGTGATAAAAATGCCACTGGATCAATTCAGGTCAAAGTCTTCAATGTTAAACCATTCAAGTATTGATCAGTTTCAACAGCGGTCTAAATACATGTAATCCAATATGCTGCATCCCATCCTTTATATCCAACTAGACATGATCACATTGTAATACAGTGTACGTATGTCCCATTGATGTAATGTTCTGACATTGACGTATTGACTTTTCTCTCCTTCACCCGGACATCAACATTAACCCATCCAAGAGATGTACCACACATGGGCTCCTGTTGTTTTTAAACCAGAAAGTTGTCTCTTCTATGTGTAATTGCCTGGAAAAATCTTCTAAAGTTTGTCTATTCTAACACCGACTAGGAGAGCACTTTGAGAGTGCAGACCTCCACCAAGGCATGCACCACTGTATTCCACAATGTTAATGTAGTGTTAATTTAGCCTGTCGGAAACCTTTTTATGTAATTTTTCCAACACCACATAAGTGCAGCACAAATGCTCTATCTTGCGATGTTGACAATTAAAAATGAAAAATATTTAGCTCCAAAAATCCAATGTCTTTTTCCTTGGCCCATGCTACTCCCTTTCACTAAGTTTCTTAAAAACGTTAGAGTAGTTTTCCTGTAATCAATTCAATTCAATTTTATTTTTGGTACCAAATCATAACAGGAGTTATCTCAAGAAACTGGACCACACTCTATAACTTACAAAGACTTAACAATTTCCCACGAGCAAACGTTTGGTGCAACAGTGGCAAGGAAAAAAACTTCCTTTTAGGCAGAAACCTTGAGTGGTGAGGATTAACTTCCTTTAGACTGAAGCCTCTGACAGACCCAAGCTCTCTGTAGGTGGCATCTGCCACTGCCGCTTTGGACAAAGACACAGATACAGATATACAAATATAGAGAAACGTGATTCATAATAATTATAGCATATGGAATGATAAACAGTGTCAGTTATAGTAGCAATAAGATAGTGGAACCTTGACTATAAATGTAGTTGTAGTAGTTCAGGGCGTAGCGGGGCAATGCAGGGTGACAAACAAAACAACCAAACAAACTAACAGACAACCTGAACCATAAACATAACCTCCTTGGCAGAGGTAAATATCAATCACATAAGGAGAGTTGGGGATGAAAGATTTGAGGTTTTACTTGCTGAAGCCAACCACAGTATCCAATCATGTATGTCACAACTGTCAATCCTGCCTTCATCAGATACTTTTTTACAAAAGAAATGGAGAAAAAGGAGAGTTGAAATTGCTTTTACTCTCTCTTTTTTTCATACTGTTACTCAAGCACACTCTACACACACATACTAATCAGTGTTTGCTGCCAGTGACCCTTATTGAAGGCTGTGTTAATGATGACTTAAACAAACAGTGTGTCTTTAGCTCCAGTCAATAGCTCTAAACTTCCACGAGTCACATCACCCATTACAATTAGGGTAGAAATATTAGCACTGCTTCTAGTGCGCACACTATCATTGTGTGTGTGTGTGTGTGTGTGTGTGTGTGTGTGTGTGTGTGTGCGTGTGCGTGTGCCTGTGCTAATGACAGTATTGAAATTGTCATTAATGTGTGTGATGACTCAACACTAGGAGAGCAATTGGGTTTTATGAAAGGCTCATTGCGTTTCATATTTCA
Source organism: Etheostoma cragini (assembly GCF_013103735.1). Lineage (NCBI taxonomy): Eukaryota > Metazoa > Chordata > Actinopteri > Perciformes > Percidae > Etheostoma > Etheostoma cragini. Next base: position 8,508,795 of record NC_048417.1, read on the forward strand.
GCCTTAAGCAATATAAATGTTTATGTGTTTTCTAATTGACAAGTCCATTTAAAGCAGCTTCCAAAGACCTGACAGGCCATGACTATTTCTCTGAAGCAGCTGGCCCACCAGGGATACACTTACACACTGGGTTCCCCATATAATGGTTCTGGTTCTCCTTTTGTGTAAAATGGATACAGTGCAATTGGTATCATCCATCCTTGATGTACTATAATGACTTTTTTCCAAAACCATGGACATTATCATTCTGCTGGAGGAATTTGCTCCCTTTCTGCCACAAGAGGGACAAGTTAAGTTTGAAAAACATTTCTCCATGTTCTGCTTCTCTCTTGCTCCCTTCAGCTACATTCCCTCTTTACCTGTGCATTGTCATTCACTACCTGTCCACCAGATGCCTTCAGACTTTTTCACCTGCCCTAGTCCCATGGCTCACTCATTCATCTACTCACCTGTTTCCACTTTCCCGCATCAGCCCTGCACTTTACCCGCCCCAATTCCAATCATTCCCTGCAAGATTGTCAAAGTTGCCATTTTGCTTTGTGCTCACCTGAACTTGATCCCCACTCAGCACCTGTACCTGCCTATATGTACCTTCACTTTGGCAAAAACTCATTGAACTGTTCAGCCATCCATCCATCTTCATCTGCTGATCCGGTATCGGATTGTGGGGGGAGCAGCCCCCTCGCAATCAGCAGGGGACCCGAAACTGCCGATTCCTGAGCCACATTAACCAGCTCAGACTGGGGGATCCCGAGGCGTTCCCATGCCAAGTTGGAGATATAATCCCTTCACCTAGTCCTGGGTCTTCCCTGAGGCCTTCTCCCAGCTGGACGTGCATGGAACCCCTCCCTAGGGGGGCACCCAGGAGGTAACCCTATAAGATATCTCAACCCAGCCTTTATGACCATAGGTGAGGGTAGAAATGAAAACTGACCAGTAGATCGAGAGCTTTGCCTTCTGGCACAGCTCTCTTTTTATCACAACGGTGTTATAAATTAAATGTAATACGGCACATGCTGCGCCGATTCTCCAACCTATCTCCCGCTCCATTGTCCCCTCACTCGCAAACAAGACCCCAAGGTAATTAAACTCCATCATTTGGGGTAAGCCTGAACAATTCACACAAATTCTAAAAAGACACGTTTCTCAATAACTCTTGTTGTATCTTGCCATGTAGATAGTTTTTGTTGTTGACAAGGTTATGTCATATCTGCTCAGTTTTCTCCTTCCACCACAACACAAAGGAGTGAATGGAATTCAGTGTATATTTTTTTGTAAAGATTATTTTTTGGGGCATTTTAGGCCTTTACTTGACAGAACAACTGAAGATTTGAAAGGGGAGAGAGAGGGGACATGCAGCAAAGGGCCAAGGAGTAAAACCTCTACACATGGGCGCCCGCTCTAACAACTGAGCTATCTGAATTCAGTGTCTCATAGAAAAACTCCACAGCAGTTTGTAATATCAGAAGTGATTCGTTTGAATAAAGTTCTTCAGTGGGGGTCTGTGGATTATTCTGAATGACTGGGACATTGTTTATAAAAAAAAGAAATTGCTGTTGAGTTTAAAATGTAATTTTGAATGATTTGAGTGCTACAAATGAAATTCCATTTGGCTCCATTGTGCTGGGGAGGCGGCACAAGTCTCAGAGATGGTTATCTATAAACCTTAAACTGCAAGTAAAATTGAAATCTGCATGACGTTTTTTCTACGATTTGAGAAGCCCTTAAATGAAATCTCTACATCTGTGTGTGTGTGGATGGGATAAAGCTGCAGAGTTGAAATGTTCTCACCGCACTCAGTGTGTACTTGGCCTCCATTATCTTTTATTTATAGTCTGATAGCGTCTCTTGGCAGGAAATAAACGGGCTGTAAATCAGAAATGTGTTTGTGCATTGGTATGTGGGAATTTAGACGTGCACAAACACAAAGAATAAATATGCAGGTGAGGAACAGAAATTCAGACAAGTGCTCTCTGTTTTACTTTATTGTGAATATCTGAAAAACAATGAGCCTGATGCATCCATTAGCTGTGCAGAACATGAACACAAACCCACTGTGTGAATATGCATATTAGAGAATCAGCCATGGCAAGCTCTACTCCTCAATGCATTTGAATATGCAAATGTTTTCCAGCACAAAAAGCCTTGACAAGCTGTTATTACATGATTCCTGTGGGTGCAGACACAACAGCCTGAAAATATATTATAGGAGGCATAACGAGAGAACGAGAGTAGAGAGGAGGAGAGAAGTCCTAGACAGTTGCTGGGGAGATGTGTGCACGTTGCTTGCATGCATAAATTTGTGGGTGCTTGTTTGTGTGCATTCACAGAAGGCTGTAATAATGTGAGTGGATTTTCTTTACTGCTCACCAGAATGTGAGATGTGGGTTATACTGGTTGTTAAGGGGTTGGTCACACAGGGCATCAAAACATTCATGGAAATGCATTTTAATCCCTACTCAATATAGCAGGCAACTGTCTCTCCATGGTGGCTCTGCCAAAACAGCAATAGCTATTTCTATACATTTCAGGACTCATACCTTAATGATGGGATAATGATTAAGGGTACAATCACACTTATATAATGACTTTAAAGGACAATACCCTATTATAGTATGAAGCCAAATCCATAGTTAATCAGCCACAAGGCTAAAACTGTAATCAATCAATCAATCAGTCAATCAATAAATCATTATCACTCATTCAATCTTTTGTCTCACAACAATCTTTTTCCCATGGAACATAGCCTTTAAGAGAACTTTGTCAGAAAGATACTTGATTGTTAGAACAAAAACATACTGTACAAACCGTTAACAGTTGTATCATGTCTTTACCTTGAATCTTTAGTGTGTTGTTTATGACATGTATTGGCATAGTATAACATAATATCAATAACTAATAATAATTAGTACATAATCACCTTGGAAAAAAAGTGTTATCTTTTTGATACCTTGTATCAATGAGCTGTTTGTATCAACATATGGACAAGATGTTTCTGTTTTAGTTGGTTTTATCTGTTCTGTTTGTTTTCATGGACTTCCTGTTTTATTTTGAAATCCACTATTTGTCTTTGTTCACTTCACTTCCTGCCTTTGTCTACTTACCCGCCTGTGTGATTACCCTCCCGTTCCTTATGTGTCTCACCTTTGTTTAATCATCATCACTTGTTCCCCTAGTACAAATACTCACCACATTAACTTACCTGTGCCAGATTGTTGTTACTCCTCATGTGTATCACGCTCCAGCGGTTTTCCCAGTGTTTCCGTGACCATTTGCTTCCATCCTTCCAACCAACCCAAGAGCCCATCTTGTGAAACTAAAACCGTACAAAAGGCCTAATGCAGTGTTTGCAAACTGGTGACCACAATTGGCAGATACATGTGATTATTTTAAATAAAAGGTTTACATTTCTTCTTTTTTTTATCAACATTTACGTTACATAACGTAACACATTCCGTGAGTACAGAAGAGTTCCACTTAAAAACAAAATCAGTTTATATCCAAGTCTTGTTCAGCTAAAAATAGATTCAAATTTAACTGTGACTCTGTTTGAAACAGTCTATAGTATAAGTATTAATAATACTAGTACAGCACTAACTATTCTTTATATAGTTTTTTTGTAATATCAATACATTTACATTTTTGGGAGTAAATACCTTGAGTCTAGTCTTTCTACTTTACTCATGTATCCTTACCGAGCTGTGACGAGGAAATCGGACAGCAGTGAAGGTCAAATGATAATTTGGAGGAAGAAGCAACAATGAGACAAGGGAAATGAATGCACCTCCGGTTTCCTGGTCATTTTGTAAAGGTCAGGGGGAAATGTTAAAACTCTACAGGGAATGAGAAACCACAAATTGCAGCGGTAGAAAAAAAGAAAAGACTTAATTTGGAGACATGGTCTCATGCCAAAGCTTGAACTTCTTTTAACTGTTGGCCTTCGCTTTGAGGGTTTTTAAACTAATTACAGAGGTCAAATCACTTAAGATTAGCATGACTTTAACAATCAGATTCTTGGATTTGTTCTTTTCAATGGTATATCAACCTGTTTGTGACAATGTTACAAAGGGAATGGTTTCTGAGCTATGGTAAAAAGACAGAGACAGCCAAGTTAGTTCAAGTAGCAAGAAAAACAACTGTGCGATCCGAATGGTTGTCCATTTTTCAAAAATAGTATACCTCAGATAATTTTCACATCAAGTCAATTTCCAACTGACTGACTGTTTCAACTTCAGATACTGCCCCCTAAAAGATCACATTGATTCAACCAATTGATTGACTCAAGCTTCGGTCTTTAGTTTAATATCTGATTTTAAGAAGTTTTTGTGAACTGCAGAGAGACTAATCATTAAATGTGTTGTACCTTTTAGTTAACATTTGAGTAACTCTTTTGCAGGGCAACTAAACAGCAGGAGATGAGTGCGAAGTGATTTCCCCAAGGGAACATTTTGATGTTGTGCAACAAGATGTGTACAAAATCCCAAAAGTATAAAAACTTCAGGTAGCCAGCTCAGAACTTGCGAAGCGCTTTGAAGTGCATCAAAGGAAAGAGTCTCAACAACTCAACCTGTCAAGGATGTCTTTTGATTCATTCACACATACACATACATCTTGGAATCTTCCATATTAATGACCAGCATTATGTTAATGGGGTGATAGGAGAACACTGCACTGGAGGTGTCCGTCCACAGCAACTTCAACACCCTTCATCATCATGAGTATGACTTCTTGAGCAAAGAGCTCATGAAATGTGTTCACTGATGGGGCGGACAAATATCAGAAATGTTGGGCCAATCATTAACCCTGTTTCCCAAAAATCAGGTATACATGGCTGTCAAAATAACGTGTTAATTATTCTGAGTTTAAGTTTAATGATTATAATAACGCCACAGTTGCCAAAACAACAGGTACTCCAAACCATACGACAACATACGTAGTTTATTCCTATCCGCTAATACAACACAAAGGAGCGTTTCATAAATTAGCGCTTTTGGTGGTGCATCCCAGTGTTTTGGGGTTTTCATACCCAGACACGACAGTCGCTGTTTTGTAAACATTGTGAATTGGTCGCAGTTTGGTTGGGTTTAGGCGCCAAAATTACTTGGTAATTTAAAAAAAAGATTGGTTTGGGTTAAAATCCGTACATGTGTCACAATACCTCACTTCCAGTTACGCACATGACACAGAAAGTGAGGTACTTCCGTTTATTTTGTAAAGTTTATTTTTTAAATAAAAAGGTAGTCCTGTGTTTATTTGACTCATCCACCCCAACCTGCCTCTTACAAGAAATTTGACGCTTTTATACGTCCTGATTTGCTCCCGTCATAATTACTATAGCAACTAGAGGGCAATACCGCCTAACAATTGCTGATTTTACAAATGTACATTGATTTTATTTTTTTTATTTTTTTGCTGTGTTCCCATCCTTTGGCCCCATTCTGCTCTGTAATGAATTAAGTGAAAGGAGCTGATGGGATAACATTTCACTAAAATTTTACCTTGTAAAGTTTTATGTGATAAATAAAACTTTAGCACAGTGTCAGCCCAAATCAGTGGTTTATTAAAGTAGCAACTGTCAAATTATAAAGTCAAGTATTTTCTCACCAGGAAGTTGTCCTAAAGGTGCTCTGCCACACACATTTCATTACTTTGTGGCAATGTCTGAAGTTCTAACATGGACCCTGTAACATTTCTTCTGTGAAAAATGGTTTGGTTATGCCATGGCTACCTTGTTTCAAACCATTCCAGTGTTGTGTAGAAAGCCTGCAGGAAGACTCAGCTCGATTTGTGCCAGTTGTCATTAATATTCAGCGAGCTAAGCTGCTTGACTCTGATTGGCTAACAGCTGGCCAATGCGAGCCTGGCTATCAGCCTCCTTTACCCAGTGCAACTGGGAGAGGTCATGAATAGTAATGAGCTCAGGCAACATGACGTCAGACTGATCAGCTTTTGCAATTGGCCTGATCTCTCCACTTATTTCTTTTTAGTGGCTAGAGCTGACAGAGGAGGTAGCAGTTCATTTTCACATTCACCACATAACACAAACACATATGGACCTAACATATTTACTTTAAAAAACCAACAAAGTGTGGCGCGAACTCTAGTTTCATGATGTTTCAGATTTACAGTACAAGTTGTGATAGACAATTAGCACATTTTTACTTGGTTGACTGTGAATGATAATGTTAAGCTGTGTATATCTAGCATTCTTAAATAACATGACTATTCACTGAATAAACAGTGACTTTCATTGTTTAGATCCCACAGTGCATTTATCATAGCAGCCTCTACAGTGACAACAACAGATACTGCAGTACCAAACAGCAACAATGATAGCAGCATTTTCTCCATGTTTGGTGTAATTGCATTGCAAAGTTTTAATGAATAAATGAGATGAAAAGAAATGAATAACTACAAAAGATTTTTCAGTGGCTCAGTCATCCACAGTGAACACTGAGACCATTCATGACCTTACCTCTAAAGAGTGAAACAGCCAAATGTCAAGTAACAAAAGGAGAAAGATACAATATACCTCACACAATAAAAAGGACATGAATAGGCTGCTGGATTTTTTTCCACCAGCCTGAAAGGTCAATAACCGCTTAATATATGTTCCAATATGTCAGAATAGAGTTACATGTAATAAATATTTGAAAATGCTGCCACTGTATCCACAAACTGATGCCACACACACACACACACACACACACAGGCCCATTCAACTGGATGGTGAAATGACATTACAGCTGATAGTGTGAGTGGCCAGAAAGCCAGCTAGTCATTTATTGGAGGGGGCTCACACTTAAGTGTGTGATGGCTGTTCATGGGTGTTAACAGACTTCACATCACCATCACTCCAGCGCTCGACGGAATGATGTAACACAACACACTGTACTGTAGGTTTTTATATTAGGAAGTAATAAATAAGTTTAACATTATGTAAAAAGTTATTTGTAACGAGGTTTGTGATTGATTCATTTTATTTTAGTGAGAGAAATTAAGGACACACAGGAGTAAACCAGGTATTAAATAATACCTTTGTAAATGCCAACCAATCAGACCACTGATCAAGGTGATTTAGAAGCAACAGTGGCATCAACGGGTTGCTTGCTGCGCTTCGGTGGCCGCTGCTATGTTGAATGTGAACAAGCAGCTGCTCTATCGTCATCGTGGTAAACCCAATGGCGCGCCAAGTAGACAAGACTGTTTGTGATTGGTTCCCACAAATTTGTGCACTGAAGGTTTAGAATTAAACATGCAGGTTTCCAGACCAAGCTGCAGAGCGAAATCAAATCAATGCATGCTAGGTAACTAGGACTACTGTTGAAAATTAGCTGGCTAACACTGGCGCATTGACAGAAATGTTGTGTGTGTCCATTGTCCTAATCAAATAAATCAATCTTAAATCGCCGGCAAGCTCTTAGTAGGTCTGATTTGCTTGAGGCCCATATTTTTTACCCTGAATAATTTTGGAAATGGACAGACCTCGGACACATGGACATCTGAATTCCTTCTGCTGAGAGAATGTAAAATTGCTGAAAATAACAAGTTGGTAACATTGTTTGCAATTTTCACTTGCAATGACAATAAAAGAGAGCAAACCGTTCCAATTTAAGAAATTTAATCTTCAGTTGACCGGTCTAGGTTGTCCAGATGTGAAAAGAGTATATGTTAAAGGGCAATCTGCTTAATGGCTCTTAGTGAAATTCCTTTGGGACACAACAAAATGAAGGACACTTCACTTCCCTCATCACCACTGCATCCACACCCCTCCATAAATTTATCCCAACATCACTGACAAACTTCCCCACCTCTTCTGTTCAGCCTGTAGCCAAATCAAAAAGTTCCACATCATTAACAACTCTAGGCGGCTATACTGTTAATGAGAAGCCCAATTAGCCTTTGCTAAAACAAAGAGAGCTGGAGGAATAGACTCAGAGGAATAGTTTCCCTCCTGTGTGAAATTTGTTGACCCATGTTTGCACAGACCGAGAGAAGGATGGAAAGAGAGATGAGGGAGAGATGGAGGCGACTGGGGAAAATTCAGAGTAAAAAATATATTGAACAAGTGCTGGCATTTGTATTCATGGCGATAAAATGCCTACAACATTTTCCAGTTTAGAAATACATTTGTATTACTAAAAGAGAGAAGAAGCATATTTTAGGATGTCTTAGAGATGCTCCTGGAGCCTTAAAACCTCTGAGTTGGTTGGCTAGCACGAGCCAAATATAGTGAAAATTGGGTTTATTTACTTATTTGTGCTTTGGGTTCAGTAAATGGGTTTATATTATATTTCATTACAGAAATCCAATAAGTAGCCTTGCCTTGGGTCATTCCCCTTTTTTTCCTTGTTTTCTTTTAACCACTCCTATGTGTAGACAGGTGCCCAGATCTCAGGTTGGCTCCAGGGAGAGTGGTAACATACAGCCAGTGTCAGCCAGCCATTGAAAGGTGGTCGTTTCTACTTGATGCAAATATTGATTAAATCAAATTATTTGATTGGCACTATGTAAATCATTTCTCTATCCTTGTAGACTAAGACACAACAGCAAATTGACTCAAATATACACAAACCTGAGGCCCAATCAGGTGTGCCAAAGAATTATTGTAGTCATCAGTAAATCTGAATGGTGGGCTTAGTGTAGACAAATGCATGGATAGTAAGAGATTTTTATTAATTTCTTGGAAAATTGCATTCAATTAAAGAAGCAAACACAAGATAAGAACATGCAACACTAAACCATGAATAATAGACTTGAATCAGAGACTAGGTCATTATAAATAAAATACAGTAAAAGTGCCTTGTACGCCGCACATTCATTTATTTGACATGGACAATGCACAGCTCCTTAGCAGTACCAGAGTTGGTAATAAGCAATTATCTGTAGTCCCTGGTCTGGAAGCTTGTTGTTGACCATATTCAAAAGTCCTCCCAAAATGATTGAGAACTTTTGCCTTTTGCTCAATTTTTGAGTCACAAAACTGCATGCAGGTGCATCATTTATGAAGTAAAAGGGTGATATGCTGAATTTTACTGTGCGTTGTGTACTTTTAGACAACTCTCAACAACTTGTATATTAAAAATGTACTGTATCATGTAATTACATTATTTTTTCCAGGTTTTGGTGATGGGTGGTCATCCGTCACTGGTAAACACATCACATGAAATGAACCAATGGAAAAACCACAGTAAGATGTGAATAATAAAAGATAGAAGGCACGGAGGGAACCCAGTCACCCCTCCTAGCCTCCACCCTGCCCAGAAAACACCCTGCCTACACCACAAAAGCTATTACATACACAATTTATGGGGATCATGGAATAATTTTGTTGAAATTAGAGACTAGAGGCACTGTCAGAATGGGATAAAAAGGGCTGGATTGCAACTTTAGCCCAAGGCTTTTCTGCTTGCCTCGTGTTGTGACAGGTCACGCATTACAGAAAACAAATTACTCTGCTCCAATGTGTATGCCTCCTTAGACACACGCACAGGTGCACAATGCTGGCACATACTGGCACATGCAGACACCAAACAGGAGCAGAGTTTATTTTGCCAAGTACTGCTCTTCTTCTGTGGTTTTGCTGATGTTGCTCTTACATAGAACTGCCACTCTTTTCAATGCAAATTCCTATGGCAAACATGGATATTTTACACTTTACAACATGGGAGGACCCCAGAACGCATCATTAGTTTGGACCTGTGAGAAGGATGAGCCGTTCTCTGGCCTATAGTCCTCTGAAGGAATCATCTTTGTACACTACTGTGTACTTGGAAGAAAGTATCATAACCGACATCACTTAATATCAGCCATTTTCTGTTTGGGAGAGTTTTTTTTTTTCCAACTTAACCAATGCCATTTTCCATTAACACAAAATCTGTAGTAGTGGTTACCAAGAGCAGTTAATGTTTTTCATGGAGGTTAAGAAATCCTCCTGTAAGTCAATGTACAACATCCTGCCACGCTTATTATAATTTTTGTGGCAATTTTTCTGTTGCTATAAAATTGACCTAATTTTAAATCCGGTCAACAAAGCACTGATTTGATCATTCTTTCTCCAGCTGGACTAAACAGCCTTTTGATGACATCCACTCACATTGTAAATCAGTTCATTGACAATTATGTTTGTTTTTCTATAAGAGTTGATTAATAGGCCTTTTTATTCCACCTCTTGTAAACTTATTTTAATGGCTTAATCTAATTGTTAGGTTAATTATTCTATTAACAATTTATTTCTACAATATCAGTCCCTGCCAAGAAAAATATTGTTAAGGTTGGCCATCTACAACAGTGTGTTCCAAGGTCTGTTTAGAGGTCTGTTATTTAGAGTAGCTCTCTAGAAGGGAGAGATAAAGAGTAAAAGAGTCAAAGCAACATTATTTCACACCATGTCAGACAGAGCTGTTGGCAAATTAAAGAAGAAGAAAGAGTAGTGCCCTAAAAGTGTTTTAGGGGCACTTCTCTTTCTTCTTTTCCAAATGTATCTCTTCCACTGCCTTTTATTTGACTTTTAATCAACTCCTTCTCTCATACCCGCAAACTCAGTTTTTTAGCCTTAATCTCAATCTTTCTCTGCCCTCTTTATCTCTGTCTCCTCTCCGAACACTCGTCTGAAGCACAGCTTCGTCTCAGGGGACTGCAGAACTCTCTGTCTCCAACAGCCTTTTCCCTCCTGCATTCTCATCTTTCCTGTCTTTCTTCTCAGAGTTGTCAAATCAGCAGAGAGAGCAGTGGGAGCTCAGTTTTTCCAAGTGACATGCTGACTGCTGTACAAGGTGACCAAAAAAATTTGTCACAGCAATGACGAATTGCAGCGACTTAAAGGCAACAAGATGAGGGAAATTACAGGAACCACTGCAGATAATTACATGCTTACAGTGTCAGTGTTGTGGCAATGTCACATAATTCAGAAAACATTGCCTGCAGTTGAAAAAAAATGTCCAGTAGAGTTTTAAAAAGTCACAAGTTCTAATTTTTCTTTTTTACATACATAAACTACATTTTTGGTCCAAAGCTCCTGTGTTAGAGATATAGACAAAAAATTAGTGGTAGTGTTGTAGCAGTCCTCACGAGAGATTGTGCCCACTCCCCAAAGTTACGACTTACTTTTTACTCGTTTTATTGAGGGCCGTTTAACAGAAAACAGTATCAGGGTTAATACTGTGACGGTTTATAATTCAGAAAAGTTCAACATTTTTAAACTTTGCATCAAGCTGTGCACCTGCTTTTAAGTGAATCTGAATTATTCACGTAAATTTGGCATGGACTCTTGCTTGTATCTGGTCCTTGTCAGAGCAGAATGATAGAGATGGCACATAAAGGCGGTGGTGTGTGGAGAAATAAACCAACAGCCTGCCAGAGGGCAAAAAAACCCAGTTTCCAGGGAAACGCTTTCATCAAGTCCTGCTCATAAAAGACGATTTAGGGCCATCTGGGGCTTTGACCATGAGACTGAGGTGTGTTTGTGTGCATTCTGGCATCTGTGTATTGTTGTGTTCATAGGGCTGTGATCATAACTCACTTAGACGAGGTAAAAAGTGAGAAGAGAGTCTGGTAAAACCACATCAGCGTGTTTCAGCACCGAATAGATTTCAACACGGTGACCAATATGTCTTGTACAATCAAAAAAGATTTGTTAGTCTGTGAACACACGCACGCACGCAAACAATCTTTTAGCTCTTGCAACGTGTACAAACCTGTTCTGAATCATGTAAAAAGAACTTCTTCCCAAACTTTGAACACAGACCAAAATTCACCTGCTCACTGTAAACATAAAGTGTAATCACATTCAACATGATGGCCACCTTTCCTCCAGGCCCCCCATTCAGCATCTTGATAAGAAAATCCTCCTAAAAAATGGGATTTCATGTTATTCTTTAGCAGGTATGTAGACATTTTTTGTTACATTTTCTTTTATACATTTTCTGTAAATTTGGTTTAGATTTGTGCTTCTGTTGGCTGGCTACAGAGTTGGTGTTTGGTTGATTAGACCTTTCCCCAGGAAAGTGTGAGCTCGTGCCACTCAGCTTACCTGTTAATGTCCACCAGCTGACTTCACTAATTAGCACTCCTTTATGTAGAAAGGAGGAACACATGTGGGATCCATGTTCATGGCAACCTTTGTGCCAAACATTCCCCCAAAGCCAATTCAGATGAGCTCTTAAGTAAACCCAATATTTCAGATGAGTGCACTTTAACTGATATTTTAGTGGATGTTATTTGACCCAATTAATACATCCAAATTCATATAAAAAAGTGATACTGAAACATTTTTGGTTTGGATTGGCCCAGTTTGCATTCATACTGCTTCCAGTTGGAGTTACAGAAGCTGGAAGTTTCATCCATTATCCATTACGTATTTATCTATTTTGACTTATCTGTTTGCATTTGAGCTAGTCTTTGCACACTAGCTCACAGCATGTGGTATGAAAGCAAGGTTGGGAGACCACTGTATCACAGACACAGTATCCTGTGCAGCCAGTATATCATTATGTTTTTGTTGTGGCTCATTCTGACATAGATTAGCCCAAAGCCTATATTCTTAATCCTATCTCTGTTCAATTTTTTTTTCTGTAACACAAATGCAAGGCAAGGCAAGGCAGCTTTATTTGTATAGCACATTTCAGCAACAGGGCAATTCAAAGTGCTTTACACAAAATCAGTTAAGAAATAAAAACAGTTAAAAAATAAAAACAGATAGAAAGATTAAGACACATAAAACACAAGAGTAAAAGTTACAGTGCAGCATAAGAAATTAAACATTAAAAGAACATGCAGTATGCATATACATTTTTTAATCAAATCATTGTTTCCATTTTTTCAAATTAGTCTAATTTATCTAGCAACTGCAGAAGTACACTCGGATACACATAGTGCTGTCTGGAAATCACTGAGAAGAAATGTGTCTAAAGATATGCTAAACATCATTAACGATCAGCTCATATTTTGGAAGAGAGAGGGGGGAAAGCATGTTGAACGAGATATTTGATTACACGGGAGATTGATGTGGCAAAATTAAAAACACAATATACATAAAAAGAAAGTAGATAGTACAAACGCAATCTAACATTACCCAGCCTACAAATAATGAGCGACTTTCTCCTCCATTTATCTTTTGTGAACATGCAAATCAGAGCAGCTGCATTTGCATCTCACCTGCGTAAACAAGCAGGAATTAGCAGAGACAATCAGAACACATGAGGAGTGAGATATGAGATGTGAAGAGCACCTCTCCCCAGCATGATAAATAATACAGTAGTGTGGCTTTTTACATTGAGTACACAGCCGTTTAAATACACACACACACACACACACACACACACACTGAGCGGAAAACAGACTTCATCATAGGGTGAAAACCAGCTGACATTTGTTAATTATGGTAAAACAGTGATGACACAGGAAGCCGGCTTCAAAACAAAACGTTCACTCACAGCAGATTTTCTGATGGGAGACCACATCGCTTGTTGATACATGATACAACTTGACAAGTTCAGAATTCCCTGGAGAAGTTTCATCACCACTGTTGGATAATCTAAAGTGAAAGTGCACCAAGCAGGTTTTCAATTCATCTTTGTATGAGGACTCATAAAGTAAAGAGCAGACGCATGCACTCTACCATTAAGAGCTTTGAAACGTTGCTGTCCATGGTGCTGAAGAGTTTATTTCAATGTAAGCTTGTTTGTGTAACAGTGTGCATTGGAATACTATGTTGTAATGGAAGACGAGGAGGCTAAGAAAAGTCTGACTTCATCTAAGAGTATCAACTTGCTTACATTGTGTCTTCTTGCAAAAAACAATGCAGAAAGGAGTTTCAGATGACAATGAAAAGTTTAGAAATCAGGACAGAGATAGATTTAAAACAGCTTGAACATTATCAGTGTTTGATTGGACAATAGCAGTGCATCCTGCTGCACAATACTATTAAAACTGTAGATTTTGAGGCGGGGCATTGTCACTTCATATTGTTACATTGTTGTGGGGAAAATGTTTTTTTAGCTGCTTTAGTTGTTCCACTTTTTGCATCAACTATTTGCTTACCATTGCCAGCCATTTGATGCTGGGCAGGTGTGTTTATCGAAAAAATAAGAAACAGTGGAAAAGAAAGGCATACGCAGTAATGCCATTTTGTATACTGGCAACAAAGTAACCACAACCAATAAAAAGCTAAAAAAAATAGGCAACAAATCTGGGGGCTCACATGTCTTCTCTCATACCAACTCTGCTGTTGACTGGTAAGTACATGAGCATGCACCACCATCACCAGCTGCTTCTTTTTACCTGCCAGTTAATTGAGATCAGATACCCCCTCACACACCCATTGGTTGTATTGCTGAATGTCACTTTACAGTCATGCTGACCTAGATAAAGCCTTTGGAGAAAAGGTGGCCTGCACCTCCAGACTGAAGCCATGTTTCAGTTTTAATTAGAGGGGGGAACTTTATCTCCCTCTCAGCCCTTCTCTTCTTCGTTACGTTCCCCTCAGCCACCTGGCCAAGGCAGCAGTAGAATGTAAATTTGGTTCTGGGCTTTAATTGGATACTGTACATGCTGGGAAGGACACACACGCACACACGCACGCACGCACGCACACACACAGAGCAACCTGCTGTCTTGTATTGAAAGGTTGAGCTGTAGGATACTGACAGAAGATCGCTGGACAAGGGAAGCTCTGCACAGCTAAGCAAATTCGCTCTGATGCTTCAGTGTACATTGACTACTTCAATACACCTCCATATTGGTGACAGTACACTGCTTGCACATGTTAAAAGAGGAAGTCAGCAGTTTGGGCATAACTGTAGGTAGAAATGATTAAGTAGTTTGTAGGTGATTAAATAGGTCCAACCAATAAGGTCCCTACTAATTTGTCAGCTGACTCAATTTGCACCGGCCAGCATATCTAAAACTCAACAATTAACACAGTTGCAGGAATTACTACTCCAAGAAAAAGTGTGGCAGATAATAATACATAAATCATTGCAAAGAGAAGGAACATATTTTAGACTTAAAAGAAAATTCCGGCCAATTTTTACATTAATCTTGATTGCTGCAAATATGTGTGAACTTTTAGAAAAAAACAGACCTTAAAGCAAGTGTAAAATATCTGCAGTTACATGTACAAGCTTCCTCTGAGCTTGGGGTGATTTTTAGGCTGCCTCGTGACAGACACAAAATGCAATTAAAATGTTTAATGTCTGTTAAACATGAACAGGGCCCTTACGTGACAACAACATGTGTTTTCAGCTCAGGATTTGTTTAAAATTCACCTACCATGTCTCTATCCTGTCAGTAGCTAGCTCCCACTGTTAGCTGCTAGCTGTCCGTCATAAGTGTGTTCAGCCAGGCTTCTGTAATCATTACACAGCAGTTCCGTGTGTATTTGTAGCTCATACATTTTGTGTGTGATCAATCTGATGTTGGTGATGGTTTGGAAGTGTCGATTTGTGAGGTAGTTCCCTCAGTCACGCTGGCAGGCCCAACCGACAGCAACGATGCTGGTCGGGCCTGCTACCGCGGCTAAGGGAACTACCACACAACTGTATTTGTACAAATATACATATATGCATACTATAAGTAAGCAAATTAAGAATTTTTCATTTCAGTTTACCTAAAAACTTGTATAAAATACAAGAGAAAATAATTTTACTCTTTTCTTAAAATATTGGTTGGTGTAAAGTCACTCACTGTTATGTACCTTGACTTTATTTATTGGGTATAGATAACGATATAGATGATGTTGGGACTGGGAAACCAGGGAACAGCTTTGTGTAGCATTAAAAAGCCCAAATGTGTCCACGATATGACTGCTACGTTGGCATTGGCTTGAGAGATCAAGATAAGTCAACTCCAGTTAGAAACTAACCCTCGGGCCAGCTTTGGGGATGGTGGGTCCGGTAGCCCTATTTTTGGCTGATTCTGAAGTTTGGCATGAAATTCAGAGCACTGTTTTGCAAGATGTTTTGTTTTCTCTGTAAGATGTCAATGAAGCACCTTTCCCAAAATGATGAAGTGTTCCTTCAAGATTCGAGGTTTAGTAAAAAAAACAATTAAAACTAGTCCAACCAATCTTCAAAATGTCAATATACAGTTGTGTAAGTGTGTAAGTGTGTGTATGTGTATGTGTGTGTGTGTGTGTGTGTTTGTGTGTGCGTGTTACTTGCAAGGAGTCAAGTTGCCTCTCTGAATTTAGCAGTCGACAGTGACAAACTGTTGTTTATTCTGCATTTGCGGGTGCTTTGTGAGCATGTGTGTGTATGGATATGTGTGTGCGTCAATAAGCTAAGGTATAGCACACACACACCCACTGGGAGATGCTTCAAAGCGTGGCATCCCTGTCGGTTGTATTACTTTGTGTTTCATGTGTCCTCTATTTTTCTACCCGGCACCCTCTCCCCTTCCTCCCCTCTCCTCATCCATTCTTTAGTAATGGCCCAGATGTGGCAGTGGCACACAGGGAGCTCATTACACTGAATACAACACCAAGCAGTTGTTTCCATATTCAAACATTTTGCGAGGAGGCGTGTGGTTACATATTGTGTAATATGTAACCATACCAGTGTAGAGCTTCTAAAAGTAACATTGTTGCTTGTTTGACAGTTTCCGCTCTGTGTTGATTAGGTGAGAGAAAGGAAGTGCAGGAGAAAGAGGAGTTACGTTCATGCATTATGTAATTTCATTTAGCGGCAACTTGTGTATTAGTTTCAGAAAGGAAGATTAAGTGAGGTGACTAAAGGAGAGGTGACGATGAGGTAGAGAAAGATATACAGTGAAGGAGGAGGTGAGGAAATAGATATTTAAGTGAGGCTGAGGATGAAGCAACTACCTCATCATTTGCTCTCCAAATGATGAGGTAGAGAAAGGAGAAGAAGGAGAAAACACTTATATGATGGGGAGAGGAAGAGGAAGGCTGAGAAAAGAAGAAAGAAATGCAGAAAAAAATGGAGAGATGAGGCATAAATAAGAGGAGTGGTTGAATGAGGTGAAGGTTATGACAGGAGGAAGGAATGCAATAAAGAAGAGGACATTGAGGAAAAGAGGACAGAGGAGTGGATATAAGTCAGTGTAGGAGTTGGGGAGTGATGTTAGTGAGAAAAAGTTCATGTGGACCATAAGAGGCAGGAGGAGGACCAGAAAGAGGAGATGGAGGAGGAGAAAGAGTGCAAGAAAAGAAAGAGGTGAGGAAGAGGAGGAGACAACCTTAAACAGGGTGTGGAGACAGACAAAGAGGGAAAGTAAAGTGGGGAAGAAAGTGTAAGAACAAAAGGAGGTGTTTTGAGGGATGTGATGAGAGGGTGGAGAAGGAGAAGAAAAGAAAAGAGAGGGATGAAGTGTGGGGCAAAGTGATGAAGAGGAAAAGGAGGAAGTGAGGAAATGGAGGCGAGGAAGAGAAGGAGGTGGGCGCCAGGAGTCAGAGTCACTTTCATCACATAGATTTTTCGTGTTGATCAGAGGTGTGAACACAGCAAATCTGACAAATCTCTCTCAAAAATCTGTCCAAAAAACGAGGCGACTGTGTGTGTTTATGTGTGTGTGTGTGTGTGTGTGTGTGTGTGTTTGTTACACCCTAGGGGACAGTCAACATTTGAAGTGAACAGTCTTTATCAGCCTCCTGATCTGCTGTTATTCCCCTCCTCTGAGATGAAGAGCCAGTACAGTTGGAACATACTTATTTCTACATGATCACATTTCTGCATTGTATGGCCAGTTGATTGGATGATGTAGCATGACTCAAGGGTTTTATCTTGATAACATCATATTCTCAAACTCACTGTGGCGGCATCTCTTGCAATATTCAAACTACTAGCAAATTCATAGAGCAAGAAGTACTACAATTTCTTTCCATGAAATCTGTGTGAGACCACAGCCAGAGTGTTGCTGAGAGGCCGATCTGTTTTATTTCATCTTAATGATCCCTCTCTCTTTCTCTCTCTTCTCTCCTTTTTTTAAAGTGTTTGGAGGATGGAGAGATTATGCCTAAACCACATTTCTTTATGGATCTGTTTTTGTGCATTGGGACATTTTCATGTTGAAACTGATAAAAGACTTTTCCCCCAAACTGCTTCACAGTTGGAGGCACACTTTTGTCTAAAATACCATTGTATACTGCAGCATCAAGATTAGAGCCATGGTGCCCAAAGTATGTGAACTAGCCTTGGAACATAAGTTTGTTGTTTCCACAGTCCTGTATTCCCCAGCACCGGATGCAATCTTTCAGTGGTGGAGTCAAAACATGATTTATACTTTGAAGGGACTTCAGGGGCTCAACTATGTAAAACACCAATCTAACAGCTTTAAAAGAGAAAGTTCAACTTCATCAGAACCAGAGACCCAAAACGTTCAGCAGGAAATTGCCCTAAAAGACTTAAAGAGCACAGAAACATTGACATCGTCTTTACGGGTGAGCTCTAATCTGATTCACTGCCAATAATCATCCAGTATTTCACATACTGTGTGTGATTTCATCATGTTGAAGTTATAATCCTAAAGATTTAGGTCCTGCTTGGTTTGGCAAAACCCATGGTTACCATGGTGACAGCAAGTGTGGTATAAAGCTACAGCAAACACTCTCAAACAGCAGCTGCTTTGTCAGGAATACAACAGAAGAGCAGCTGGTGTATCTGTTTACAGTGCAGCCAAACAAACTGACGTTGTTTAAATAAAGAAATCAGTAAATAGTCGGCCTTTTTCCATAATGCCACAAGCAACAGCAATATTTCATGATATGCTCAACATGAGTAGTTTTCCACTCAAAAGCAGGACAGTAGAAGGAGTTGGTTAGCTTGCTGAGCAGTTGGATCTCCCAGTGGCTGCTTCTGACTCTTCCACTACTCCCTTACATATATAAAACTGGTCCTGTGACAAAGACATGACCTAAATGACTATTCCTTGTTTTGAGGATCATTGTCAGCATTAAGTTTATTGTGGTTTCCTTATAAATAAAAAGCAACCCTGTGTTTTAATATCTTTTAATGTGAAGCCGCAGCAGTGGGAAATCTTGGTTATTATGAGCAGTAACTTCCAAGTGCAAAAAGTGTGGCTGATGTCGATGACATGAAATTACGTTGGATTACATGCTGCATGGTTTCCTGTAAATCCTGAATGCTCGTGAAAGCAGACTCTGCAACTAACAACGGAAAGTACTTTATAGAAAGGTAACTGCAGAATGTGAACAGTAAATGGCTACCACAGCAAAAAATGAAGACTATAAATAGTAAAACAAAACAGATTTGATTTCATGAAAGTATTGGTCTATAACTTAAAACAGCACTTCCAACTTTGTTCAAGGAACTATACACTTTAATGTCTAAGGGCTCTATTTTATTTTATTCATTTTATGGTAACATGGAGTGCAGCAAAGCATTTTTCTGGCCTAAGCACACACAATGTTTTTCTTTTCCTGCACCTGTTTGGTATTTTAGTGACATGTGTGAGAGTAAGAAGAGAGGCACAGCAGGGGGACTGTCTGTGCAGCGGTGCAGTGTGATTGCAATGTCAAGATTCATCGTATTCGATGCCGTCGGCTGCCTGGCTTTTTGGATTAGATCGCGCTCTAACATAAACTTCTAAATCAAGTCACTCAAATCAACTTTTGCTTGTCCGTTCCTTTCCTTACACATTCTTCAACCAGTATACACACATATTGCACTGAAAAAATACAGTTATAACTTCTTTTTTAGTTTATGAAATGCACCCAGTTGCTTTTTATATAATATTTATCATTATGTCAAATTGAGTTTCCTTTCAATCCTGGTTGGTTTCATCCTGCTATTTCTCATTTACCCCTAATAATGTCTTTGCCTTGTTTGGGTGTTTTCACATATAGCCATAGTATTTCTGCTAGTGTGTACACGTGTGGACATGTGTCCAAATGTGTGTGTGTGTGTGTGTGTGTGTGTGCGTGTGTGCGTGCGTGCATGCGTGCGCTGAGGTTTCATGAGTGGCTCAGTGGATGCTGCTGTGTTATCAGCACATATGAGCCAAGCAGACCTGCTTGTTTGCCCAATCTGCAGCTCCACCACTTCAAATCAAATCTCATGTAATTAGCTTTGTCATGTGTACAAGTTCGGGGTGCTCTCTGTGGATTGTGCCGTGTGTGTGTGTGTGTGTGTGTGTGTGCTTGTGTAGAATAACCATGTTCAGGTGGTGCTTGTCACGGTCCAGCTCATAGTGTAGTGCCTGTCTCAGTGTGTGGTTTGTAGGAATACTGGTGATGCTGATTTGGGTTGCTTTGGGCAGAGATGTTCCTGTCATACCTGCACTTACATCACATCTGCAGCATAAACAATGAAGGTCAAAAAATTATCATCTTTGGCTGATGTGAGGCGCCCATGCTCATTTGCTTTTCTGGCATAGCCAGATCTTTAGCAGATTACCAGTAGTTTACGACTTGGACCGTGACGTAAGCGATATTTGAACATGGCATGTGTCTCTGTAATGGAAAGCTGCTGTTCAGTAATTACTATGGACTACAGACCCAGATATGATACTGATGGAAAGCATAAGAAACCAACAAGTCTTTTAACAGTTGTGATAACATGCTAGGTTTATTTGTAAAAAAAAATGTTTTTCTTGCCATAGGTTCCTACTCAAGTGTATGTACTGACCTTGAACCAAAACAGGATAAGAAACACACACTAACACCCCAGTTTTTTCTGTGGATTGCTTCAGTTTCTTGCCTTCTTCTTTTCTCTATATGTTCAGAGTCATGCATATTTGAGATTAGCCTGAAATCTTTGCTTAATAGTTGAGAGAGAATCAGCAGCTATAGTTTAAACCTTTGAGCAATTGTTTTGCCAAAAATGGTCTTCACATTCAATCACTCTTCAGTCTTCAATTAATCACTCTTTTACTCTGCAAACACACAATGAGAAAGCATTTGATTCTGCAAATATTGACGAATGTTTCGGCTGACCTGAGCAATCCTGATTTTGTTTTGTTTTTGAATAATTATTGTAACATGTTATGATTCATATGATTATGAAGTATGAAATACAAGTATTTTACTTCACTTAATTATTTTACCTCACCCCTTGGCTCTTTAAAAGCTTTTATGAATGTTGTGAGGAATGCATTGTTGTATTGAGACCATCACATCACCATTTTATTCGGTGTGCGACAGGCTGTGTATTAACTGACATAGCTACTGTAGAAAATGAGCCTTCACAAAGCGTTGGAGAATAGAAAGTTGGCTTATATGTTGCTGCCACATAGGAGTTCTCATCCATGTCTGTTAATGTTGATTGACAGAAATACAAGAGTTTGAGAAAAGCTCAGTTTTCCTTGTTCCCAAGGCAACACGAGACTGACAGATTTTTTTCAGAAGCTTCCACTCTGAAGAGCAGTTTGTGCTCCCATTAGTGTGAAAGAAAGGCTAAAATGGAGAGAGAAAAAGATGTGATTTCAAATTCATCAACATTAGCGCGGACATTGCCTCAGAGACGGAATGACAAAAGGGAGGAAATCAGAGAATGGAATGGTAAAATCTCCCTGGAGACTGATAGAGGGAAAAGTAGACAGTTTCCACTTACTCCCTCTTGTCTGAACCTTTGTTCACCCCGCCGTCTCCTTCTCCCCCCCCCCCCCCCCCCCCCTCTCTGTCTGTCTTTCAGTGCTGCACACACACACTTTCCACACACAGCTCTGGCATGCAGTTCACACATAGCCTACAGCACGCTGGGTAAGTACACGATAGACACAATGGAAGCTAACCATGAAGATGCACACATACGCTCCCCACTCACAGTTGTGTGATGAATTGTTTGTGTGTGTTTAGATGCAGTTGTTGGGTTGCCAGCTGGTGTTGCTGGTTGCCAGGTTTCTTGCGGCTGGCCAGGCTTGTTGACAGCTGCGACTCACACCAGCGCTGCCTGTGTGCCACAGTCACCACCTCCACTGGCCTTGGAGCTCAGTCAGAGGGACCAGGAGTGCATGTGCTACAAACCACAGAGGTTTTATCAAAAACCAAAAGGGTTTTCATTAATTGATAATTTTCTTGTGTTTGTAGGTGAGGCCTAAAGCTAAAATTATTGGTCATTAAGAGAAGACCAATAATTTCACACTTAACCAATTGATAAGTGATGAAAATGTTACAATCCATATACGCAACCACACTTTCTGAGCACACAGTTAGAATAGAATAGCTATGCAACACTATCAGATGTTATCAGATGTTAATCAGATGTTAGGTGTGTAAATACATAAAACCCTAAATAGGCTTCTAGCAGGACTTTTACTCTTTGCAACACTTTGGAAAATGTAAACTGATCTCAGTGCTGTCTTCCAGCATCACAATGCTTTACCGTGATAAACTCGCACACATTCATGTTGTAAGCTTCCTTTCCCATCCTATTAGACAGTGTAGCTTCTCTGTTCAAACCACAGTCCTGTAATGTGGTCTATGAGATGCTGAGAAGCTGGAGCAGTTTTGGTCAGGTGATTTGCTCAAGCTGATCTACTTATTCACTTTCTACAACCACAATTTCCACAACGTTTGTGGGATTTAGACTGAAGCCTTGGCCTTGATATCAAATAAAGATGAAGGTGTCGCCCTAATCGACATTGTTCCCAATGAATAATTTAGCAATGTTAGTCTAACATTCCAGATTCCAGGTCAGTGCTTCTCACTACTCATCCCCCTGCCAGCAGGGTTTAGCCTGGTTTGGCCTGCCTGCTCCAGACTGGCAGCGCTCTTTCTCTGCTGCTGTTGCCAACCAGCAAACCCTTTTTCTGCCCTGGTCGTCCCTCAGGCACCAAGCTCCTATGTGTGCAGGCATTTCCCTGCTGGAGCAGAGAAATGCTGAGGGGGGTGGAATATTTTAGTGAAAAACATTTACCACTCAGCTTGGATTGGGTCGGATTAATGCTCCTGTATAAATCTGATCTGTTATTCGCTATCTTGCAGTCCTTATTTGTTATTTTGTTTAGCCCACTTGTTATGAAGTTTTAAATATTTGATCTTACTGGCATTTAGGTTGTTAGCTTTTGTGTGATTGTTTATAGGTGATTTTACAGTATATGCATGTGTGTTTTTTGGCTGTAACTTGCTGCCTGTCTCAGCAACGATTCTTTGGAAAACAATTTTTCATGTATGTGACATTTTCCTGGCAATTCTCCTGGGGTGATCTGGGTAAATTAACCTGTGCAGTATACTAGTGCTATTCTCAAGACATGGAGCTTCTTCTAAAATGATCAAAATGACTGAAAAGACATGAGACTTATCTATGGATAAATATATATTACATGCCCAAATCCATGTAACTTTGCATAGTGCTACTATGCCTTCCTGCATAGGCAAAACAGCTGGTGGTAAATATAAACAAAATCAACAAGACATTAATGTATTTCTAACTCAAATGAAAAAATGGAATAAACTTGAGTTACATGCATTATTTAACGTAGAGTACTGTCTTTTACACAAGATGTGTTGTTATTTAGCACGCAAAGAGCGTTCAGAAGTGTGCAAATTAGAATTAAAACAAAAAAATTCCCACGGCTGTACTTGTCTATTATTGCAAAAGAAAAGAGTCTGAAATAGTTAGTTAAAAGTAAAGTTAAAAAAAAATTATATATTGCATATATGTATATATATATATATATATATATATATATATATATATATATATATATATATATATATATATATATATATATATATATATATTTTTTTTTTTTTGATACACAGATATAGATATATGCGTGTGTGTATGTGTGTGTGTGTGTGTGTGTGTGTGTGTGTGTGTGTGCATGCTCTGCAATGTAGCAGCCAGTAAAACTAGGTCAGAGAGAGGAGAGAAGGAGAGAAGGGCTCCCTAGAAGACGATGTGAACTCGTCACCTTGAATTGCATTAGAAGCTGCTGAAGGAAGGGACGGATAGAGAGGAGGGGGAGGAGGAGAGGGGAGGTCTATAAAGGACAGCAAACGAGGGAGAGAGAGAGAGAGAGAGAGAGATGAAGAGACTGAAGAGGAGGTGCAGAGTGTGTAGGAGTGAAGAGGACAAACAACAAGAAAAATGGGAGTTGGAAAATAAGTCAAAATACATCCTGGCACGTGTCCCAATGGTTTCATTTAGTTTGGATATGTCATCTAGTACAATATTTCATGTACTGTTACACAAAAAAACACCTCTCAACTACAGTATGTCTACAATGAAATATGTTGTTTTTGGACATCTGCTCAATGTCTTCATTTAAATTCTTATTCATGTGTCAATGCTGGATTTTTAAAATTGAAATTAATTGATTTGACTTTGTAGATTTTCTTTAAATGTATCCAGTGGAGTCTTCTTGTAGACACGCCCAGGCCTCACTTTTATGTTTGTGACAAAACATCATTTCACTGAGGGATCTTGGAACTTTTCAGTCACATGTAAATAGCGTGTAAGAGGAGTCACTCAGTCTCTGACTTGTTATTGTCATTTGGCTATGAACATGGCAAATCAATTAATATAAAGGTCACTGGGTAATGGACATGTTATGTACAACAGAACACAAACAGGGCAGCCGTCCTTAGTGGATAGATTTTGAGGGGAAAAAAAACTAAAAATCGACTGTGTGACCAACAGTCATGCCACCATTCAGTATATTTAAGTGTAAGGTATGAGTGTTAGGTTACTAAAAAAAGAGTAAAAATAAAAAAAGGTTTACCGAATGTGACATATTTGTGTAGGCAACCCTGTCCCCTAAAAGTTACATCCATACAACTAAACTGCATTCTCAATAACATTTCGCGGAAAACTCATTTTCTCCGAGGTAAAAAATCCACCAAGTACCAGCAACAGGCACACGATGTAGAGCAGTGATAAGTGGTTAACTTGTGATTAAAACAAAAATACTTGTTTAGGTTTCGGAAAAGATAACTTAAGTTAGGTATGTAGGTTAAGGGATTGCGTAGGTGATGTAAGTTAGGCAGGTTGTTTAAGTTAACTTACCTACTGAAAGCTTTAGAGCATAACTATTTAATATTGATGAACGTTCAATGCATTTAAGCCATTGCCAAATGGGTTGATACAAAGCTAATGAAGACTATCAGCTCCACTAAAGTCTCTGTATTTCTCAGCATGGCTATGTTCAGAAAATGGTGTCGTCTGGCAACTTTGCACGCAGAAAATTGAGCAAAAAATAATTACCTCCTCTGAAGGGTCCATCATGTTTTTAAAATCCTCCGCGTCCTCCTTGGCTACTAGCAACTGCTTGGAGAAGGGGTGACTGTGGTTCACCTTTAGAAGGCTTTTATCATGTGGATGCGTCAACAACTTTGTTGTCATTACTTAGAATTCTTCATGGGGGAAACAGAAACTATGCTAACTACCAGTTTAAGTTAAAATGAAACATCTTTGACTTTGGTTTCACAAGGGAGATGAATCTGTAGGTCTCCCAGGGGTAAGTGCCACGTTTGTTTGACCGATACGGTATACATCCAGCCTGACCTCTTCCCTAAGTGAACTTTGATTAGAAAAGTATTTGTGATACGTCAAAAACAAATTGGAAAATTATGGGAAATTTAGGAGGCAGCACAGATATAGGTCTACATCGACCAAGACAGGAGTTGTTTTCTTTGGAGGTTTTAATTTGAAGCAATTGTAAAAATTAGCCACTAGTGAAATAACCCTCTACTGGCCCTTTAAATTTCTTTTAGTTTGACATGAACTTTGAACTAGAACGGTAAGTCGGCCATTTTTGTTTATAGTACGCAGCCACATTTTTTGCTAAGTGGATCTGCTACAATCCTTTTTTTTTTTTTTATTCCTTCGAAAGCATCATCTGTAAGTATTAGTTTAGCACAGACCAAGGAACATTATCTGGATATTGTTTTTGTGCTGAATATCTAAAAAAAAAACTGTAAATTTCCGTAAGTTAGTAAATTGTAAGATAAACCACCGGTATGTTATCAAGTTATCAGCTTAACCACATGCCATGCATACTGTATACTGAAATCCCTATACAACTGCACAGTAAGAGTTTAGACTATGGTGTATACTTTGATTGTGCATCTTGCTAATTGTACATTTTTGTTTGTGTTTTACAGTTTCAATTCCCTTCTATACTGTATTTGAAGGTGACGCCAAATAAATCCCCAGGAGCTTGGAAGCTATATCCTGACTCCCGTATTCATTTGAATGGAGTTTGGCTCATTGCTGAATTGTGTACACGCACACACACAAGGAGCGCAGAATAGGCGTTTTACTGTACATGTAAGTAACCAACTAATTAAAGCTTTATAGTTTGTTCAAATTGTTGTCCCCCAATACAATTTTGATTGCTAAACAACAGTGAGCACAACTGGAGTCACGTGTGCTAAACTCAAACTACAGTCAGCACTGCAGCAGTTCACGTGGCCCAAACTCTAGTTTGTTTTTCATTGCTAGAACACAGTTTTCAAAACTTTACACACTTAGCCCATGGCTATAACCACAACATGCACAACACTGTGGATCTACAGCACTTTGTTCAAATGCTAACAAACTGCTGTCACAACTGTTAACCACACACTCAAAACAGAATAGATTTCAGTCTGGTGCCTATCAAAGACAGCTGATAGCAATTTTAGCTGAAAACCTAAGCAGGTGTCTTGTTTTAAACTTGTTAGTAAAAATGTACTGTACATACATAGAGAAAGCTCAGAAAGCTTTTTTTACACCATCACCAAATAAGAATTACAGTAAACAATATACACTGTACCGTTTGAGAGAAACGGGTAAAAGAGCAAAGATACCAACATGTCCAAGTAAGATGTCTGAGGTTACATACACAGCTATAAAAAAGACATGTGCAAAACACCTTTACATCTTTACTGTAGTAAAACTGGATTCCTACTGATTTTCAGAAAGTAATGGCGGTGAAAGCAATGGAAACACCACATTCATTAGTATTTAGAGATGATGCAGACATCCAATGTGATGAAGAAAACTTGCCGAATGATGCTGGAAAGAGGGAGGATTAGTCACACTATTCTTAATTACTGTTATGCATCTTTAGTTTTTTTTCAGGAATTCCGTAAATTGCTAAAGACACAATACTATATTGAAGCAAACTACTTGTTTACCTTTCACAAAAATTGTTAGATTGTAAAATCTAGAACTTTTCTTTAATGAAACTATTGAGTAGTGTGAAGTCACTTAAATTGTTTAAACTGTAAAAATGAGAAAGTTTGTAATTTCTGTATAAGCGTTTGACGCTAGTGCTCTGACTGACAGTGTGTGTTGTCTCAGTGAGGATTTTTCATGGTGTTTTGCTACACTGAGCCTGTTTTGAGACGTGTTTGTCTTCTGCACCTGTTTTGAGACGAGCTAACAGCTTGCAGCTAACAAAAGCACAAAGGCATGCTAAAACTTTCCCTGTTAACTGCTGTTTTAGCTCAGTGGAATCTTGTACATGTAGCTTCACCAATTCAGTGTTGCCTGCACCGATTCAGGTCCGGGATTTTTTCAATCGAAAGTACTCACATATCTATCTATCTATGTTCACGTGTATCACATGTATCTACATTTGCTGAAATTCTCCTTCAAGTCCAATTAGGGGAAAACAAATCCACCGGGACAGGACACAACTACTGTCTGCTGTTACCATGGTGATGGTGTGTAGACTGTGCTTCTCAGATTCACGTAGAGGTCACCACAATTTTAAGGCTTCACTGAATTAAACAACTCTGCACATGGAGACTAAGGAGAAGAGGGCTTAGAAATCCTGGATTAGTGAGGCTAATGAAGAGAGAGCTTAACCCATTCAAACTGCTCAGTCGTGAAACATGATCAAGTCAAATTTAGTGAATTCAAAGAAAAAGAGAGGCAGGAATGAAGAGTGGAAGAAGGAGAAGGAGGGGTGATTATGACAGAAGGAAAGCGTGGTGAACAGAGAGGTGAACAGAGAAGTCGCATTCAGTGTTAGTCCCAATGCAAACTTATCTCACATTTCTGCCACAACACATCACAATTACAAACCCATAAGAAGTATTAACCTCACCTGCATGTCTTTAGAGGAGGGAAATATTAGAGCATTGGGATGAAACATGAGGAGATTGTTCCTGAATATTAGCTTGTTTTGTTTGGGAGTAAAGTGAAGGCATTTTTCAACTGTATGTGCAAAACCTTTTCTAAAATACTAACTAACTGACTAAATAGCATTATGAGACATGAAGTTAATTTGTAAAGAGTCACCGTGTTGCATACAATAAATACACATTAGGTGAAAGAATGAAAAAGCTTTGTGAACGTCATAAAAACATCCCCCAACTTAATGGTAACAAATCCAATTTTCATTTGTGACATTTCAAAATTGGCTTGACATTTAGATGAACTATGTTAATTAAAATCTACTTTTTCTTGCTAAATAACCTGAATACAAAAGTGTTTTCCTTAGACAGTCTGGGAACGAAAATCCAACCTCCTACTACAAAAAATGTAATGTAATCGATTCAAAATTACGTTTTATACAATTATATATAAATCAAAACATCTGTAAGGATGTGCAGTATTTACCATCAGTTACACAAAAGTCAATGGACATTCTGGCAAAAATATGTCACAACTCATTGATCTTCAGTTCTGAGCCGTGATGGCATTTTGTGATGAAATCTCTGATCCTTCAAAATTGGATTTTCACTTTGTGATGATTCAAACAGCACATATTAAAACATTACAGCATGTTTCTGGTGAATGTCAAGATAGAGGAAAACATGTGGTAACATAGGGAATATGTTGAAAGCAATTATGATATTTCACATGTCCATTCTAGTATTTTTGAAGCAACCAGAGATCACAAACATGATGAAAACACAACACAGGCACAACAGAAAAAAAGACTTGCATATACCCATCATTGGAAACACACAGTGGTCTTCTGCTGCTTTGTCTCTCAGCCCTCTATGCAAGCATTGTGTTCTGGCAAGCTGCAACAGAAAATGACAGTAATTCAGGTAATGAGAGTGAAATAGCAGGATGGGAGACAGAGGCTTAGCTGTTTCCAAAACTCAGCCTTCAAAAACCTTAAAACCAGGGTTAAAGATGGGAGGAAGGCAGGAAGGAAAAAAAAAAGAAAGATAGACAGAAAAGATATGTCCGGTACTGCTGAGATGTCAAACAAGCTCTTAAATGATTTAGTTCAGTTTTCCTGACCAGGATAATTCAGGTCTGTCCACTCTGATCAGACATGAAAGATGGTGAAACTACTGTCTAAACGCTTTTATCAAATCATATGACAAGATCATCTCCCTGGAAGACAGAGAAAAACGGATGAAGCAATTGCAGAGAAGATAATTCAGGGAAAGATTCCCGTGTTACATCAAAAGATCCAAACTATCATTTGGAGAGATAAAGGTAGATGCGTTGAGTATTGACCATCATTAAGGATCAAAGATGAAAGAAGCTTGATGCTGTTATACTGCCACAAATCCTTAGTCACCAAGAACCTTGGTTTGTCTTTAACATCTAACATTTATTTTAATATAAAACCAATCTTGCCCTGACCTTTGCAGACTAGTTCTAGTTAACATCATCCAGACCTTCCGCCACAGTGCTGCGGAGTGGGGTCAAGCTAGTCCCACACAGCATTCAGGGATAAGAGAAAAAACGTGCTCCGGTTTCTTGGCATTTCTTTAAACCAATCCCAATTGTCTTGGGTAGTGCTACGCGCCGAGCGGAGCCACTTTGCCCTTGCAAAAAAGCCTCGGGAAGGAACTTGTTTTTCGTTGAACGAGTACGTTCAAAGGTTGTTTTAGTCGTGTGAGGGAAAACTTAGATTGGACAAATAGTCTAGCTAGCTGTCTGGATTTACCCTGCAGGGATCTAAGTAGCAGTTAACCATAGTCCTCATAAATCCACCGGAGTTTAAAATGCCAAGACAAAGAAAGCAGAAGGTAATGGACATCCGGCCGCAAAGAAGGACAGCCGGCAGAATTTCCGGCGGCAATGGTTTAAACCTGTAAGTGGAGCATCGTGGATATAGACTAACCCGACATTTACCCAAAAGCTGTCTGAATTAGACGGAAAATACCATGTTTGTAACCGCCCTTTAGAACAACACATAGAAGCGTTTTTTGATCTGACGCCTCATTCAACAGTCTAACATCACTGTTAGTGTCTGCTGAAGATCTTGGTTAACCATAGAGGTTGGAAATCAAAAAACGTTCGCATGAGTCATTTCTTTTCAGCAAATGAAGTCACTTGTTCTTTCTCCTTATCAATGTGCTTTTTCTTTGTCCAGACGAGTCATTCAACACGCTTTCCAGTCAATGCGTTAACCATCAGAAAGTACCATCTCAGGAGTTTTTGGATTGCAGAAATGAACCCCAGAACTGAGCCCAGAATTTCCTTAGCTCACAGTTCAGGCGTTCAGCACTAATTTTTATCCTCGGGTCCAGGAAGCACTGAGAGTCATCTGAATCAAGAGGAGAGAACCTGTTAGTCCCCATTAATGATGCTGTGTATGTGTAAGCACTAATTAGCCTCCATTACCTTGGATAAGAGCTGCAGAGAGGGGAGAACATCAAAATTTAATGAGCCTCTTGTAGCTGCTCTGAATCCTTGCTGTGTTTTAAGTGCTCCATCGAACCCCTGAACGCTCTCTTGCGCAAACACTACTGGTGCATTCAGACAAATACGCAAGTTAGTTGATACGAGTGATATTAGGACAAGGGGAAATATCATGTCCGCTTAATAAGGGCTGCCTGTTTCTGGCAGAGAGCCACTTGTAAGATACATTAACATAGAGAAACCCTTGTTGGGTTTGGGGCCAACATCCACGCTCTAATTTTAATAAAGTGTTTTGGGAATCTCAGAAAAGAAAAACCATAAATGGGTGTGATAATGGTCACACACAGACCTGAACTTCAACAGGCTGAGTGTGATCGCATGACACAAATATTTGTGTTGTTTCCTGACTGTTTAAGTTCATCTTGCAGTTCTCAACACCTCGTGTTCTATGAAACAAAGTGTGCGGAAAGCTCTTTCTTCTTTCATGCTGTCAGGTGAGGTGGACAGGACAGGTGAAGGACAGGGGGAAGGCACCAAAGAAATGTTTTCCGGACCCTGTAGCTGTAACATGATGGACTGAAATTGTCTTTCTTTGTTGTTTGTGCCTCACAAGAAATGGATTACACACCGTTCTATTTCATTTTAAGTGCTGCTTGATCATCATGTGCGCTTTTACATTCACTTGTGTATATTGTTTATAATTTAGTATTGTGGATATAATATATGTTACATATACATATAAACATATATAGTGTACATACATGTATGTATGTGTATACATATTGCTATTTGAAGGAGTTCTCAAAAATGGCATGGCACAAAAGAGAATACTACTAATCATTATTTCAGTCCAAACTTGCAATGGTATATGGATTTTGCTTAATAAATTACTTACATGATAAATGGATTATAAGAAATTGCTTTTGACTGATTAATGTGTGTTTCACTACTAGATTGATAGTTTCCTTTTTTTGGCCTTTTGACAAAAATAATCCCAAAATTACTGTAAAACTACTTCATATGAAGTTGTTTTTATCCTTTTAATACGACTTTTTTTCTCTTTTGCCTTTCTCAAATACTGTACTGAGTAGCAAAATTAAATTGGTTTTAGAATCCAACTTTAGAATGGTGCCATATTAACCAGGGATCTCAGTTTTTCAGGGTTTGAGTAATTGCTAATAATCCGGTTATGACACAATTATCAACCAAAAATTCTGATTACTTTAGATCACCTCTCTAAAAACTTTAAAATTGTGACATTTTCCATATGAGGCTCTGCTTTGGAGGATTCTGCAGTGTTTGATGAGTATCTGATAAACCTTTATACAGACTCGCTCACACTTCAAACACACAGAGCGTCTGCCTCCTGGGCCACTAATGGACACAGAGAGCAGCAGAGATTAATAGAAGTAGATGAGAGAGAGAGAGAGAGACAGAGAGAGAGAGAGAGAGAGAGAGAGAGAGAGAGAGAGAGAGAGACTAGGGGATGCCTTTAGTTTTCATTGCAAGGTATGTGCTTGTCTGTGCATGCTTATTAACAATACTTAATAACGATAAAGCAAGTTAAAATAGGGCTCATGGATTTAATTGTCCATTCCTATTCCTGGTGCCCTATTTTTTTTAATGACATTACACTTCATTATGTGAGAACCATTGAAAGCATCAAGTGGCGAGAGAAAGAAAGAGAAAGAAAGAAAGTTTATCAGATTTTTGCTGCTTTGTACCTATTGAGAATATAACAAGATAAAAAATTAGGAAGAATTTTAGGCTTGTTTAAGCAAATCTGTCATAGCACTTGCTGATTGACAGTGATCGTACCTGACACCAAGTCTAATTTACACTGCTGGTAGACAAGAGGGTGGAACACTAGGTTGGCAGGAAACGCATGGCAGCAGGCTAGCCGTGAGAGTGTGTAGAAGTCCATACTTCCCTCGCATCATTTGTGACCCTGGCCCTAGCCAGCAGCATATATATAGTATTATCTTCTGCTGTAGAAGTTGAGAGCATCACTCTAAAATCAACTGACATATTTTGGATTTAAACGCTGGTCCCTCCTACGTGCATCTTGCAAGGAGGTAAAATTGTGCTCTACTGTAACTTGTAAAAATGTCAAATATCTGATGGGAACTCTTGTTCTTTTCAGGGAAAGGCTTCAGTCATGGCTTTACCAGTCTGTGGGCTGGGGTGTGTGTTTATCAGAGCTTTAGTAAAGTATATTTTATTTGATAATGCTGTCTGCTGTCCTTTGGATTTTTTGCAATCATGTAAACTTGCCTGGTAAACTTTAAAAAGGTCTAAAACTTGCTTTGGACATGCAAGACATCAGTGAAATAAGAGAAACCCCCATATAAGTTTTTCAATAGCTTGTTAACTCTCTAATTTAATGTGTTTGGCGAGCAGACAGAAACGTGTAGGAGGTGATGACACATACAGTTCAGTAGAAGTTTTTGACCACTACACTACATTATTTTCTGGGGGGACATTAATTATATTCATATGCCAGTGTCCCCTCCTGTTTGTCTTATCTATTACTATCAGTGAAATGGATGAAAGTCATTACACTGAGTGATGAGTTGGTGTTCGCCTGGTTTACACAGAGTTCAATTACAGCAGATAGATCTACTTTCAGCTAATGTTTTCTGAAGACAAACAAACCTCTAGCTTAATGAGCAGCTCGCTAGAACAAATTTGGACTAAATTGAATTAGACCTTGTGCTGATGCTGCCCATGCTGAGTGTTCTGCAGACTTGGTCGTTTGTCAGTGCCACCAAACCGATGATGTTAAAATGACTTAAAAATAAATCTCGCTGTGCAACAAACTCAGGACCCTGGTCATGAAATGCACAATGCAATTATAAGTCATTTTAAGTCTTATAGCAATTATTGTTAGCTATCATCAGCCACACAAAGCCTCAGCCACTCTACCAATGGACTGAAGACTGCTTCCATTTGTCAATGTCACACACACACACAAAGGAAGGACAATACATAACAATACACACACAAAGATGCACAAAAGCACACAACAATGAAAATATACAAGGGTATGTGCCCAAACACATAATTTAGTGTTTCTTGGGATGAGCATAGTTATCTAAAAAAAAAATTTACAACAACTAAATAGACAGAATACAAATTATTGAAACTACATGGCAATTCTCCGGTTATCAATAACCAGCAAACATGCAACATCAGGGAGACGATCATATCATGTCATCATGTCTATGTAATGTCCGTCAGTCCAGACCCACTTTTGTACGTCTGTTTTGGGCTTAAATGCTATAAACCAATCAGTGTCATCTCCCATTCTCTTTAAAATCCCACCGTGTTTGCACCTTGACGCATTGTTATTATGATGTTGGATTCGCTAAGCAGGAAGGAGAGATTCTTAGGAAAAGAAACTGATCTGCCGTGAAGATATAGCCCACGAGCAGATCATATGTGGCACAAGCACTATGCCACCAAAACACCAAAAGGTAAAGCAGAAGGTAAAATAACAATGACATGCTGCGTTAGATCAGGTTTTTGTTGGTCAATGGCGCAGTCGCTTTCCACTGCCTCAAGATAGCAATATGCCAAGAATCCCCCGGAACACACCCCTGTAACAGTATTCAGAGAATGTGGCGGACCTAAATGCAGAGACAGCAGTCATTGGTAAGACCAGGAATACAAAATCAGGAGCAAGACAACCATAACACAACAAACACATAAACACACATACATGTGGACAAAAAGAAAAATCACTCACAGAAATGCAATGACCATCATAAGTTAAGATCCAATGGTAGACTGTGTGCAAGGGTGCAAAAGTGAACAGTGCAGGGATTGAACAGTGCAGTAGATCATGATAACTATGACTATTACATATAAACAAACTAACCTATTATCTGACCGAGTGAATAAAAATAAGAACAATATGTAACAAGGAATGAGTTATAAGATATAAGATGTAGATGTTATGCCCACCGTCCCGATTGTGTAGGAGAGCTAATCTAGCCAATGAGACAGCTGTACAGCAGACAAGTGATATGATGGTAGAAGCTAAGAGAGACAGGCTCATGCTTAAAAGTCAATTTCTCCCCTCCCCCCTTGTGTTGTATTAAAGAGCTGGATGGCCCTGGGAACAAAGAACCTCCATAACCCGTCTGTTGAGCATGACAGTGACAGAAGCTTCTCTGTTTAATGAACGTGCTGTGTAGTGGGTGGCTGTCATTGTCCATGATCTCCAGCAACCTTCTCAGTATCCACACCACAGCATAAAACAGGACGCTGGCAATGACAGACTGGTAAAACATCCAGGGGAGCTTACTGCAGACATTAAATGGCCGCAGCCTCCTCGGGGAAGTAGAGCCGACTCTACCCTTTGCAATAGAGCGCATCCATGTTTGCTGACCAGTCCAGTTTATTGTCCATGTGTACCCCCAGGTTTTTATAGGTGCTGACCACCTCCACATTGACCCCTTCAATGGAGACTGGTGTCTGAAATCCACCACCAACTCCTTGGTCTTTGTTGTGTTCAGCTGCAGAAAGTCATCCACCAGGTTCCTGTACTCATACTCCTGTCCATCCCTGATACACCCCACAGTTGCAGTGTTGTCCAACAACTTCTGCATGTGGCATGACTCAGAGTTGTAGCCTAAGTCCAAAGTGTAGAAAGCACAATCACCTAAGGCTCTCTGATGCTGCAGAACACAGTCTCAGAGAAACAGTCATTCAGCCTGACAAACTGTGGTCTCTCTGTCAGATGGTCTGTTTTCAGGATACCAGGTGAACATCAACCCCCATCTGCACAAGCTTGACTCCCAGTCTGACAGGCTGAATGGTGTTAAATGCGCTAGAGAAATCAAAGAACATGATTCTCAGAGCGCTTTTTTGCTTGTCCATATGGGATGTGCTCTGTGCAGTAGGTATATGATGCCATGATCTGACACTAGACCAAGACAACACAGAGACTGTACACACCAGGTAAAAAAAAAAAAAGAAACAGGTGACACGAGGGGGAAGTAAAACAACACAAGACATGACGAGGGAGAAAAAAAGACAACAAAATATAACAGGAAACTGAAACATTCACAACCATGACAATTTTAACCAGCACCTGCCAGTCAATAAGTAACAACCTTTTTTCCTATGGTCATGACATACTGTTTAACATTAAAACACAAACTGTTCAATTTTATTTTTTCAGTAACACTCCATTGGCATCAGCAATGAAGATCCAAAAGTCCAAACTGAGATGATTAAAATCTATATTTTACTTTTTTTTATATTTCAGGCAGCAAATCCTCTGTCAAATAAATTGACTATGACTCGAGTTTGGCCTATTCTGGCTCCTCTGGCCTGACTGCAGGGTCTATAATGTCACATGATCACTGCCTCTGGTCCTGTGTGTCCTCTTAGCTCTGATCTCCTTCTTCACAAACAAAATGATACATTTAGTGCAGATCACGGGAAAACAATTTATTTCCTGGTGATCTAAAAATGAGCTTCTGTTTTTTTTAGAACATAAAGCAGACACACAAAGAGAAAGCCCCACAGAAGTTTGTAACTGCATCCATGGATACTGTCGGCTAGGTAACAGAGAAAAAGCTTTATTGCAATACAGTATTGTACATGACAGACAAAAAACACAACAACAACATCTGCAAACATCCATTGAAGTCTCAAGAATAGTATTCAAGACTCAATTTTGTTCAAATAAGAATTAAAGTTTGCTGATTTTAGTCACATTGATAGTAAGTAAATGGTTGCTGGTTCAGATTGTTGCTTCAGGATTTTGTCTAGAAATGAGTGCCAGTGTCTTATAACTAGAAAGAAAAACAATGAGGATGTTTTTTTCTTCTTCTTTTTTAACAAAAAATCTCGCCATCGCTCTGCTTCCTTCAGACGTGTGTGTGTGTGTGTGT
>NC_048417.1:8545264-8571848 GCF_013103735.1 Etheostoma cragini
TTTTTTTTTACTGGAACGCTAAATTCATTTCAATGAATGTTTAAGGTAAAAGGGGTTAATCATTGTGATAGCAGCTCCACCTGGCTGCAAGTTTAAGTCTCTAAGAAAGTGATGCAAAAGTATAGAGGGTGTGCAAACAACTTTTGTGTCTACAGTCAATAAAGCTGGATTTCTGAGGACTATGATTAACTGCTCCTCAGATTTCTGCAACTAAAACAGCTTTTGAGCGTACATGTTCCACCAAAAAAGGTTCAAGCTTGAGGCTACGTTGCAGCAGCACCGTGCCTCCGTCTGCACATAGCGCCGGCCCATGATTGTGATTGGTTTAAAGACATGGCGATAAATCAGAGCACGTTTTTCTCCCATACCAGAATGACGTGTGGACTAGCCAGACTCCCTTCCGCAGCGCTGTGTTGGAAGGTCTGGCAAAACTAGTCTTCCATTGTTTTAGGTACCAAAGCATCAGGATGCATTACCAAGCAATCGTTGCGCCTTTGGAGAGCCAGGAAGCCTTCCAGTAATAGTGTTATTAGGCTTCAGATTGGGCAACACAGGTTTCAGATTAGACCTGTTGGTTTGTCATGCTCTTGACAATGTTTTTTTTTATTTAGATAGAGATTTTTGAAACAAACTTTGACACAGTATACTTTTGTCTAATATTAGTGGTATCAGTTACCAATGGAGTTAACGCGAACTAATTTTAACAGCGTACATTGTTTTTGTTGCAAGATTAACATTCTTTTTGGCTTGGAAAACTTTGTAGTTTTTTTCACATGCTGTTGCAACACCTAGTAATGTTAGAAAAACTACAACACCACACCAGTTCGAACTAGACCGGAAAGATTCAACAGGCGCTGGTGCATACTTGTTTGGTCTTGCGAGCTGGCCAAATTATAACACACCTGCAAACTAGTCATTGAATTGTGCAGAGCCGAAGAGTTTTTATATGTGTGTGTGTTTTGGGGGAGGGGGGGGGTGTTGCATCATGTTGATTAGAGCATCAAAATGAGAAACAATAATGTGACAAAAATAAATCAAGGGACATTTAGAGTAGATAAAATTGTTCTGTTAATTGCAATTAATCGCAAGTTAACTATGACATTAATGCGATTAATCGCGATTAAATGTTCGACAGCACTATTTATTTTCTGTTTCTTACCAACGATTGCAGTTAGCTTATTTTTACCACAACCATGATTGTTCCCTACTGTAACATACGCACAGTACACATTTTTAACACAAAGCATGCTCCTTCCCCAAACCCAACCAAGTGCTTTCTGTGCCTAAACCTAATAAAACCTTAACTATAGCAGTGGAAAATCTTAAACGATAATCTGCCTTTAGGGGGTTTGGATCAGAAAATATAATTTTTCAGTTAAACAGTTAAAATCACAATTTTCATGTGAATAATGAAGAGCAGTCTTGAATATGTTTGTACATTTTTCAAATTCTTAAAATTCGTTTTTTGTTCAGAATTGAAATACTTTTTATTATTTTTATGCATGACAATAAAAGCAAAGTTATCTGAGCACTTCTGGACCTAACCTACCTTCCACTGTTGTGCGGCCTTGTCATCTTTGTCCCTCGATATGCTTTTTCTTTCTTGACAATGAAGCTCTCTCCATCTGTGGGTTGTTATTTTGGTTTGGTTTCTCCCCTAAGGCCAAGATTATCAGACAGACCCTGAAGTATTGACGCCAAAATCCCAGTCTAGTTTCTTTGCACTTCTCAGCAGGTGGCCACACACACACACACACACACACACACACACACACACATATATATATATCCACACATATATCCACACACACAAACACACACACACACACACACACACACACACATCAATGGGGGTGTCCTGAGGGACAACAGCGAGGGAAAAATAATACCACTCCATGGAATTAAAGAGCATTCTGTCTTCTGCTTCAGATTCTTCTTTAACCTCCAGCTATCCTTCCAACAAGACAGATTTTCTAGCCTGTGGTTCAACACAACAAACACGCACACACACACACACACCTAATGGATGAATCTTTACCAAACACTGCAGATGTCACCACTGGGCTGATGACATCCGGTCTGCGCTTAGATATAATTGCATCCACTGTATGACCAAATATGTTGTCGTTGTACTATTGTGCTGTAATTCTGAACACCTTTAGAATAGCAAAACAACAGTTAAAAAAGTTAATGTGAATATAATTATGTAACTTGCATCTAAAGATACCACATTTGTAGTACATGCTGAACCAGAAATAAAATGAGACACTATGTAAATTAAATTCTCCTCCAAGTGTGAAAACATCTCAAAAGCAGATCCAAATCCAAATCAGCTTTATTTGCCAGGTATGAGGACACATCCAAGGAATTTTGCTTTGGATCATATTTCTCACAATGTGCTCACTCATACAAAACCAACAACAAAAACAAACAATATATACACACTATAAACAGAAACCATGTAGACAGGTTGAGACAATAGTGCACTGAAGAGTGCAAAGTATGCAGGGGTGAATTATAATTACGTTATTTTAATTTTGGCGCATAGTGCAAAGAGTGCTGGAATAAATAGTATCATGTTATTATATAAGTATTATATTACAGTATGAACAGCTCTGAAATAGAAAATGGGTATGATGAATAAATAATAAGTTGAACCAGTAAAAAGACTGATTAGAGACAGTGTTGCTGTGTTATTGCACAGGTATTTAACCTGGCAATGTGAGTCAGAAGTCAGCTGTTCATCTGAGTGATGGCTTGTGGAAACATATTGCTCCTGAGTCTGTTGGTTTTGGCGTACAGTGCTCTGTAGCGCAGAGGGGAGAAGCTGGAACAGGTTGTGTCCAGGATAAGATGGGTCTGCAGTGATGTTTCTTGCATGTTTTCTGACTCTGGAAGTGTACAAGTCATGAACGGAGGGCAGGTTGGCGCTGATAATCTTTTCTGCAGTCCTCACTGTCCGCTGTAGCCTGCTCTTGTCCTTTTTGGTGGCAGATCCAAACCAGACAGTGATGGACGTGCAGAGGACAGACTGGATGATTGCCGAGTAGAAGTGGATCAGCCGATCCTTGTGATGATGGTGTCAGTGTGTCAGGATCCCAGAAACCTGAAGGATTCCACAGCAGACACAGGGCTGTTGAGTATCGTGATGGGGGGAAGAGTAGGAGGGCTCCTCCTGAAGTCCACGATTTCCCCTCTGACAACATTTCACCACTAATTCAAAAGGCTTTATGATTTTTACTGACTTGTGTAAGTCCTTGGTATTAGTAATTATAAAATGAATTGCAAGAAAATAAACCAATGCTGGCACACATGTTTGTGATGTACATGTGTGGCTGTATGTATCAGTGTCAGAACAGCAGATGGTCATTTTATGACATGATAGAGTGTTAACACCTGAAGACAAAATCTAAAGACCTGTGGCAGATATTTAGGCAGAGACATAAAAACATAAAAGCTAACTACCTGTGGTTTTTATTCAAATGAACGACAGATGGTTCAGAGCAGATAAAGGAGCAGCTGAAAAGAGAGATAAGGAAACTCCATGTGGAGTCTGTTTGGTGTCCTAATCTAAACAACCAGTGTGTTGGTGGACGGTTCCGAGGACAGGAGCCACTGTCAGTTTTCAGTACTGACACACACAAGAGGAAAGTGTGACTTCAATTTCAGTAAATATTATTAATAAATCACATTATTTTTTTCTCTTTATTTTGAAGGTATTATAAAATTTTCATTATTTATTTACCATTAACAAAACAGCTCATACAGAAGAGTGTTGAGCAGATTAATTACTTTGCCGAACTGAAACTTTACTGAACAAAACAAGGAAGCTGCAGCGTTTGCGATTGAAACGGCAAACATCAAAACGTTTTTTTTTTTTTTATATATGTAAGTACCAATATAGTCAGTGAAACAAACAAGCCTCCATATACACTGAACAAAATGTAAACGCAACACTTTTGTTTTTGCCCCCATTTTTCATGAGCTGAACGATCTGTTCCCAAAAGGCTTGTTTCTCTCAAACACTGTTCACAAATCTGTTTATATTTGTGTTAGTGAGCACTTTTCCTTCTAATTCTAACACCTCACAGGTGTGGAAAATCAAGATGCTGATTATAGCATGATTATTGCACAGGTGTGCCTTAGGCTGGCCACAATAAAAGGCCACTCTAAAGTGTGCAGTTTTATCACACAGCACAATGCCACAGATGTCGCAAGTTTTGAGGGAGTGTTTAATTGGCATACTGACTGCAGGAAGGTCCACCAGAACTGTTTCCCGTGAATTGAATGTTCATTTCTCTACCATAATCCGTCTCCAAAGGCGTTTCAGAGAATTTGGCAGTACATCCAACCGGCCTCACATCCGCAGACCACATGTAACCCCAACAGCCCAGGACCTCCACATCTAACATCTGAGAGCAGCCACCCGGACAGCTGCTGCAACAATCTGTTTGCATAACCAAAGAGCATGGGTGAATTGCTCTGGATCGGTGTATAAGACAGCGTGTTCCAGGTCCTGCCAATAACCAACAACTTTGCACAGCCATTGAAGAGGAGTGGACCAACATTCCACAGCCACAATCAACAACCTGATCAACTCT
This sequence comes from Etheostoma cragini, assembly GCF_013103735.1. Lineage (NCBI taxonomy): Eukaryota > Metazoa > Chordata > Actinopteri > Perciformes > Percidae > Etheostoma > Etheostoma cragini. The sequence continues at coordinate 8,549,866 of NC_048417.1, forward strand.
ATGCAAAGATGTGTTGCACTGCATGAGACAAATGGTGGTCACACCAGATACTGACTTGTTTTTGGACCCACCCCATATTTTAGAGTGGCCTTTTATTGTGACCAGCCTAAGGCAAACCTGTGCAATAATCATGCTGTGGTTGTGAGGCTGGTTGGATGTACTGCCAAATTCTCTGTAATGCCCTTTGGAGACGGATTTTGGTAGAGAAGTGAACATTCAATTCACAGACATCAGCTCTGCTGAACATTCCTGCAGTCAGCATGCCAATGAAACACTTCCTCAAAACTTCTGACATCTGTGGCATTGTGCTGTGTGGTAAAACGGCACATTTTAGAGTGGCCTTTTATTGTGGCCAGTCTAAGGCACATATGTCCAATAATCATGTTGTCTAATCAGCATCTTGATATGCTACACCTGTGAGGTGGATGGATTTTCTCGGCAAAGGAGAAGTGCTCACTAAAACAGATTTGTGATTAATATATGAGAGAAATAAGCCTTTTGTGTACATAGAAAAATGTCTTTAAGATCTTTGAGTTCAGCTCATGAGAAATGGGGGCAAAATCACTTAAAATGTTACATGTATGTACTGTATAATGTATAATGTTTTGCATTTATAATTTTGGTCAGTGTATTGTGATGGGTGCCAATAGGTGGTCAAAATGCTCCACAAGTTTTTAAAATTAAAAAGTTAAAGAAGAATAATTTCCAGTCAGTGAATAACGGCCAAGCGCGTTTTAAGAAAACATTACCCTTTTGAAATGTACGCACTACACAAGTGAGTACATAGGGTACAGTGTACTGCATGTAAGTGTACACAAAGAAGTATCCAAATTGAGACAGAGCATTAGTCTTGTTGAGTGTATGCATGTATAGCTTGCTAAACACACTTTTAATTAGCATTAATGTTTACCACCCTCAAACTGTTTTACGTCTCCTTCCTTTTCTCCTTACTTCCACATTTACCAAAAAGATGTACTAAAAGGCCACAACAGAGCTTTTAACAAAACGTTATTCCCAAGGGAGACTCTTGTGCACATCCCACACAAAGCAACAGAAGAGACTGTGTAAAAAGAGGAGGACAGATGAAAGATGGGTGGATTGAAAGACAGAAGGGGAGATGGAAGCATAGATGGAGATGGAATTCAGACAGGAGGTGAGGAGGCGGAAAGCAGTCTGAGAACTTTCCGCACAGCGTAGAGTTTCAGAGGGGCAACTAGGCATGTGTGTTCATGTCATGTCTGTTCATTTGGAAAACTCATAACTGGTGTGTGTGTGTATGTATGTGTGTGTGTGTGTGTGTGTGTGTGTGTGTGTGTGTGTGTGTTTGGGGGGGAACAGTATGCTGCGATAAGGTTTCTGCTTCACAGAAGTTTGGAGAAAACCACCAGAAGCACAAATTACAAAAAACTGCAGTTTAGAGGATTTTGAAACTAAAATGTTGTTTTCACAACCACACACTCTCTGCTCTCCGCCTGCTTTCTGCTTCACATGACCTTCATTAAGGAGGGAAGCAAAGTCTTCCAGTAAAATGATGTCATCTCTGAATAAAACATGCAGTAGAGCAGGAGTTCTCTGTTGGAGGAATGATCTCATCCTTTTACAGGAAGTGTCTTCTCCTGAGCACAAAATATTTAAATGACAGTATCATCATCATATCACATCAGATTTAAGAATGTACTGTGACGTCAAACAAATGGATGGGTATGTGAACTTGCACACACACACAACTCATATCACATCATGAAATCCTAAAGATATACTCCCTGATTGTGTCAGATTGTTCAAGAGTGCTCAATAGCTGCACCCAATCCCTAATTTTCCTCCTAGTGGTTAAGTTTCAAACCTGGCCATGCTGTTTTTTTCCACCTGTGTTTGCAGTGTTTGTGCTAGGCTAAGCTAATGGCCGCCTGACTCCAGCTTCACGTTGAACAGACAAAATTGAGAATGGTATCAATTGTTTTATCTCGCAAAGAAAGTGATTGTGCGTATTTCCAATAATGTTGATCTATTCCTTCAGGGCACATTTTTAGATTGCATTTTTCTGTTCCCCCCACTCCTAACGCTGCATAAACTTTCTTCCATGGTTTGAAAATATCAACAATGAGCTGGGAGGAATTTTTGGGTGATGAAAATAAATCTATTTTGTTCCATGTAGTTGGAACTGAAATACAAAAAGTGTACCAATAATGCTTTTTGCATGCTTTTTGCTAGAGGAACTTTGAAAGTGTTTTTTTTGTTTGCCAGTGCCAAACACACAAACACACCCACTCACACACACACACGGAAATGCAATAATGACCATGGAAGCATGATGTTCAGCCAGCGCACTCATTTCGGTTTGGCACAAGAATAGCACCGTACAATTACGGAGTGATTTGAAATCACACTCAAGGCCAAGCTGTGCAGGTGCAAAAGGATTGAAATGCTAACACCGCGTCATCAAAACAACCAAATGAGTTAAAGAAATATAGAAAAAATAAGATGAAAAAAAAAAAAGCCACTCAAACTCGGCAAACTTACATCTGAGCCTGTACAATCCATTTCACTGCTATTTTAGTCGAGCAATCAAGCAAATGAGAACAAAGAGGAGAATTTGAACACATAGTAATTACAGGAGTACATCACGACCTCCTGCTTTCATACAAGGCTTGCCCAAGAAGTGACACGTAAGAGAGCAGCCACTGGTTAATTACTATTGACCCTCCACTGTTGTCCCACTGGGCGTCAGCCTCAGTCGCTCCTGATGCTAAAATAAAATAATTAATGCTGTCGCCGTCATCCCCGGTCCCTGTAGCCATGGTGATGAGAAGACCCCCCTGGGTACCCCCGTGGTTGTCAAGCAGCAGTTAACCAATTAGAGTCTGTGTGTGTGTGTGTGTGTGTGTGTGTGTGTGTGTGTTGAACAAACTGAAAATGAAAGTTAAATCAAATCATCTATGACTGTTGCTTTCAAGACTCAGGGATTTTCTTTTGACAACAGATGTTATTTGTGCTCCACACATTAACAGGCCTGCATTACTGTAACAAAAGAGTGCATTTAAATGTGCTAAATATTCAATTAATTTTGTATTCTGCAAAATGAATGGTCATCAGTAATACATATACAATTTGAATTCATCCATAACATGTTCAAGGCTATTTTGCTTAAAAGTTTTTTTTTTTTTATTCAACCTGGTGCCCTAAAAACATTTTGGAGGTAACATAATTGTTGCCTGGATTTTCTTAAGCGGATATTGTAGGAATAAAAAAAAGAAGTTGTCAAGGCACAATATGCAGATCAGTATTGCAATAATGACCTTGGAAGCACGATGTGCAGCCAGCTCACTCATTTCAGCTTGTCCTGTTGCTATCCAGGAGACAGTGTGTTTCTTCAAAAATAAGAAGTAGAATATAAACCTAATTTTTAGGAGACAGGGTTGTTGGTGAAGTGTGTAAGCTGATGGTAAACTAAGGTGAGCTTCCGAAATATCTCCACCTTAAACAGTGGTCTGGGTTTTCCACTCCACAATAGGCCGAGCAACATGATGAAGTGGTGAAATGTGTCACAATATTGCCATCAGGATTTTCAAGGATAATTGGGACAACCAGAATCTAAACCAGAGGGCAAAGCTAGTCGAATAAAACAAGATGCTTTTATTTTCTGTTTTCTATTTAAAAAAAAGATGGGAAACTGAAGGTGTCTTAAACTTCAATGATTGAATTTCTATAACCTACACAAATGTGTTTGTGCACCCTGAACACCTTGAACACTTTAAGTGCCACTCAGCAAAAGTAGGTTTAAAGCTGCTGTGTGTGGGTGTGTGTGTGTGTGTGTGTGTGTTTGTGTGTGTGTGTGTGTGTGTGTGTGTGTGTGTGTGTGTGTGTGTGTGTGTGTGTGTGTGTGTGTGTGTGTGTGTGTGTGTGTGTGTGTGTGTGTGTGTGTGTACGTGTACGTGTTTCCTTTCTAAGTGGCGGCAGTCAGCGTGAAGGGCCTGTAGCAGCTATTGTGTCACTGCAACTGGCAACTGGCAGCTAAAATCAGAGTTCCTGTCTAGAGATGACAAATAGAATCAGATGAAACAAAACCCTTTACTTTGTTCACAGCAGCCAATTAGTAGTTGTCATGAAATTACCTAAAATTAAAAAACTTTTCTGTGGTTCAGCTATTTGGTAAATGTGAGTCTTACCCAAAGTCAGATGAAAAGATCTGTTAAATCTTTGTGCATTCAGTAAAGAGATGGGTCCACAATTGTTGTAGTCTATACATAAAGAGAGTACTTCACAAGTGAAATGTAGTTTGTTGCTGTAGGCCGGAAGGGACAAACAGAAGCACAGTTGAGTATATTCTAAAACATCCTTGTATCCTGCAGCATAAAGATTTTTTAGCAGCAGTTGTGTTCTGCCTGTGATCATCTCGCACTGTTTCAGGTCACATTCATTTTTGTTTCGGTTCTCCACAGTAATCTCTTGAACTCTCCACATGTCTGTTGTCCTCTTCTTCTACTGCTTTCAAATCTGTCAACTGAATCGGCTTTTGAGATTTAATCTAAATAAATGTGGGGGCCAAACAATTTGTGACTCGAAATGCACTTGAAAAGGATTATGGGATACTTGACATTTGTATGTGCGCGTGTGTGTGTGTGTGCATTCCCATTTGGATCCAAAGGTGTCCTGGTGGTCCTCGGTTTCCTGTTGGAGCTTCTAATCCTTTTAAATCAGCTTTGTTAATCCCACTTTCTTCTCACAGCTGCAGTGGCTTCATGGAGGCACATACAAGCATGCTTACTACTGTGCATGCGGGCTGTGTTTTCTGCCTGCTTCAAAGGAACACTGTCATTTTTTTAAATAGGCTTGTTTGCTTGCTTGCAAAGACAGAGTAGGATTATGAGATCAATATCAGTTTCCTCTGTGTGCATCCAGAGGGTTCAGAAACATAAAGTCCATTACCATTTGCCAAGAGGCAGTGTACACTTTGGACAGGTCAGGACAAGATAATGATCTCGTTATTCTGATTTTTATGGAAGTGGAAAACCTGTGGTGTGGTGCCTGATTTAACTTGAAAGTGTCTTTAAAAATACATAAGGTCTGTTGAATGAACACACTTCTCTTAAATACTTGATGAAGTGTAAAATCCCTAAATGTAAAAACAATGATTAAAGGATAACTACTTTTTTCAACTGGGACCCATTTCCCCATGCGTCTGGGTCTAATAGACTGATGTGACCAAATATATTTGAAATTGGTTTAGTATTGAGCGAGATCGCAATAATGGGCCAGCACAAACAGAACTGCAATGTAACCTAATGGGGCAAGCCTTGCTTTTGATCCACTAAAAGTATTTTTTTTGTTGTTGCTACTGACAGGCTAAGATTGTTACTAAAAGTGTCTGATAACATTATCAATATCAGGACGGGACTTTTTGTTGGTGTGAAGAGTAAACGCCAGTCAAGACCTAGGGTCCAGGTTGAAAAAAAGGCAGTTACCCTTTGACTAAAGAAATGGAGAGAAAAGGAGGGATAAGTGGATGAGAGATATAAAAAGCAAAGCAACCACTTCTCTGCGCTACCACTGGGATTTCTTTTATGTTTTGCAACTTTGCCCTTTTTCTCCTTCACCTAATCTCTTTCAAATATTCTCTCCAACTCTCCCACCGCCCCACTTCCCAAAAATCTGTTTATGGAAGCAGAGGCTTTGAACCCCAACAGCCTTTATAGTTCAGAGGCTGTGAGGTGGCAGTTGCTAATGTCAATGCTAATGACTGTTCGCTAACCTGGTGAATGTTCAAAACACCTCTGCACCTCAAGCTTATAAAGGCCAAGGCGCCAAGAGTCCTGAATTCTAATTTCGGAGAAGTCAGATGCGATGATGGTTTGGGGAGAAGGGTGGTACCAAAACTGTTTTTTTCAAAATAAGGGGCTCTATGAATGAATTAATTGAAAACAAAGATGAATGAGACAAACAACCCAGAGTTGCTAAGCCTTCAAGTTATTGCAGAAGTGACTAGAGTGGCTGCATTCTTCAGCTATAGCGTGTCAACACCAAATTAGCATCTGGAAGCCCCAGGGATAGAAACACTGGGAAGCCCCTGTTTCCCCGCTAAGGAAAACCTAAGGAGTGACACAAAGCTGCAGGGAGAAAGATAAAGAGACAGATCATAATGAGGACTGCTCTTAAACAGAGTGTCAGCAGCTGTGTCCCATTTCAGGCTCCTCCTCCCTTTACTCTCCGTCTTGCAAAGGATACAGCCTGTCCTTAAGAAGGCTGAAGGTCAGCGGGCTGAACCTGCACGTCCTCCCAAATTAAACAGTCTACAGAGGATTCAGTGCCACCGTCAGATCATGCCGTGAGCCCTCTAGACATAATCAGCAATGTGAGCGGTGCTCACCACAGGGTGGGGCACAGAGCACAGAGCAGACATAGGATTAGAAAGGGTTTAAATCACCAATATGTTAGGGGCAGCAGGAAAGCACCTTTTGTTATCATTAATAAAAAAGCTGCTTGCCCAGTCTGATTGTTACGTTATATAGATCTTCTTGAAAGATCATGGTACAGTATGATTTTAGGGTGGTTTGCAATTCTGTCGCTAAAGTTGTTGAAACAAAGATAATTAGTTTTTGGTTTTATCATGGGTCACATTCCAAATGTATTGCATTGATTGTGCATTGATAGGTCAGCGTCGCCACTCTTTGCCTCGGAAAACAATCACTTGAACCAAATCTGATTATTGGTGAGGGCTTCATGCTACTGTCACAGCACAGGTGTGGTTACTGAGCTCTGCGTCTGTTTAATTTGATTTAGGTGAACAAAGAACTTCAGCCGTAAACTACACCAAAGTACTTCAGGAATGAGGGTTCTCATTCTCATTTACCCAGCCAACTCATATTAGATAAGACCCACCTTAACTATTGGCAAACAATCAAGGGGTCAAATGACAAGCAGTGATCAGTTTCCTATTGGTATACTTAACGAGAAATGTTGCTGATTTAAATCCAGCTCTGTGTCATCTTTATGTGGGCAGTGTGTTTGGATCAACGTTGTTTGGCTTCCCTCGCGTGGAAGGGTAGGTTCAATCCAAACACTGTTCATCGAAACACACTGCTTAAAATCAACGGAGTATTCCTTAATAAAACTATTTGAAAGTGCCTGAAACTATAGATGATTTATGTCAGCCACGGTCCATTGTCCAAGTCTCAACCTACTGCTCTGATCTAAGGTAATATTGGTCCTTTATAGCTAAAATTTAGCACAACGTATAGCTAATTTGGTCGTCAAAGATTAGTGAGACATTATTTCATCTTCTTGTTCTTCTTTATTTAATAGTTTATTAACAGCTATGCTGTAGCTTTGCTGTATAACTTAGTTGTAAACTAACATTGTTAAGTGGCTAAAAGGAGGATTGTACTATCCGGCCATCTTACTGCTGTGTCCTCTTCTTTGTAAACCTTTATAAATTAGAATCCCTGCATATTCCATGTCTTCTCACAGCTAACAAATAAAACACACATAAAACCACTTTTCTGTGTCAAGCTGTTATTTCCTCCTCCCACAGTGTCATTGTATTCCTCTCTTTTCAGCTGACTCCGTGATATGTTCACAGAGTTTTCCACCAAAACCTTTTTCTTAATGCCACTGTATAATTGGTGTCTATTCATTTCAGGTCAAGCACCCTGTGTACATTTCTCACTCGTAATAATCTTCAGTCAATTTATGCCCAGATTTAACCTAGTTTTCTATTCCCCTGTTAGCTCTACTGTTCTTCACAATTAGCGTCCAACACTAACTGGCTCTTAGTTAGCAATTAGTGTCCTCTCCCACAATAAAACACTTCAGTAATAACTGCAGGTCTCTTTCCTCCCATTGGAAAAATACATAAATACATCAAAGCAATTCAATTAGAAGCCCACAAAAGACAAATTATAATAGCAAATGAGAATGCAATGAGCAGCTAAACTCAGATGAGTTCATTAGAAACAATCTAGATGTGCTGAAGGATTTGCCAGTAAATGGCGCTGACTATGAATTGTAAGCTTTGATTAGGTGGCTAAAGTTAAAAAGTCCTTTAAAAAGAAACTCTAAGATACAGTGCAGTATGTTAAACATAATGTAAAACAGTAGCTAAAAATTGTAAACATGTCATTTTAGAAGAAAAACCTTTTTTGAAAGTAATCATTGTAGGTAACCTTCCCTGTGAGTGGTATTTTAACAGTCACTATTTCTCAGTTAAACACATTATGTGTATTATTCAGCTCTAACAAATGTGCTGAATTTTCTTCCTCATGATACATTGGTACAGCTGATGTTTTACTATTTAACTCGCACAATTGTATCCTAGCTACCAGTCCTAGTGTTCTTTATTTTTTGCCTTTGTGGTTGCATGGCTACACTTTACCACCACCAACTGTCAATAATGTGAAACAATGAGCAAGAATTTGTTTTGCTTCGCTGCACATGCATGTGAGGATGTATGATACAAACAAAACAAAGGCCAACTCATAAAAGCATTAGTCCATATCACTACTGGTGGTCAAACCATAGAATGTGTCTTTAAAGGCTGAACATAGACGACCAGTTGGACCGACTACTGGAACAGGTGAAGAAACGATTACAGTTTCCAAATAAGAAATGCATCATGAATGATTTTTAAAAAATGGTTGCGATAAAAACGGTCTTGCTTGTTTGTTTTTGCAGTGTTTCTTACAAAAGCGGTCGGACTAAAACAGCAATTTCACACAACATTTTCAAATTCAAAGTCAAAGTCAAAGAATAGACTCTTGCACATGTTCACATAGCCCACAGGCCATGTATTCTTCAGACAACACTGGCACTAGTGTGTGCCCCACTCCTCAACAGATCTCACCCAGACAGAGACCATGGAATTAACATGGAAAAGAAAAGTTACGGGTTATAACAGTGTTTGAAGGCTGGGTAACTAAGAAGAAAATGTCAACAGATTCACAGCCTCTGGGCGAAAAACCCAAATCAAGAACTACCATCTTTTTATCCTGCAGTGCAAAACTCAAGCACTGAAGCAGTTGGCAGTTGCATAGCAATTAGAGCTAGGATGAATCAATACCTCCCAGGATGTGACACAGTGAAAAGGCTTCCTTTCACACAAGCAATGAACTATTAAGCTCAATAAATAAATATTTAAAAAAGTGATGGGAAAGAGATGAGAACTCTGACTTGGTTATCATGGTCTATAGGCAGCCCAGAGCCAATGATCACTGTCAATGCACTCAGCTGTATTTTTCAATGTCAACGATCTGCTTGGATTCTTTTTAGTGACAATTTTCCTTTACCTGTGCCTGCCTGTAACCATATGTATCTTTACTTGTTTAATAGTACTTGTACATACACTGTAATAAATATCCAATCCAATGATGGATAGATGGATTCAATACAAGAACAAATACTTTAAAATATATACAAGTTGGGAATAAGAATAAACTATTATTGATAAAACATAAACATTGTATGTAAATATTGTGCAAGGTGCACTTAGTGCAGTCATGATGTCTGTGAGTCTTATCCACCACTCTGTGATGAAGTGTTAAAAAGTTTTATTGCCTGTGGTAGGAATGATTTCTTGTTGCGGTGTAGAAGCTGCTCCTCTGTTGGAGTGTTGTGGGGTGGAGAGGGTGGTCGGGGTTATCCATGATAGATAACAGTTTGTTCAGTGACTTCCTCTCCATACAGCTTCGTAAGTGTCCTGTTTGAAGCCGATCACGGAGCCAGCCTTCCTGATCAGGTTGTTCAGTCTGTTTGTGTCCTTAAGAAATAGAGTCTGCTCATCCCTTTATTGCAACAGCAGTGTTGTTGATCTTCCAGTTCAGCCTGTTGTCGATGTTGACACCAAGGTATCTGCACTCCTCAACCATGTCCATATCTTCTCCCAGGATGCAAAGGGGCTGCGGAGCCGTTCCCTTCCTCCTAAAGTCAATCACCATCTCTCTGGTCTAATCCACATTCAGCAGCAGGTGATTCCTACCAGACCTTCACTTCACAAAGTCGTCCACCATCGCTCTGTACTCTCCTCCTGTCCATCCCTTACAACTACCAACTACCAACCCAACAACTGCAGAGTCATCAGAAAACATCTGTAGGTTACATGACTCTGAGTTGTACTGGAAGGTCTGTGGTGTATAAGTAGACCGTACAGTCCCCTGTGGGGCCCCCGTACCACTCACCACACCATCAGACAGAACACGGTCCAGACGGACGAACTGTGGTCTATCTGTCAGTAGTCCGTGATCCAGGAGACTATGGACGCACCGACACCCATCAGCCACAGCTTCTCACCAAGTAGAAGAGGCTGGACGGTGTTGAATGCACTGGAGAAATAAAAAAATGTGATTCTCGCAGTGCCGCCACCGCCATCCAGGTACAAATGAGCTTGCTGCAGGAGATAGATGACAGCATCGTTCACTCCCAGACGAGGTTGGTAGAGGAACTGTAGAGGGTCCAGAGAAGATCTCACCTGCAGCCTCAGGCCAAGACCAGCCTCTCCAGCACCTTCATCACATGGGATGTGAGAGCCACTGGCCGGTAGTCCTTGAGGCCAGATGTAGTTGACTTCTTGGGGACCCGGACAAGGCAGGACGTCTTCCACAACACATCTCAAACGCACAGTCTCCACAATGAGAGTAGTTGAAGTGATTTAATAACTTTACATGCCAAGTCTGCCAAAATAACCTTTAAACTTCACTCCATGTATGTTAAACCTAATTGTTTTGAAATGTAGTCTTACCACATCAATTCTCTGTCTTTTTTGGAAATGGTTACTTTCTGTTTTTCAGTGTAATGGTAAACAAACTGATCCCCAACTTCGGCAAACTGTGAGTATGTTCTCATCTTGCTTTTATCTAAACGTTGGGCAGAAATGTGACAATCTGGGTGAAAATTGCTGCTTTTATCTCGTTGTCAAATTCACAGCCTCATTATAGGTATTTCTGCAAAATTTGGCGACAGTTTCTCAATTATTGTGACTGAAAGCATAGCCTATAAATTGGGTGTTTGTAAGGGAAAGAAGTGTGCAGATGTTTTGATCTTTCCACTGACTTTTTGGAGCCACATAAAAAGTCTGCACCTAGATGGAAAAGAAATTCCCATGTGGATCAAGTTACCGCCCAGCCTTTATAACACATTACATGACATGAAAATGTGGGATTGAAGCATCACTATAAGGCAGCAATACAAGTGTTGTTGCCTTTCTTTAAGTTGGTCATCTGTGCCAATGGAAATTCATTGATTCCATTAAACCAGAAGATGCGGTTTTACTCCATTGCACTGATTTGTTAGTGTGGATTGACTGATTTTACTTAGCTCACCATGTTGCAAGTGCTTGTTGTTGTTTATGAAGACATATTTACCTACAACATAAACATTTATTTACAATGTCATGTTGATTAGTGGCAGCCTAAAATGTCCACTTACTTGCATATTATTACATTTTATATAATCAGGATGCCTATAAAAGAAGCAGTGACCTTCAAGTTACTGACACTGTGTAGCCAGTAAAAACAATAAAACATATTTACACAAAACAAGATAAAGCAATTAAGTTCACTGGCAACATTTACTGCCTGTGGAGAAGTAGTTCATTTATACTGTTATATAAACGTAATAATTAAAAAAAACTAATTTAAACACATAAAGCCATACCATAGCTTAAGGTCTGCCTACTGTAATCCACATGGCCAGGTCAGTTTATTCTGAGTCAACTCTGCAACTAAACCTTCAGTGTCTGGACAGTTCTAAGTGAGCACTCTCAGGCATGTCAGCCATGTGTCACCCACCAGGGGCGTCGGACTGGGGGGAAAAGGGGGACTAAGTGCCTAGAGCCCTCATGTGAAGATGGCCCAAAAAGAGTGGCCCATAGAAAAGGCCTTTCTACAGGGCCCAGAATTATTGTCCCTGTCACCCACTGCATATGTTTTTATTTTGTTTGGACAACACAACGTTTATCTGGCACTGAGAAATAAGACTATTCAGGATTTGGCTACCTAGATAATACTTAGTATAATTCATTTATTGATGGTTTTAGTTTTTTCATGTGATTTGTGGACAATAAGAAAAAGATGTATTGAAGAATATTAATATCCGTTTTGCTTTTTGACGTGAAAGTCACTTCTTCTTCTTGATACTTAAAATTACATTTTTAATGCCAAAAGTTAGACAGTTTGCTTGTAATTGAGCACTTTTGCATTGCCATGTTTCTACTTTTTGTTGGGTGAAGGACGTGAACACTTGTTCAAGCAGTCTCTCCTCTGCAAATAGTTTTTATACACCGTTGAGGTGCACTGTAAAGGTCTGAAAATAATGATCACCCTCTAAACATAGGCCGCATTAGCATCACATTAACCTTTGATAGAGAGTGCGTGTGTGTGTGTGTGTGTGTGTGTGTGTGTGTGTGTGTGTGTGTGTGTGTGTGTGTGTGTGTGTGTGTGTGCGTGTGTGTGTGTGTGTAAGCCAGGGTTAGAGGAGAAAACGGTCAAATTCTTTCTCTCCTCCCTCCATCTCTCTCACACTCTCTCACTCTCTGTAATTCCCTTGAAGTGGGTGTCATGTCCTCTCCCTCTTCTTCTGCTCCACTCCTTCTTCATCTGTATATCTTTTTTTCATTTATCCGTCTCCAGGCACAAAAACACAATGGAAGAATGTCTGTCCTGTTTTCTTGTCTTTTCTTTCATGCATTTATGTTGTGTATGTGTTTATGTTTTTTTCCCTTAAATTAAACTCATTCAATTCTGATATAATATTTGATATCACTTATGGTGAACTATGCTAATCAATTTGAGCAAAATCCTATAGTGATAGTTGGCTTGAAAGCTTAGCTTATCCTTTGGGCGTGGCCATTATTATTTTGTCTCACTCAACCACTCTCTATATACCCTCCTAGAAACTCCTTAGAGTGGACCAAACCACTGAGGTGGAAGTTCAGAATATATGCACTTTAAAACAGAGACAATCAACAAACAGCTATTTACAATTTGTCGAATTCTGTTCACAAATCTCCCATCAATTACAGAGCAAATGTAAATGTAATCACCAACTTCAGGAAAACATGTTTAATCTAAAACAGACAAAAAGTGTGTCCCCCTCCTCTCCCCAAACATGAGGGAACCAGGAAGTGTAAATACACACGAGAACCTTTGCAGAACTTTTGCCTGAAGGACCAGAAAGCAGGCAAATAACAAGGTGAGACAAAAATATAACAAATGTGTTAGCAGCCTTGAAAATGTAGCTTTATTTGAATGCTAAGCATCGATCAAACAGAAGACAGTTTGTGGTCCTGGCCTTACTGTTTTTCATGTTTCATGCTGAGCTGTACATTGAATCCTCCCATGTTTAAATATATACATGTATAATAAATATTTTAAGAACATATCCTAATTGTACAATACGCCCACATCGTAGACCTAGGCATTGGACCAATAACTCTCCAGTGTTGGAAGCAACTGTACATTCATGTATCAGGGAGATGGAGAGGACACCCCAATGGTTTGACCTTATATTTTGCTGGGGAGGAAATACCTAAAGAATATACCTCTGATTCATGTTCATAGCGTGCATGGAATTAATCACTTAACTATCTTTTACAGTTGAGGGTCCAATTTCTTCATTGTCTTTCTTTTCTATGTCCATAAAGTATATGAGGAAGCAAAGCATATAATATGTAAAGATGGAAACACATGAGAAAAAGCGTGGCAGATAAGAGCGTACCGACTGAATTATATATATATAGAAATATACATTTTTGAACTAAGGCTCTTAACTTAAACCATACAATCAGTCACTTGTCATTAGCAAAAACAAACAATTTTACACTTTGCATAAAAAGCGAGCAGTGGAAATTAATGACTTAGGAAAATTATATTTAAGCCCATGAAGGAGAGGGAGAAACAGAGTAAAAGAGATATGTATGCGTCATATTCTAGTGTTGTGGAAGATTGATCTTCATGGTTAATTTTCCTGAGTAACGTTATCCTCTGTTTACTTTTAAGGCAAAGAGTACAACTGTTAATTTGTGCATATGATTAGTAGCCTAATCCTTGAATGGTATGATCATGATGGTTCCAGAGTAATGGTCAGTAAATGTATATTTTTAGGCTGATTACGCATTCAGTCGGTCCGCGATTGTCTGACACGTTTCCTCTTGTTTTATTAGGTTTGTGCTTCTTTTTTCAAAATATTGTGTTTCACGTTATCATAGTTCCACAAGAAGCTTCTACTTACTCTGTATAAAGTACGTACAATGCGTAGTCTCCATTTTAGCATCAGTAAATCTGGTACTGACCTTGCGGTCTGTCAAAGAAAGCCGTGAACAAGCATCTATCCAAATTACTTCAGCCCAGCTCAACCTAGTCGCTCCTCCTCAGCGTGGCTTGGCCTTGTGAAATGCACCAAGCCTGGCTGCACAGATTAAACTCGTTCAAGCCTTGCTTTATCAGTTATCCTGGATTTATAAATTCTGCTTTGTGAAACAGCCCACAGGAGTGACTGGAGACCAAACCAAAGCTACTGTGCTGTTGCTGCATGTTTTATGAATGTGTAGTTTTTTTTCAGCAATCAGAACTTAATATGTAGATATTTGAGAGAGGTGTACTTACGTAAAAACCTATCCCTAAGTATAAAACCATTTATACAAAATGTTTTAATTGCTCCTTTGCAGAGGACAGCAGCTGTAGACAATCGGCAGGTGCAATGTATTCCAATAGCACTAAGTAAAAAACCCATAGAAACAACAATTTCATTCATGGCTAGCATTGTTATTCTGCTATTATGTCATTCACAACCACCATGAGCAAACACATCTGCTCTTTAGTGCCACCTTTAAGCCAAGAGATGGTGAGGGTTAGTCAATAGATAGACATTTGAGTATTTCTTTTAGAGATTAGTTAATGCATGTCTAAAAACCAAACTGGGAATTCACACACAAAATAACAATTGGAAAACAAGTGTCTAAATATGTCTTTGTCTTAGCTCTTTCTTCTTAATTATTTTCCTTATATCTAATGAGGGATTACACCTTCCATCTGTCTCTATCAATCCCAGTCTCATACATCTAGCCTACATACATTAATAGACACACAATGTCTGCAGGGGCTGTCTATGGGCCTTTACCATTTCCTAAATTTGTACCTCCCCGATCCACCGGCTTGTGACCCGGAAATCGTTGTCAGCGCGTTATGATGAAGGACGTCCTAATTCGTAAAATGCACACCGAGGGGTGAGGATCAAGCATCGAGGAGGCTCCTCTGAGGAGTTGATATCAAGCAAACACTGTGGATCCTTGCAGAAGACTCGAAAGTACTTGGTACTAGCCAACAGGTACTTTTTTTTTTATCACCTCTGTCGAGGTTCCAAGCGAGCTGAGGCGATACCAAACAGTGATTTAAAAATCTGCCGACTACTGATTTGTCACTAATCATCACTAATCACTGCGTCGTCATTGCTAGCAACCAAGGGGATAAACTTATCTCCTTTGGGGAGATTCTTAGGCTAACCAGCCATTGCCTTTCGCTAGCATTCCCTTGACTCCCATTCATATTGGCATCACTTTGACAGTGAATAACTTTACATCTGAAGCGTTTAAAGACTCTATTTGTCCATTGTTTTTTTTCATAAAGAAACACGACAATGTATAAATGGCTCCATTATCTTGTATCTCACGTTATGGCCCGATTGCAGCCATTTTGTAAGAATAGGCTGCTAATTGTGTCATGACCACGCAACTTTCTGTCAAACAGTAGAGAAATTACCGTATAGTCAGGAGAAGCAGTCTGGGGGACAAGGAGGCATAGAATCAAGGGAAAAGCCCTTAGAAATTCCAGGAAGGCATCAATATTACAAAATATTTATTAAAATTAAATTAAAACATTAGCAATGTTTTGTTGGAATGGAAATACTTTGGAAGGTGGCAAGTGAATTCATGTGAAGTAACATTTATCCACAAACAACTAGGTTATTTAAAAAAAGTTTAATTTGTTAAATAATGAAGTAGGGGTAATTTATATCAAGTTCTTGGATATTTTACATAATTTCTTAATATAATGCATTAACTTAATACGGTGTACTGGCATTTTATTTTAAAATAAATAAAAAACTATACAAAAAGACAAAATAATGAACCAAAATACTTCCCGAAAGTTGCTCCTACGCTCATGGATAGCTCTCCGTCTCTGCACAATTCAGAATGATTGAGATTTCTTTTGGCACAGCTACCAGAAGACTTAAAAATTTCAGACAGGTTGCCCACGCCACATTTAGGTCCTCAAGTTCAGTTTGAGGCTGCGCAGTACGCTCAGCCATCACCGGAAAAGTGCTTCTAAGGGACTTCACTGGTCTTCGTCAAAGTTTATGGCGTCGCTGTGTTCATTTCTCATACTGTCCTGTCTAGCAACAGACCGCAAAAAACGCAGTTTTTAAATGGTTTAGCCAGCGGGTTTTTTTCTGCCTCCGCCTTCTTTTGAAACAAAATGTGCACAGCCACATGCTGAGAATCAAAGACACACCTTAAACGTTCTGTGTGTGTCGCGTTGGGTCACGGCAGTTTCCTGGGGCGTCGCTATGACGACCAGCCATGCTCGCTTCATGCATGAAGTGGTACTGAATCTGCAATGGAAAATGAAGGACGGGGCACCACAGCCAAGTAGAGCTGGTATAGAAGTGGGTAATTGCCAACAGAGGCGTGCCAGAGCAAGAGGAGGAGAGAGAGATAGAAGTGGGAGGAGGGCGCAATAAAATCAGCGGACGATTAATCTAATGTTACTGATCGGGCCGGTCAGATCTTAAATTTTTTTATTATGAATTAATAGTGGGCGGTTGAAATAATACGGGCCCTGGCCTGAACTGGTGCTTTCTGGGGTGGCATCATTTTAAAGGGGATTTCGTGGTTCATGGAAAGGATGGAGGGAGGATTATGAGCAAAAAGACGGGATGCAATGTAGATGCAGTCACATATTGTTTTGTGTCAGTTTATGGATTTTTATTAATTGATGTAGTATGAGTATTGGAAATATTGCTCATTTGTTTCTCTGCAGCTGAACAAACATGTAACTCCATCCCAATTATTTTATGGCTAAATCATAATGAACATGCAAGAAAATAGTATTAATAATAAATTAATAACTACTTGTCTTCATAGAATGACATGACATGTTTGTTATCCCTCATGCAAACAAGAAAAAAAAAGCTATAACTGCAACACTCAACTGCAGTGATCTCCAATTGGCCCAATCTCCTTTTAAAGCTCTCTTCAAGTAGAATTTTGTGTGTGTGTGTACTCTCTCCTCCCTCCCAGTTTTAAGCCCAGTGCTGAGCCACTAATGGAGGACAAGCCTGTTAGAGCAACACGCTACGCTTTACTTGCACCACACCAGGGACACACACACACAAGAAAGACTGACACCTGCGTTCATGCAATAGATGATACACAGAAATGCTCCAAAATTGAAGCACATACGCACAGATGAATACTTGGGGAAACAACAAGCATTCATTTCCATTATGGGCAATACACACACACACACTAAACACACTAAACACACTAATTACACACCCTCACACACATCCCAGTAGAGTCCACCACCATAGCAACAGCCTGCAAACAGCTAATCTATTCAGTGATGCAGCAGTTGTCTCTCAGCGTGAGCAGAGCTTCCAATTATACCTTCATTTGTTTGTCAGTTGTTTTGAAGTCAAGATGAAAACCAGCAAAACGGCAGTGCATCAGACCTCAGTACCACATCTTAGACATCAAACAACAAGGCTTTATTCTTTGCTATAAAAAAAGGCCACAGGGATAGTATTGTTGGGTCAGTGTTGTCAAGAATACTAAAGACAACAACACACTGTATGATGAAAGTAATCCTGCAGCAGGTTCATTGAATATGCGAGATGGGACCGATCAAATCTTTATCTGTGTCAGACTGTGTGATATCAGTTTTGAAGCCTGCATGTCACATTGTGCTATGCTATGTAAATAAATGGAGCTACACGTCATCAGCTGGCGTCACATCTGCTTCACCCTCATATTTTAAAAATGCAACAAAACAAAAACAAGCTTTGGCTTTTAATTTTATTCACAAATGTCACCTACAGAGTCACATAAAACAATGTATTTCCTAAATGATTCTGCTCTCTAACATCCCCATTGATAAGCAGTTTAAATATTTAGGCACTGAGGTTTTCCCTTGCTTAAACCAGATTGTTAAGCATAACTTTTCTGTTGCTCTGAACGTTTTGAAAAATATGGAAAGATGGATGGGTCTTCCCATGTCTGAATGATCCGTCAACCCTCCAGCTCTGTAAACCTCAAAAACGTGTGGTTTTTGCTGAACTTACAGCGGCCAAGATTAATTGCAACTCGTTGGAAACCACCTCATGACTTCTTTCCTTTTTGGATATTATAGATATGGAGCTCTCCATGGCTCGCATAACTGCATAGACTTTAGACACTTAGATCAGCGTTGCTGAATCCTTGAAATCCATGCTGTAGCCTTTTCTCTTCTAAATGTGCGTTTATTTGGTCCCTTTTTAATACCAGTCTCCCTGTCAAGGCCTCTTGTTTGTTTGTGTGTTTGTCTGTTTCTGTGTGTCTTGTGTTTGAGCTGCAGACATCGTTCTTGCTGTTGTTTTTGTTGTCTCTCTCCTTCTCTCTCTTTGTTTTGTGTGGAAACATTTTGAATTGATTTGATTTGAGGAAGGAATGTGGAAAAAAGGCACTGTGCCTTCTTTGGTATGTGTTGTGTTCTTTTCTGTATATTGTCATCTAGACCAATGTTTTGCACTTTTGCTTATTTGTTTAAATAAAAAATTGATTGCAAAAAGAAAAATGTTTTGTCACCAACAGGCTCAAATTTGTTTAAACTTCATCCATCCATTCATCGTCCTTTGCTTATCCGGGATCGGGCCGCGGGTGCAGCAGTTCCTATAGGGGGACCTCAAACTTCCCTTTTCCAAGCCCCATTAGCCAACTCTGACCACTATTTACAAATACTCAAGTACAAGTGAAAGTCCTGCAATTAAATATTACTTTACTTACTTAGTTGTTTTTGAGGGGGGAAATTAGTTGTTTCCCGTCCGGCCAAAATTTAAACCTGAACATGGCACTAGTTTTAACCATACTTACATAAAAGTAATACAGCAGGGAGAAGGAACCGGGTGTGAGGAAGGAAGGAGGGTTTCACAGACATAGCAGTGTTAATGGGAACCAAGCATGGCAAATTGGACTGAATTTTCCGCCTGTGAGATTTAAATACACAAATGCAGGCATACATAACCATTCTTAATAAGTGCCGGGCTAATGCGTTGTATAATCTCCTCTAAATTAATATGTAAGACACAATTGCCTGGTAATTAATTCCTGTCACAGTATATCCAAATGAGAAGATTTATTGGTTCTGTCAATCACCAAACCCTGGAGCTTGAGGCAGATTATTGCCCAGCGACGTGGCAGTTGTAAGGAGGATGTGCTTAAGTGTGCTGGTTGTCTGGTTTGTTTAAATATCTATTTTCTAGCCTTTAAGAGGCTGTGATGAGAGCCGGTCATCAAACAAAGGTCATTCTGATGATGGGATGAAGGGAGAAGCCAGCCTTTTGTTTTACGGCTTCATAAAGAACATAATGTCTCCGCGGCCTCTTCAACCATCCAAACTTCCAACCTCCATTTGGTACCATGGCTTATCCTTTCCCACACGTGCCTTTCTCCATCACTGAGTATGTTTACATGCACACCAATATTCCACTGTTATTCCGAATATCACAACATTCTGAATTTGATACACGTCACGTAAACAGCATATAGACCGGTTGGACATTCCAAATTAGGCCTTTTTCCAAACATAGCATTGTCCGATTAAGATTTGGGATATTCCAGTATTATTTGGGTTCTAGAGGCATTCTCTGGACATGTATACTGCACTTTCGAAATGTGTGTCTGAATCAGGATTTTTCCCGTTTTTCACGCCCAGTTTACTGCCTCTTGCCTGTTTTTGGTCATCTCTGTGCGTTGCTATAGTTGATGTAAACAAATCAACCAGCCAATAGTTTGCAATGCTGCAGACCCGAAGAAGGAGAAATGCAGCTACTTTTAAACAATATCAAAGACTTATCAGACTTGACATCAACAGGTTTTTGAATATGTGGACACATCGCTAAGGTGACTTTTTCAAAAAGCTGGTTGAAGGAATAAAAGAGGGTCACTGTGTTCGCATGGTTCAACAACTCCTTCACCTCTTGGAAACTTTGAAGAAATTGTATTTTTCACAGCAGCATGTAAACGGAAATTTTAGTATAACATTTACTTTCATTAGCCATGTAAACAGCTTAGATGGAATATCTTCTTTTTGGGATAAGGGCAAAAAATTGAATATTATGTCCAGGTAAGCGTAGTCAATAGACATGTTTGAGATTAACCAGGTCTGCGCATTATCAATCACCAGAAATTGCGGCCCAATGCATGCTGGTTAGATTTGTGTCCAACTTGATCCCGACTTGCTCTGATGTCATGCACACGTAGGCAACAATAATCTCACAAGATCAAGGAAGCCGCCGTTCTGAGACGCAGACAGCGCTTTTTATTGCTTGCAAGACCAAGGCGGACCCGGAGCATGCTGGGAAACGCCGGCCTCTCAGCTGATTTAACAGCTGATTGGTTCTGAATCGACTAAACATGATGATGATTTATGTACATTTTTTATTCCATTTTGAATTGGAGGGATTTTAATTGCCATTTGTCTGATTTAAAGGCTAATTCTGTACAAACCATGTTGTGTGGCTAATAGTTACGTTTAGAAATCAGAGACTAAATCCATTCAGATTACAGATCATATGTAGTCTGTTGTTTATTTAAATCAGAAACAAATTGCATGTAGAGCATTTTGAGAGCTACTCTGACATATAGAGCAACAACTAGAGCCTATGTACCAGCTGATTTATGGGTCTGAAAACATCTTATTAAATCCGAATTGGACCACAGTATTTTGTCACTTCCTGTTTAGCATGAAGGCTGCTGGAAACTGTCCCACTTGACAGCGGATTTTTGTCCCCGCCCCCGTCTGCTGCCGCCTGCTCTCATCCACTTTACGGGCCAGGCGCAGTTCATCTTGAACAAGCCTATCGTTTCTCCTTTTAGGTTGCATTATAAATACAGTTATAATGTGGTGTAATCTGCTTACATTGCTCCATAAGTATAGTTATAGACACTCCTGAATAATCATAATACTTTATAACTATAATCATGACACATTGTATTACATTTTTATAGTGACTTAAAGTCCAGTATTATGATATTCACTAACTAATTTCTGTTCACTTTCTGTCTGTACTGCATTATAAAAAATTTGAGTTTATAATCTGTTTATTACGATGTATAAGTATAGTTATAAAGTTTTATGACAATAATTATAACGTTATAAAGACTTTTATAATGACTTATAAGGTCAGTTATTAGGATCTATAATTGTTCATTACTCCCTGACTCCTATATTCTTTTCATGATCATAGTGTATTATATTTCTCATAATTTAACACATAATCATTTAATAATGCATTATGCTATAAGGCATAATGTGATTATCAGTGGTAATTTGGTGCTTTAAGTAAAGTTATAACATATTTAAATCCATGCAAGAACACAGAAAACTGTCAAATCTACTGTATTTATACGTTTAACTCGTCATAACAGAAATCAAATGCATTTTAATCAACTTAAGAACAACTGAATGAATGGAATGTAAAGAATACTAGTTTTTCACTTTACTAAAAGCAACCAATGGCCACTTATAGTGACTCATAACCTGCTTGTAAGGTAATGTATCTAACTATACCTCAGGAATTTAATTACTTTAATTAAAGCATCTAATGACCACATAGAGTAATTCCTATCATATCATATCATATTTTTTATTTTTTATTTAACCTTTATTTAACCAGGAAAGTCCCGTTGAGGTTAAAAACCTATTTTTCAAGGAAGTCCTGGCCAAGAGTCAGGCAAAAACAGA